>NC_061775.1:7934292-8238507 GCF_022458985.1 Mugil cephalus
CCCATGTAACTTGACGTAGTAAGCTACCATCAGACTCATACTGTAGCCTCAGACTGTCCATTAGCAAACTACTGTTCAGTTTGTAAAAGACAATGGGATTAAAGTCATTAGACTTTTCACCACATTCAATATTAATGATGAATATGCTGTTGTGTGTGTGTGTCATAATGTTACAAAATACAGGAACCAGACTCAAACCAGTCATCGTAGCTGCGCTTTGCTCTTATTCTTACACAAGCGTATGACACTACTTTAGATGTCTGTTAGAAATGCAATGTATTAAAGCACTTGGCTTACAGGAGTTTGATCATGGATGCATACATGCGGTTTGATGTGCTTAGCATATGAGCTGCACTGTATCCTCGCTAGCTCTGACGCAAGCATGTGAAGTTGGTGAGATCAGTGGTTGTGTTTCCAGAATGTTGTGACATACCCTCTGCTATGTTTGCGCGTCGGCGCGTTCAAAAAGCGTGTGCATGTTTTGACACGACTCATTTACTGTGTATGTGTTGACCCTCCACATTGCGATGCCACGCGCCATGTTTCAGTTGCTCTGAGTGCTGCAGGGTAGGAACTGCTTGTACAATATGTGTGTGCATTTGGGGAGAGGATAATGAGCAGCAGATACTGGTGCAGCGTGAGAGTCAGAGAAGAGGCACGAGGAACCAGGTGTCACGTGTTCATTGTCTTTCTGCCGACATCAAACAGAGCAGTACATGGCGTGTGAGATGGCGTCTTGAAAGAGACTTCATCCATAGTTTCATCAGAAATGAGCTGCTGTGTACAGTAACATACATAAAAAATAAATATCTAAATATATCATGGAGAGATAAAATGATAAAAAACTTGGAGAAAGGGAAGTCCACCTGATTGAAGAAGGCTTCACTGTTCACAGTTAGTGGGGGTGAACAAATCAACACCAATGCTGTTCTGATCACTTTCTATAATATTAGTAGTAACTCCAACGAGAAAAAGCAACTATATGGTTACTGTCTCAGTAATCTGATGGAAATTCTGTGCTAAAAGGAACAATTGGTTTAAGTAGAAGGTTAGAGCAAATCCTTTAAATCATTTATTCAGCTTCAGCTTAAACGGTATGTGTCAGTTTTTATGTAGAATCATTGAAAATGTTTTTGACAACCTCAAATAGACGTTTTTGTATACATGTAGCCTACCCCTATATGAGTGTGTGCGTCACTCACGGTGGCATTGAAATTACCGTTCCGTGGGCTGGAAGCGTAACCCTCTGTGCCTACAGTAACTGATTCCACTCCGTCTCCGCAGCTTGCCAAGAACCACATGGTCCTGCTGCAGCTTAATGGTTGTGTCTAAGAGCTGATTTCCACTGCCACCAATCAGCCACTTCACCAACTCTTTCAATAATAAATGAGACAAAGCAATGGTAGCACATGGCTGCAGCTACAGAGAGGTTTTCTTTGCCAGTAAAAGAAAGACTGTCGCTCTGGTTGTGCAAGACTAATGGACTTCTGGCAACGTGTCTTCAGAGTTGCTGGCAGCGTGCGTATGTGCATGTTAATATTAGCAAGCTCAACTCTAATGAGCTTATTTTGCTTCGTGTGCCATGTTTAATCAACTGCAGTGGATAAAGAAGCAGCTCCCAGCCAATTTGTCTGTTAATAGTGATAAATTTAGTTTAATTAAACAGCCTCCGGGTCTGTAGGGGTCAGACTTACAAATCAAAATCAGTGTTAATTTTGACAGCCATCTTTGATTCAGTCTTCAGACGAAAATGTTTTTTTATCTTATAGTATTAGTCTGGACTCTAGTGCTGCTGCTTTTTTGCCAACTTTTAATTGTTACATTAAGCCAAACTGTAACTAAGTAACATTAATTTTGGCAGCTGTTTAGACCAATTGAATTAAGCTTATATATGTAGCAGATATTGAATCCAGGGAACAGACTGTACTGATGATGCAGTCTTAGCACTTGTTCACTTCTACTCATCCCTTCCCAAAGCTGGATATCAGCCTGCTGTGCTGTCCTTGCAGATTTAATAAAGGTTGGACTGTAAATTCATATCATAAATATAAAACCCTTTTACTTTGGCCGTTGTGGAAAAATTGCATTTATTTTGTGAAACTTAAAATTAAAGTGCAGTAATCACGGAAGTTCAAAAGCAGTTCAATGGCTGAACGCATATTCCTGATATAACTTGTCTTCCAGTGCATTTGAGTGGACAGTACTCATAACTAGTGCTTGACATTAACTTTTTTGGTTCACCAACCACTGTGGCTAGTTGTTTTCCAAAGTTACTAGCCACTCAGCATTTTCAAGAGCCGCAATTTTGTTGTTGGGAAATTATGGTCCCCATTGCAGCATGGATTTGATTGTTTGGAGCACGGCTTACAACTAAATTATTCAATAATGTGACTCCAAACAATGATTCATGGAGATTTTATTTGTGTAAAATTAGCTGCCGAGTTGTTTACGCCTCTATTACCCGTTCTGCACTCTTTTCTTTTGTTCTTCTTTGCCGGGGTACATGTTATTTTTCAGCCATGTATCCAGTGTTTCGTCCTCTCAAAATAAATTCAATGTTATATTCGGAAAATGCTCAATTTTCCTGGTTATTGAGTGAGTTAAAGTTGGATGTTGTTAGTTGCCAGGGGTGACAGTGTCTATCTCGTTGTCAGGGGTAGCGGAGGTTCATCGAGAAATAATCACTGTTGGCGATTCCGCATTCTCGATCAGAATCCAGTATTGAATAGAGCTGTTGTTTTAGTTTTTGTTAAACAGCTTTTTTTTTCTTCCCCACCCTGCATTCCATCCTCAGTTTTTCTTTTGTTTGTCCGGGTTTTCTGACACCTTCAGTGTATGCCTATGGACTCCACGTTATCAATCCACCGCTTCACAACCGTGGTCGCGGTTGTGAAGATAACGCCTCACTACAGTGACATCGGTCACGAATGGACCAATGTGTGCATTCAGTGCTCATGGGAGTTGTAGTGTTGTAGTCTCACTTTGCAATTCGTTTATTATTTCAGATGCTGTTTGAAAAATCTACAATTAAACAACAACTATTGGGTGTACACGTTTTAAAGCGATATAACATTTCAAATCTTGAACAGTAAATTCCAGGCTTGATTAGTTTACTGTAATACTTTGTATTTGGTCTTATACACTTATATATATACTCAATTTACAGTGCTACATTTAATTTGCTAAATGCTAATCATTATACACTCTACTGTACACTGTTTAAACATGGGAGGTAAAAGTCAGCAGAGTGCACCAGTAGCCAATAACTTCATGTAGTGCAAAACGGTAACTTAAAAAGTACTCATTTGTGACTTGTTAATATCACAGTTAGCTTACGGTGATGGAAGCTGCAGGGTGATGTGCGTTCAAATGCCGTATTCTTCCCACCTTATTTGTAGCAGCAAAGCTACCATCAACTGTCTGAGATAAGATATGCAAACGCCCCATATCCAATAAGATGACAGGGACTCACGTTTTTAAAGTGATCCCATGCAAATGTAGAAACTTTAATAAATATGACTGATAACACAGTCAACCTCCCCCAAAATCTACGTGGAAAATTCTGGCAAACGTGACAAAAAAAATAAATAAAAAAAATACACAGTTGAAGATTTCTGTTTCACAGACACTGTATAAAACCAATGAATTTTTTGATGTGTGAGTATGTTGCAGAGCTTAAGACTTCCACCAGCTCTGTTTTTAAAATAACAAATTACATCATCATACCCACATTCAGCGTGGTCTCGGAGATAACAACACAACAATTCGGTGTTTGCTGTTAATGTCTAAAAACACAGTGGTTTACTGCCAGTTTCTCTAATTATAGTGGCGGCCTACAATGGGTTTGATTATATTATTTGAATTGTGGGTGTTTTTTTGAAACCTGATCTTTCAAAGTGGCAGCAAATTGAGGCGTTGCAACTTGTTGAAAGCTTCAAAGGGTGAAGCCTCAGATAAAAGCATCGAGACTCAAACAGCGACGTAAACGCAACACGTTATTACCCTTTTCTTTGAATTCTCCCAGACAAACACCTTACGCCAGGCTGCTCCCTGGGTGACTACATGAATGCTAAAATGAGGTGAAGCACAGTGTGTAGATAGAGCTCTGCATGCAAGATTAAAGCCATGTTGATTTGTCAGAGAGCAGAGGTTGTCTGGAGTTTAACAAGTCACGGAGACACACATACACACACTGATGCACGGCAATGAGACTTTTTCAGGACAGGGCTACAAAGAATGCTAGTCCCAGCGGACGCACAATGTAGATTCCCCTCTGCCGCTTCTGTCTCACTACCTCTTTGGTTTTTACCTTCCTTTCTCCCTCTACTTCCCCAAACCAAGTCCCTTGCCAACTAGCCTCTTACTCATCTTCAGTGTCCTTTTTTCTATTGTGTTTCTTTCCTCTCTGCCCACTACTCTCAGCCAGAGGCATTTCTCTCTCTCTTTCTCTCAGCTTCTCCCAAGGCCTCTCTCTCTCTCTTTATACACCCATGTCCATTTTTGTTTTTGGATTCCATGCACATCCCTCAAATAAAACAGTTTTCCAAATTGATGTATGTGAATGTGTTTCGATGTACCAAGCTTACCAACCATCCCTTTTAAGTCTCTGTGGGTGTGTTTTTACCAGTGGGGGCAGTGCAACAAATCGGTATGTCCTGATTGCACATATACAGCAGTGCAGGTTTCTTTTTTATTTCTACTTAAACATACCAATCCCCATCTGTTATTTTACCAATATGAATACTGAAAAATACAAATAACCATTTGGCTGGGTGAGGGCTCCTTTTGCTGTCAGATCAAAAGACATGACTTTTAGTTTGTTATATTGTGGGTTATTACGCTGGAAGAAGCCATTAGTCGAAGAAAGTCTTGCAACAAATACAAATCATTTTTGTTTTTTTTCACACAAGTCACGTCTCTTTGCCAACACAACCACCACTCTTTCTAGAAATCATTCTTCTAGGAAGCAAATCCACCAACAGAGGAAGCTCTCTAGCGACTTTATTTGTGCCAGTTCAGGTTGACATCCCAAATCCAGGCAGTCCATGGAAACGCCCTCAAATTGGTGTGGTTTTTGGCACAAAATCTCTTGCGACCTGAATCAGCTGTTCAACAAGCTAGGACGGTTGATCATCCTTAGGGGTGGTCCTGAGGCCCAACATGACCAGCGGCTGGTCAGGATGGCCTGGAGAGAAGCCTTTATAATCTAATGAAACCACTCACATAACCCATTGACGTGTCGGTGGTATGCGGTGTTGTGGGAGCGCTTCACTCCCAGGCTCTTTGCAGAAACTATCCAATGCTTGATTATAAGCTGTGAACCCCGTTTGAAGGAGACGTCAGACCTGGTGCCAGTCTACGTGACCCGAGTCCCAAAGTAGAGGAATGGCTTGTGGCCATTGGGTTGTGCTTTCTGCCCTGGAAGGAGGTATCAGAAACCAGAAACAGCACCAGGGAATCGTTGGTGTGATTCAGCACACTGGCGCTCCACACCGGTGTCAACCCAGTCTCCAGACAAATTTAGCTTGAGCTTCGTCCTCCTGCGTGAAAACTGCACAGTCTGAGACGGTGAGAGTTATTCAGTCCGTCACTGCTGTCCAAGCATCCCATGTAGGTACAGACGTTGGTAGACAGTAGCTAGAGCAGAGCTTATTTCAGTTTAGGACTAACGGCTTAAAATGGATTGATCATAAGAAACATATGATGCTCTGGCATGATTAAATAAAGTAGTAGTAACGGATATTTGTAATAATTATTATCTGCAGCATATGAATAGTGGTGTGAAGAGAAGAGAAGTCTTTAGTTTTAAAACTGTACATGACATTCAGTCACTAAGGGCCAATCCAATAATGTTATCAACATGACATTTATTACTCCAGGCACACAGTCAGCTGCCTTTCAAGACACCCTTGCAACCACACTGTCAGTCATGGAAATTTAATTCCCAACACACTTGCATCTACACAGATATGACACACCTGACTCCAGACTGAGGAGTTTCAATGGTTATGAATAAGGGGAAGTGACAGGTGAACAAAAGACTTGTGAAAAGGAAGCACAAAACGTCAGTTTTGAAGGTGTGGGGGTTACACATGTATGCAAATGCGGCAGATTTACACGAGTGCAATAACGACCGTTGCGGAGCCATTTCAGCCGCAAAGAAGTGCACATTTACCTGGATTTCTGTTGTGGGAAGCGAATGGTGAATGGCTTCTCTAAAATTGCCATTTCCTGATTTGTTAAAATGATTTGCACCCTCTTTCTTGTCATTTGAAACAGCGTAGGGTCCTAGTGGTACACAGAAAATCCCTCCCTAAGGAAGCTGGGTGAACACAGCTCGTTATTTTGAGCCTCTCCCCCCAAAAGCAACCGCGAGTCCTGATATTTATTCTCCAGTAAGATCATTAGATGGAACTGGAGGCAACCATATGGACACAGCTGCTGCTCAGCTCAGTCCATTATTTAAATAAAGACCCTCGTAGACACCACTGGTAAGCTTTCTCCATGTGTTGGAACAAGCCCATATGCGGGATTCATGACACTGACTTGATGACCGCATTAAACAAAGCAATAGCTATGGAATATATCCTGAGTCATTCTGTTTGTTTTTAGCGGAATATTAGTTTAAAACTGAGTATGAAAGAAACGCATCACATTGGGAGCTGATGACAGTGCCATGTAATACAGCTGCAAGCCCACGCCGTCACCTTTATTAGAGTGGCATGAACAGATACACGAAACGCCCTGAAAGAATGCAGAAACGTTGCAAATCTGCCCCGAAACTGCTTTCACATGAAATGACTCTGTTCATTATAACCCAGAGTCTGCCGCCGTCATTAAATCATTGTTTAGAGACGAGAGGATTTTTTTTTTTGTTGCTTTACTGGTGCAACAGCTCATTCGAGAACATATTTTAACGTCCACATCGGTTTGTATGGTATCTGGCATTATTAATTACTGGAACAGCATGACCAGTGTTCCTTTAACAACGGCATCATCACAACAAAGGCACTAAACAGAGGCTTGGCCGGTCCCTTTCATTAGTCACCAGAAGACGAGAAAAAGATCAACATAAAAAATAAGCTAATTCACATTGCCTCGGGCAAGTTTCTCCATGCTAAAATATGCATAGGAAGCTGTGATTATTATGCCTGCCTCCTTCAATGGAAACTAATGGAGCAGGTTTATTTGGTTTTACATGAAGTGCAGCTAGGGTGCTAAATATCAGCAGATCCGTGACTGTGATCGTAGAGGAAAGTCTTTTTATTAGACAACGAAGACAGATAACTCCATTCCTCTGTCGCCCAACACAAAATTGCAACTTGTTACGGGATTATTTAATTCATAGTACATAGATTTGCATTGCATTTACCAGGATTGAGCCATCATCATGTTCTGTGACAGCTCTGGCAGTTGCAGCCTTTTAGTGAATTTACAAAATGTAGGGCAGAGATTTAAGACACTGATGCTTAATTTAGCAGCCGGAATTGCTGGAGGTCAGAGAAAAGAAAAGGGTGATGCAAGAGAAGTGGAAAACCAGAGCGGCAGCGAAATGATATGCACGAGGTAATTATAGATTCTGAGGTGAACGAGCAGAGCCAAACGCCTCCCTTTCCCAAATCCACAGGGGGCCCCTACAGCTGGACACCAGACCTTTGGACTGAAATCTATCCACACTTTCTCCGCCCTCCCCGACTGAATGAATTGTTCCCTGCGCTGGTCTATCTACACATGCTGTCTTTTCTGATAAACCCAAGCCAAGGGGGCCGCAACGCCATGCTGTTTGGGGGGGGAGGCTTGATTATGCCGAGAGGTAGACTGAGAGAAGCGTTTGGAGATGCTTCAGCAGACTGATCACTGCTGGGCCTCTACGGGTTTTGTGTTTGCTGTCCAGCAGCCGAGATTCACAGACAGACCTGCTTCCTCGTTGACTGGCGACACAAAAAATCCCCCAACCTGGAGTAACTGAGCTCTCTGCGGGGAGCTGGAGGAGATGAGGAGGGAAATGTGTGAAGAGAACACTGTGGAGGAACAAAAGAGAGTCAATAGGAAGGACGTGGTGAAAACACATGACGGCAGGTTGAAGTATTTTAGTGCAATGCCCCCTGGGGACAGCAGAAATGGCTTCCCCTTATTTTATATTTCAATTTACTTTGTTTTTTAGCTTTCAGCCTATTCAGTACCATGAGCAATGTTAACTACTGCCGGCTGTTGACTTCCGTGCCTCAGCCGTTTGTCAGATTGTTTCTGTCACCGCTTTCCTGCCCTCCGCCTGATCAGTGTCAGTGCAGTCGGTGTTTGTGGATGAGTTTTCTGCTGCGTAAAACAGTTGCAGGCGTCGTCTGTCTGTCTCACCGCACTGGTGCCTGCCACTGGTGGAAGTCACACAGCACACTGATTGCAAATAATGATGAGCTGGTGAAGAGAAGCCGACGAAGAGATGAGGTTGTGATTGCGGCTAGTCCGCGTGAGTCGATAATGGAGAGTATATGTCATCTGCCATTATGTATCTTACTGTGTGCCTGTAACCCATATGCTAATTAATGCTGATTTATGCCTCATTATGTTGATTTATAACAGGGCTACTGGAGTGCTGTTGAATGACTACAGAAATTTTGTCTCCGTGTTGTTAGCGCTACTTTCATGTGGCATTCAGGATGGCTCAGTAAAGTTTTGCTTAATTATTTAAAAAAAAAAAAAAATTCCAAGTGACGATGATAAATGTATATAATAAAAACTTGATGCTGCACCGTTAAAGGACCAAACTCGTAGTTTGGAGTGTTTCAGTCCATTAGTTGCAAATCATGTATACTTTGCATTACTAATGGCCATTTTCCAAACCATAAGTTTGATTTCCTACCTTCCAGTCAGCCGCTGGTTCCCCTCATTTCAATGCCATATATAAATCAACTTGCAGAGACTTGGAGCTTTCCTGAGGTGGGTAATCCATCACAAGGAAGATTAAGTCCCCCTTTTTTGTCATAGTCTGATTAACATTTAAAATATGTCAGGGAAGGTGCTTTTGTACATCCTGTGATATTCAAGATGAAGGTAATTTGTTCATCACCTGCGCTGTAAACACACTAATGACCTTTTACAACTTTACAAAGGTCTTTAGCAAATTGCCAAATGTTTTGACATCTGGCAGACGGAAAACAAATTTAGAGTTACATTTCTCTAAGCTAAAAGAACTTCAGTCTAGCATTCACTAGTTATTTAAGCTCCTGAAAGAATTACTGTATATCGCCAAGAATAATGGCTACAACTATGTCCGGTAAAACATAAGTAAGGGGGAAAGCGCTGTAGAGCTGTGCCCTACTAAACCAAAATGCAGTAACTATACACTTGGTTAAAAGCTTTAACCAAAACTATAGTATAAATGTTTTAGATACATAGGTTAAAAATACACCTACAGTCTAGCTGGTCCAATTTACTCAATGTAGTTTGGATTCATAGATCTTAAAAATTTAATTTGTTATTAAACTTGATAGAAATGTTCAAAGGACCTGAGTAGGACACACTGAGGAAGTGTGAATTACCGTAACTCACAGTGGTTTGCTATATTGACAAAGTTCAAAGTGTGGCTGGACACTGGGAAGTTGTGCTTTTGTCTAAAAGACCTTCATAGGGTATAACTAACCTTGTTTTTACCAACAAATTTCTCCAAACAACTCTCTCTTCCTGGGGCTCACCGATCTTGCGATCTTGCTCCCCAACCTGTAGCCGTCAGCAGCGGTGCGTCATTATTGCCGTAATGGCAGCTATTTTTCCCAGAAAGTGTAGCAGTGAGTTACAGTAATTGAAATACCTCAAGCTTTTTTTTATGTGCAGGCGAATGTTCAGGTCTTAAAGGGCTAATGTTGGTGTGGGCGACGCTGTCATCTTCCTGCCACATCGAGCTCTTCCTCACCTGGAATAGCCCGGCAGCACTGTGAGAATCACACTTTTTGATTTCTCAAGTGCTTTCAACACCATCCAGCCAGTGATTCTGAGGGACAAACTGGGGAGAATACGTGTTGAACACCAGCTGGATGCTGGACTGCACAAACAACCCAACCTCAGTTTGTGAGAACCGGGAACTCTGTGTCTGACCTGCTCACCAGCAACACGGGTGCCCCCCAGGGGACTGTCCTGGCCCCCTTTCTTTTTACCCTGTACATAGCAGAATTCAGACACAACACCGATGGCTGTGTGGCTTCTATGACTCTGTGGTGGCATCAGTCATTCTATACAGCGTGGTCTGCTGGAATAGCAGCATCTCAGTCAGGGAGAGGAGGAAGCTGGACAAGGTCATGAGGAAGTCCAGCTCCGTCCCGGGCAACTCTCTGGACTCAGTGAGGGAGGTGGGTGACAGGAGAGCCCTGGATAAACCGTCATCCATGCTGGACAATGAGCACCACCCCCCGCAGGGTGACCTGACAGCACTGAGGAGCAGCTTCAGTGACAGACTGCTTCACCCTCGCTGTGTGAAGAAAAAATACAGAAGGTCTTTGCTTCCTGCTGCTGTTGGGCTCCACAATGAACACTCGTAATATGTGCAATATTATTACTCCTCAAGGTTCAATACTCTCACCATTCACTACTTACTCTGTACTGTGTATAACTCTGTGCAATATCCAATTCATTATGTGTGCACTTCAGTACTCTTTGTATATATGCCAATACTTGTATATTGTTTATTGTATTCTATGTTTATCTCATCATTCATCTTTTATACAGTCCACTCTTTATTGTTATTTTTCAGGTATGCCGTTGCAAACCACAATTTCCCTAATGTGGGTCATTGTGGTTTTGTAATTCTAATTTCTGGAGATGCATTTGTTGTGCACAATTTAGTTGTGAATGTTGTGCAGTATATGGCTATTTTTTTGATGCTCAGTTGTTATTAAACCCAAAAAAATGCCATTCAGTTATGATTATGCAACCTATTTACCTGCAATTCAACAAAGAGCATTCACACTTCTTTTCAAAGTCGACTCTAATTCGACTGTTTATAGTTAGTGCCTTCTGCTTTTGTAAGGCAGAGCTGAGAGGTACCACAGAGTTTGGTGTTAATTAGCTGCATGCTCACCAGTACGAGCGATTCCTTAATAATCTGATCCATGACTAATATAGATGTTTTAGTCAGAGTCACGTCAAATTTTCATCTGATCCTCCTTCTGTCTTATCACAAGACTTGCAGTCATTGCTCAAGAGATTGGCTGACATCCAGCTCCTGGCCTCCTGGACTTTGTCAGACACATTCAGCTGACTTTTTTTTTTCTCACAGAAACGTTCCCTTTATTGCAACAGTTATAGCTGTGTATTTCAGGTCTAGGTGGAATATTGGAGGATAAGGAGTTTCTGTTTCCTTTTAGGTGGCTGGGTGACGTGACATCTTACATAACAGTATGTGATAACACAGGTCGCAGAGGTACAGAGAAATGAACCAGACGAAAGAGATGCTGTTCTCAAGAGAAAAGTGCTTGTGATATCAGTGCTGTTGAAGCAAAGCATCGCTTTCTTTAGTTTGTAATACAACCAGGCCCCAGGACACTGTCTTTGATCATGACATCTTTTACAGCTTTTGTTTGAATTTGTGCCTGCAGAGGTGTGTTGGTTATGAAATCTCTTTGGCCACAGTAGGCTAAGCGTTTTAATAGACTGCAGAAACCCTCATAAGATGACCTTTTAGGGAAATGTATTCTTAATCTTCAGATGGGTCTATTTGTTCAAATGGGCCCGCGGGATAACTGATGCTGTTAAGCCTCATTAACATGAGGTTCGCAATGGGGGGATGCACCTGTAGAGTTACCCATACAGTCAGGATGACTCACCATGCACGCCTCACTTTGCACTGTTGGAAAGTCCGACATAGACTGAAGCGTTTGCACTCTTGCACTCCGATCTGCACATTATTTCACTGTATATAGCCACTTACTGTATTTTACCCATATCTGAAAAGTGTTCTGTGTGAGAGAGCTGCACTAAGCACCATTAACATTTAATTGCCTGAGTAAGAGCAGAAAATGTTACATACGTAATATTGTCTCTTGTTAAGTTTATCTCTAGTGTCATTTTGAGTGTATGGTTTATGTAGATGCTTTCTGTATGTAAGCTGACAAGGCAGATATGGCCAGAACCATCATCACTTTTGGAGTGCTGGCAGCAGAAACGCAGCTAGGAGGTGGTTCCTAATAATGCCCCCAAATGGAGTTGGCATTCGTGAGTTTTTCAGTGCCACGAGAGCAGATCTGGCAAGTCAGTTGTATCGAACTGAACGTGCCAAGAAATGTTTGGTGTTCCTTGAAAGATAGTCTGAAGGTTCATCTTTGACCCTGAGAACAGTTTAACTGAGACATTTTAACTCGAGGCCCTCGGGAGCTTTCAGCAACATTTCATCAAGAACCGCACTGCTCGTCTCATAGCGCAGTTGTCATTCATGACCCATCTCCATGACAACTGAACAAATGCCACATGAAGTGTTGCTTAAGCTTGTTGGTGCATATCCAGTCCTCCACAGTTGTTATACAGTGTTATATATATAGTAATATTTTGTAATGTTTTACTTAATTCAAGGGAACTCAACGCGCTTACTGCAATTAAAAACCATGCATGTTTTATACAGTACATGAATAGTAGAGCAAAAAGATACGTTTATAAATGCATTTCCAGTATAGCTTCTAGCTAGTTCAGTAAATTATGTATAACGCACTGTAATTAATTAGGCCTTTGGTATTGAGGAGTAAGCTACAGGCATGACACAAAGTAAGCAGGTTGTGGGCAACGTATGAGCCAACGCAGAGGTTTCCTGAATTCGTCAAATCGTGTGTTGTCCTGAGCTAAACATAGGTACACAAACATCAGAGTGTAACTGGACTGGGTGAAGCCAGGATTTTGGCTGCGTCATGCTTTAGAACATGTAATAAATAATAATAAATAAATACAGTCATTATAAATTAAACTGAAAAAAAGGTTGGATTCATTATTCATTATATAATATCTATATAGTCTTCATTCTCTATCCAGATTGCTCAGTTGTGCGTTGCCATCTTAATGGTAAGCTTTGTCAACTGATCAGGTACTGGACTCTTTGTTTTCTATGTGTTTATAAAAGGCAGCAGTAGCAGTTGGCAGCCAAGACACAAAAGCAGATACTGAGCAATCAAACAAGGAATAATCCACAGAATAAAGTAAGTTAAGCTGTGACACGTTTGGGTTTTAATCTTTTTTTCTGATTCTGATTCTGATATACATTTTAGTCTGTTTACTGTCTATGTGGAGGTGTTGTTTTTATTATGTCCACCACAGAGAATCTGCACCAAATGCCTTACAAGAGCAGATATTGGTATTGGTGTTAGAATGGACTGGCTGCAAAAGACTTATCAGCACATCCACTGTTTGTACTACTCTCACACACAGACTGGGAACATCATTAAACATCAAACCAAACCTTTTTTGCTCCCCGACTCCCCACCAGGTCAGCCTGGGATTCTCTGATTGGTTGTCTGTTTATTACACACCAAGCAAAGCCCAGCTAACAGCCTTTTGTCTCCTCCCTTCTCAGCTTCATTCATTATAGATCACCTGCCCCCACCTGCACGGCTTCATTACTCCCTCATTTACAGCATCTCTGGTCTGCTGACTCTTCTCCTTTCTGCTCCGTGCCTAACGGCCCCCCTGGTGCCGCCGTCTCAAACCTGGCCAGCGTCACCCCTCTCTTTGTCTGTCTCCCCTCTCTTCTTCCCGTCCTGCACTCTCTACCGTTCCGCATTCTCGTTTTCACCGTGAGGTAATTTAACCCCTCGCGCAGGCAATTATTCCCGGTAATGGTAAATGACTGAGTGCAGTTTGTTGATTGCCACTTTGTGGCGGTGTCATTCATTTCTGGGTCAGCGAGTTGCAGGACGACCTGCGCTGACAATAAGCCACATCTGACACACAGCACGCAGTCCTTGTCAGACACATACACACTTTTACTCCCTCCGTCTGTAACAGTTTGTTAGAGATGCCAGAAGAGAAGGCCAAAAGATTAATACTTGTAATTTTTCTATCAATCAATCGATTCGTCCATCACTCATTAAGAAATAATAAGGATCAGCGACAGCTCCTGGGCACCGGCTACCTTCCAACAATGTGACAAAAGTCAATAAAATAGTCCAAAAACTTTTAACGCTGTCTCATCATTTTGAAGTTGCCCCAGGATGTTTTTATAATTGAGATGCCTATGCAAAGCAGTTGCGGTGTTATAGTGGGCAATCTTCTTTTTTACAAAACATCAATTTTCTCATGTGTCTGTTTGAAGAATTGTAAACATTGCAACACTGCAACACATTGACGTGTAAACATTGCAAACACATTGACGCGTTCCACCAAAATTGACACATGCCGCAACCCCACATAGTTAGTGGCACGGAGGCCCAGAAATCGTTCTTTGCTTTGTAAATACTCCATAAGGTGTGTCTTATTCAACCCGCACTCAGGGGTTCGTTACGGCGGCAAGAAGAACTAACGTACCTGTAAAGAAGTATAATCATTCATTTTTATTGACATTTGCTGAGGTTGCTTTTCTGTGTTTGTGCTCTCCCTGTCTTGTTTTTCGAGCTGTGTTTGTTGCTTTTCTCATGATCTGCTTTGGTACTCATCGGCCTGGGTATCCAGAAAGAAACAAATCTAACGAACAGAATAAGAGAATAAGCAGAAGGCTTAACTGTTAGGGCTAAAAATGATTTACTAAGAGCCGGGCTTCATAATTGTTGAAATGTCTGAATTTAATATAGAAAAAGTATGGTGAGTCTGCCACCTACATCCACGTGAATTCATGCACAATAACACCCACCATCCTCATCATTCCTACGTGGTTGTTTACTCTGAGAGCAGCTTCAGCTTTTCTTAAATGAAGGCAGCTGTTGAGTGTCTATATATTACTCTTGTCGAGATTAGCATCACTTAGTCAGCGTGGTTATGTAACTTATTGAAATTTTTCCATTTCTGTGGCGATTTAAATGCGGGGATTTCTCGGGCTAATTGGGAGCAGGCGCGCTTCTAGGTTTGCTGCACTAATATTTTTGTCTTCTGCCGAACACATTGAAAGTGAGCGCTGCAAAAACCTTTGGGGATTAATGTAACTGTGATTTGTAGCCATGGTAGGTGCCGGACCCTGGGGATGACGTTCCCAGTCTCCCACTTTGCTCTCAATGGAATTATACCCGACAGCATTTGAATGGATTGCCGTGGAATTTTGTGCGGTCATTTGTGATCCCCAGAGGATACAGCCTACTGGCTTTGGTAATCCCCTCTCAAGCCACCGGAAAAATTTCACTTAAACACTGAAATATTATAAAAATCCAGAGAATCAATTAGCAAAAAAATAAATAAATAAATAAAACGGAAAATAAATTCACAGTTCCCAGAACATTTATCCGGATATGGAACGTCTACCATGAAGTAGACTTTTTGTTGACCACATGATTCAGTTGGCATCTCTTAATCATCACTTAACTTTGGTTTATACTTGCAAAACTAACAACATTTGCATCAGTGCTCATCTGTGTCAGGCGCTCACTTTTTGCATACTGAAAGTAGACCATGAACACAGGAGTTGTATAGTATGATAGTGTTGTCACTGGTGGCGTGCTAGCATGCTAATTTTGATGTTTTGCTGAAAGCACTGCTTAATTACAGCCTCACAGCCACTTGCAAGTTGACTAAATACAAAAAGAGGTGCATTTTGCATAAACTTTATAAATGCATACCCAGGCACAGACAGTGATGCGTTTGAGTAATTGTTTCAAGGATGAGGTAAACTCATTGGGCGCGTGTTGCACTTCTGAGTTTAAACACACATTCGGTCGGTGTGTCTGATCTTGACTACAGACATCGCTGTCCGCTTCAGATGAGAAAACAAAAGTGAGTCTGTGTGACCATGTGTTTGTCTGCTGGCCATCACCTTCATTTCCACTCCCTCACAGAAAAAAAAAAAAAAAACACACAATCTGTTTTAACAACATAACCAATATGTCTTAACTTGATTAGAAATTAAAGGCTTGCCTCTGCTGTGCACTGTGTTGGTGCTAAAACACTCTGTTGTTGTCATTAGAGCAGATTTGTGCCTTTTCCGCATTGAATCTATGCGCAAACAAAAACAGACTAGGAGGTACAGTAGGAGTAAACTTGACTCCAGGGACAAACACATTTCTCTGCTCTGCCTAATTATTCCGGCGGGTTTCAGGGGTGGCTGGACGGTGTTTTAAGAAGCTCTCCAGGGATTATATTCTCTCATGCTTTGCCTAATTAAGGTATTAACAAAATGCAGCAAACACTTGCCGTAGGATGCTTCAGAGTGCTGCATTGTTCATAGCTTCAGTCACCACATCAAATATGTATTTAATCTATGTATAATGTAACGGCTTTACAAGATAAACACATTTACCCAAAGCTTTAAAGCGGCAAGGATTGATATAAGCTGTTTCTTTGTTTGCGCTCTTGTTTATAGTTTGATTGCTTTCAGGTCATTCTGGGAAATTATGAAGTAGGAAAAAAAAAGTAAAGAAGCAAAATAAGAAGTCACTGTCTCATTAGTCTATCGTCGTCTCAGCCATCGTCATTATCCTCCTCGTCATCATCAAAAGGTCTTGTCCTTTTGAAGAGTCTGCATGTGAAGATCTGATAAGCTTAGGGTTTGTGGCACGATAGTTCTTTTTGTGTCAAACTCACTGGAGAGTCAATCACGCTTCAGCTACTCTGTAAAGCAGAGGCTAGTCTCAAGCACTCGGCCGCCGTTGGCTGAAGTGTAACTCTCATGCGCTGCTTTGAACAGGATGAGGACTTCAGCTGTCCCCACAGTGCAGCAATTATGCCATCAGTGAATAGTCTGTAAACATCAGATGATTTGTTCTCGGCAATGAGTTGTGCCTTTAAGCCTATTCCCCGACAGTTATCATTAAAGTTGCATCTTGTGTTTTATTTCCCCATCAAATCTTAAATCGCCATACTCTCAATGCCACTGTAGTGTATGGTTCTGCTGTATGGCACGTGTAACTTCAAAGAAAAATGTTGAAAGCAGATCAAGTCAAATTGATTGTAAGGCTCATCATATGGGGAGTGTTCTCTCTTTGATGCACAGAGCGAGGCTTTATGAGCAGCGTAATGCTTTGTGCAGTCACACTAGTAGTATCTTTTAGTATTTTTTGATACTGACCTGAATTTTGAACGTTAAGTAACAGTAGTTCTCACACTGCCTTTTTTTCATCTAAATAGAAACATTGTTTTCATGGTCAGTTACTGAATAAGCGGTCAGGCTTGACTTATGGCTCTGCCCATTAAAAGAACAAACTGCAGATCAAAGTAAATGCAGCGAGTGATGATTATAGCCAGAGGAAGATAACAAATTGTACCTTTGCTTAAAAAGCCCTTTATTTTTTGTTGTTCTTTTAATATACTTTACGGTGCCGATCATTATTTAATGGCTCTAGGAGCCAGTTTCTGAATGCACGTGTTAGTCATTAGTCGTTCTCATGGTCATGTCTGTTCAGGCTTTAGCAGTGATCCTTAGAATCTTCAGAACAACCAACCCATAGACCTCCGGGCACCTTTACCTGCTGACGCATTCACACTATTTCAAATTGCACTTTGTCAGCATTGTATTTGCATAGTGGCCTACATCAGATGAGGTCAGCATTCATTTTTTTTTTTTTTTATTTAAATACCACACACTAGTATTATTCTTTTAATCGTCTGGACTCTTTCTGCTTTTGGTTGTACAGATAAGCATGCATTCATTTTTATTTTTTTTTCTAAAACTGGCTTTTATTGTTCAGTGCAGATTAAAAAAACACAAGGTCAGGAACACCTGACCTTGTGAGAGAAGATTACCAAAAGAAGTGGGGATCCTCTTTTGGGAACGCTGAAATAGTTTTTGATTGTTACATATTTGTAATAATCAAAAATTGTTGAAGCAGCTATGTGTTGTGTTCATGCACAATGTAATTATACACAGAAACAGACCCATTTAACTGCCTCCTGTAAAACTAAAGGCTTTGTTTATTATGTGATCTCAGATATGCTTAGGATATGTGTGATCTCACAGCCTGATGATGAATACGTGAATTTGTTTGAATTTATGGTTTTGGAAAGTAATTTCTTTTTGTATCATTTTTTGGAACAAGACAAAGTTGTTAGCGCAGTGATACATGTAAACATGATGTCTGACACTACTACGGGGATACGTCTGGTGTCTTATGCTTGAGCAAGTCTCTGTGGGCTGTACTCTTGTATGTACACACGCATGGCACAATAAATGGAACACGAAGTTAATTATGGAGCATATTCCACAGAGACAACTCATGCAAAGGTTGAAGGCTGTGTTTGCTTCCCTTTGGCTTATAAGGAAACAATTATTTCCTCGTATCTTTGACACCAGTTTCAAATGATACTGTCTTTATCTAGTCATCTTTTGGTGACTTTACAGACTCAGGAAGCCTTTTGAAACAAAAATGACTGTCAACATTTCGCCGTGAGTTGTTTACTAGCATCACAAAGATTAATATGTGGTAAACCTTTGTTCTACACACTTTGCAACGCTGACGTGGAGGCCCTATGATGCCGCTAACCCTGTTCAGCACCACGGACAGCTCCCTGGGCTTGCAGAGACGCTTCTCCTCTAATTAGTGATTTTATTTCCAACACTGTACTGCAGGCCTATATGGTGAAAATGCCTATAGATATTTTTTTTCATTTATTATTAATTTTTATTTTTTGAAACCAACTAAAAGTAATGTGAGCAGCTCGAGACACACTTAAATTATACAACTGCTGAACAAAGCCTTAATCTGCCTGCACGGGGCATGCGTCTCGCGGGAGATCATTATTCTTTATACTGTATGTAACAAAGCGGTGGGTCGTTCCCGCAGCATAGGATCGCGTATACAGGCATCACTTTTTTTTTTTTTTGCGAACTCTTAGAAACGACCGTTTCTGCAGCTGCGCGTTTTGCAGGCATCACATTCATGATCTTTTTTTATTTTAACTGCGAGCAGTAGTCGAGCAGGTGAAAGCAGCTGTAGTTGCCGGTCAACTCCTCAGTCAACTAAAATATATCCAGGCCGCTTGCGCCTGCCAGCCTAATCCTTTGCAGTTTGTGCGTTAATCTAATTTGATAGTTTTAAACTCGGCCATCGCAGGCGTATCTCGGGTCGAGATCTCCGCTACGCCGCCAAACAAGGTAACTCCGTCCCAAAGGTCATTAATTACAGCGATCAGACGGAGTCAGGGCGGGACTGTGGGGCCTAGGGAAGGACAGAGATGCCAAATCATTCCTCTGTAGCCAAACACCCCCTCCTTCCTCCTCCTTGCCATAAATCACTTCAATGGATAAGCAGAAGATTAATATACAGCATGTGTTATTGCTGTGTCCCACGTCAAATAATTCTTCACGCTGAACAAACCCATTAGCGGGCCATCAGTCACGTAGTTTCTATAAGTTATGTTCTTCTTTTGTATTTGACGGTGTGTGATGCGGAAACTTCTGGTCTTTGTGTCATCCTCAACACTAAAGGTAGCACCCACCCGACGCGCACACACAAACACCTCCCCTCCCCTCGCTCCCCTCTCCTCCCTCTCTCTCTCTCCTGCTATTTGAATAGAGCGCCTGCGGAGCACTCTTTTGTTCAGTAGCGCTCAGCTGCTGGAGAGGTGAGCACCACTCTGGCTGGCGCTCATCCACTCATCGCGGCTGCTGCCTTCGGCTTCTCCACGGAAGACTGCGCGGTCGCCGGCTAGAGATCCAGACCGAGATCCAGGCGCGCTACTGCACGCACAAGGACACGGTTCTCCCGATCTCTGTCTCAATAGCTGTCACTTCGTTTAACCCCCCTCCCCTCGCACTCGCAGGGCTTTTACGCGTCGTTGGATGCTTCAGCTCCTCCGTCCGTGGCGCTACCACCTGCATCGCATCAGACCGTCGCTCCTGTGAAGCTGCAGCATCGCGCTACATTCCTGTGGACTGGACCTCACTTCGTCCGAAAGGTGAAAGCGAGTTGTTGTAGCTGTTTTTTTTTTTTTGTTTTTTTTTTAATATTTGATATTGGTTTTCAATCAGTTTGCTGCCGTTTTTTTCCCCACATACATAAGAGGAAATAAGGGATTTCACTGATTATTTTCTCTACAGACGATGAATTGGAGATAAGCTTGTTAATAGTATTCAAAGATCTGTGGCTATGATCAGGTGCACTGTAATACAAAAGTGCACTGGAAAGCCATATATTAAAAGCTGGTTAAAAGCTGCCCTGTTTAATGTTCTTGTAAGGTTTATTTTCATTTAACTGTGTTGAAGACTTAGTTTTATGAGAGAGCTTATCTGACTCAGGCAATCACCCAGTATTTGTTTCTGCCCAAGTGATACATGTAGCAGTTGATTCCCTATCTGGTTTTCTCTTCTGTGAGCTGCTGATGTCCTCCCTCTTAATAAGACATTTAACATTTCATGGTTGCCTTAAGATTCGGATCTGTATGAACGTCGCGCCCACCTCATGAAGTGATGACCCCCTGTTCTTCCCCCTGCCACCCTTCAGGTGAGGCAGATGAGGACAGAGGGAGCTTTTGGACCGCGTGAAAGTCGATAGGCAGCTCAGGGAGGGCTGTCAGCGCTGTCAGTGAAGCAAAGGGAAAAGAAACCTTAGACATTATCTTGGATGGCACTTACACTCTGCCAAATGGCTCTCTCAATTATTTCTGTCGGAGGAAACTTTGCCTCCAGGCTCCGAGACGGATCAAAGCGGAGAAGGTCCGAGCGCAGCCCGGTCGCCAAATTAATGTGTGACGACACCGTTTTTAATTTGCATTCTAAGTTGAGCGTAGAAAAGACAACTGTGTTGGAATTTGCTCTGTATCAGTTTGTCTTTGTTTTAGTCGTGCTATTTGGTGAGTCAGGTAGAGAATGGCAGCGAGAGTGGGAGCAGAGTTGCTCGTGACCCCGTGGGAAATTAAGCAGAGAATCAACCAGGCAGTTTGTGAAATGGTTACTTGTCTTCCGTTTGTGTTAGCATCTATGCTGTCTGCTTGCGCTCACCCTGTTTCTCAGGTATTTGAACATGTATAGTCAGAACACTCATCAGCCCACACAGAGGACCTGCAATCTGTCCTTGGCAGGACTGATCGTTCTTGTTCTTGATATTCTCCCTATTGTCACCCCGCATGTGCTTGGTTTTGTATTTGGCCACTGGCAGAGCGAGCGTCCATGTGTAAGACTGATCCAGTACAAGCAGAGAGGCCCACCTCGTTTTTATTCTGTGACTAAGTCGAGATGAAATGTTCTCTTCTCGTTGGTTTGGGGGCCATGCATGGGTCATTGCGCATATGATACTTGCCTGTAAGTTTGGTGGCCACCTCTTCTGCCAATTCCTGAATTGTGTATGGAACTAAATGAGCATCACACTGGTTGCACTGGTAGATTTTGGCTCCACATTTAACTGCTCTTTAAGTCTGCTGCCAGCTTTTTGCTTCTTTCTGCCTCCTCATGCATATTCCAGAAGGTCTCTGTGTTTGTCTTTCTGTCCCCGTCTTTCTTTCTTTCTCTCGCCGCCTCGCTCTGTTTGGACTCTCACTCGTCACTCTCGCACTGGATCACGGGCTCTGCTGTTAACGCCATTGTTCTCGGCAGAGGTGTTCTCTTCTGTGGCGTTGCCAGTTCGCTGCCCCCATTTTCACATTTTCTGTGTGATGAGGCATCACAATGGACGAGCACTATTCCTTTAGAGATTGGTTCATCGCCTCTTGGTGGCTCCACTCCAACTGTGGTCAAGGCCAAGAGCGGCTCAGATGTGTTGTCATCACACCTCAGGAGCACGAGAGGGAAAGCAAAGAAAGAAACAGGAAGGATAAGTGAGAGAGGGATGCAACAGACTGAAGGAATTTTGCAGCATTATCTGTTCTTTGCATGAGGTTATGCTGTCACATATTTCAATAATGTGTCTTTTCTGGCTGGTTGCGCTCAGCTTAGTGCAGACACTTGTGGCGGAAGACGTGAATTGGCGAGAATTCAATTTTGCACTTGAGCAGAGTCCAAGCAAAATGAATGGGAAACTGCAAATTTTGACATGGATCTTTTGCAAATATAAGACATTAATATTCCTACGACGAACCTTCTGCTGTGCTTAAAACAAACAAATCCGCCCCTGGCACCGGATGACAGAAGGGACAGCAGCCAATCCACTGCACAGTATCAGTGAAGAGGATCTCTGCTGTTTGACTGACGAAAGGCCTCCAGCTAGAGAGGATTTTTTACAGAGGATCAGTTCTGTGGGCTCGCTTCATACGTTATGAATGGATGCAGATTTTTTTTTGGCTGTGACGGTGGAACGGGTAGGAGTGATGCTGGAAGACCCCAACAGAAGTAGACTAATTTACAGACTAAGATAACCCTGATCCAATTAAGCAATGAAAACATTCACAACAGCCTATACATATATTCAATTATATTTGTGTAAATGAGAGTGTCAGCTTTCTATTTCACGTTATGTGTGTTGCAGCAGAGCCCAGAACGCACCTGATCACATTTTAGGCTGCCACCCATTTGGCACCCCCCTCCCCTCCAGTCACAGGGGCTCTCTCTCTCTTTACTTCGGATTAACGTAGGCCGTACCTTTCAACAGAGAACGTCAGTCTGCTTGACTGACAGCTCTCCATCCTCCTCCTCCTCCAGCCCTGACACCGCAGAGCAGATGGAGCGGAGCCTAAGTGGTCTGTCTTGGCTAATAATATAATGGTCTGGCATTAGCCATGTTGAACTAGCCACTATACGCAAAGCCAAGCAAATGAGCAGCGCAGCTGTGGCATCATGGCCAGTGGCAGAGCAGACAAAGCCCAGGAGGCACAGAGGAGAAAAAAAGGTAGTTTACCACAATCTCTCCAGACGCAGCTCATGAATATTCATCAGCCCCCCCCCTCCTTTCTCCAAACCCAGCTCTGCACCCCTCTCCTACTGAATGTATTATTCAGAAGAAGCATTTTCCCTATTAAATACTATAAATAAATAATGACATCTGGTAACAGTTTTTGTCTGCTGAATTAATGACAAGCTCAGATTCGAGTGTCTTCCAGTGATTGGAGGACGGCTGGCTTTCTGTTCAGATACCTTTCGTCTGTTGGCTTTTTTTTTCCTGTGCAGTGGTGCGATGCCTCCTTTGTTAAAGTCCGTTGGCTTGTCAGTAGATCTGAATTGGATTGCATCTCTATCAGTCACCCCCCCCCCCCTCAAAACACCCCGGAGGAGAGGCAAACACTGCACAGATGTTTATTTTACCATTATGTCTGCATTTTCTTGTCTGAGTAAATCTTTAGAAAATAAAAAGCTCCCTGTGGGCTCTTTGTGTGGTTTCAGCTCTGGACAGCTCCTGAAACATCGCCTGTTTTGCCTGTCTCGTTGAGTTTCCTTTCCTGGTTAACCAAAACGTTTAACATCTTCACACGCATGCCTGGTTGACGACTGAAGGACCGAATCACCGAAGAATATCGACTACATAATGTTGGCATCACCGTTGTACAGGCTGTATCTGTCAGACTCTGATGAGCTGGTAAACAGCGAGTGCTTGACAGGCCTGCAGATGGCCAATGTTTTCCACTCCTGTGTGTTGCATTTCCCAAAGGGAGAAGCACGCATTTTGTTGTGTGCGAGCAAGAGCTTGGTTTTAATGTGTGGAGGCACAAAGGATTCCCCTAGATCGTCCAAGCAGCCAAGATCATATGCGAAGCCACAGAGGCGAGTGGAAGAAGAGTGACTTCTGTCCGTCTTCCTGTACCTTTGTCTCCCCGGATTCCACACAGCGGAGATATTTATGAAGCCGAGGCACCAGCTCTCCTTTCTAATCAGAGATCTAACTCTGGGGTTCCTGAAACCAATCACAGGGATTTACAGGAAACAACAGGAGAGGAGTATAATCATTGTCATTCAGAACCCTTGGGTCCAGGTCAGGTTGATCCACGTGTGCAGGCTTCATATTTTATGTCACAGCTTTGTTAATGTGTGCATTATTTGACTTTTGCTGTCAATGACGTCGGTTAATAATTTCATTCCCACAATATGAGGCACAATGTGACCCCCCACCAACCCCCACCACCCCTAAACCCCCACCACCCCTTTGTTCAATTCAAACAAATGCTGAATGGCAAATGCTGAGAGACCGTTGTGTGCAGAAAGTCTTAGTACATAATTTCTGTAGAATACTGCAGCTTCAAAAGGTTTGTAGTTGGTGTGTTTTTGTTTTTATGAAAATCGGTTCTGCTTTTCTACTTTTTATTCTGTCTCTCAAACAGGAAAAAAAAAACAACGGCTTCCAGTAATCCTCCCGTCTGTCTTGCCATAGGCGCAGAACAGTGAATCATAATTTTCTTAATGGTTTCTTTTTAATTGTTGTAATATTGCCTTTTGATGTTTTCACATCTCTCAGATTTTATGTTTGTGATCGGGCCGCTTCGTATATTTTACTGAACGCAGACGCAGAAGTCGGTTTGCTGGTTGATGTTAGCGTCCTTCTGCTTTGGCAGCAGAGCCAAACCATATCTGTGTAAGTTTGCATAAAAATAAAACGAGAGAGAGACATTTTCTGGACTAAGGGTCTGATTCTGTCTGGGGTCCACATTGCTAATAATAATAATCCTTCTCTGGCTAACCACGAGCAAACAAGCAGACGGGTACTTTCACATGGTGATTTTTATTTATTTATCCTTTTAGCTTTTGATTCTTCATATAATTTCACCAAAAAGGAATTACATTAACCAAATTCTTTTCTTAATAGCGCCTTTCTAACATCTGACTAATGTGCTCATGTTCAGCGATTGCTTCTTTGCCCTTAATTAAAAATACAGCTGAGGCATTTGTCTTTAATTTTGTAGTTTAGAACTAAACTCTGAATTTTGCTCAAAAACCACCAACACTGACCTCAATGTAGCGCAAGAGGATTCATAAGGCTTGGGGACATGAATATCTACAGAAAATTCATACGAAAGTTATTGAGATATTTCAGTCACAACCAAACAGCTGGTCCAACAGACAGACATTACCACCCCTCTCTCTTAGCATAGCTAAAACCAACAAATATTTGCATGTGCTCATCAGCCAACAAAGCGTTCTGGCTAAAAAAAAAAAAAAAAAAAGAAGCCATCAGGGGAGGTTTGGAGCCTTTTGAGAGAAGCGAAGGCACACGTACATAGCTGGGAAAACCAGAGTGAGAAGCAGCAGCTGGCCGACCTGCAGCCCTGAGCAGGTGGATTTGGTCAGTTGTGTCCAAACTCAGCCTTTGGGTGACACGTGGATTTGTAGTTCATGTTGGTTTAGCCACGGCTATCAGCAATATATATGCTCCTTCAGAGCCTTGGCCCTCTGCAGGGCTGTGTGTGCGTGAGCACTCTTCTCTGCGAGCGTGCGAATAGGTCAGTGAGATCCGCGGATGTGCTGAGCGGAACAAAATGAGCCAGAAGATTCGAAAGAGGTGGAAAAGGCCAAAAGTGATAGCTACCTTCACGGTGGCAGCGCTGACCCTCTTGACATTCACTGCAAGGCGTTTATATTAATCTACTCAGCTAATTTGTTCATTATGAGTTTTACAAGTTGTCTCTCGACTCCTGCTAATGGGAGTGAAACGATTATATTTTCACCAATCTTGCTGCTATTTCACCTCCTCCCGGTTCAGAACGAAACGTGAAAGGAACCGTTTTGACCTGTGTGATTCCAGAGGAGTTGGTCTCAGTTTTGCATTCGGCAATAAGGTTGCCAATGAATCCGCCAAAGAGGCTTTTACACGGAGCTGTGAAGCGTGCTGCTTTCAAATGCTTTGAGGCGTTGGTTGGCGGAGGTGGTGGTGGTGGTGGTGGTGGTGGTGGTGGTGGTGAGGGTGTGGGTGGGGGAGACAGCAGTTGTGCAGGTGGGTGCGCAAATAAGGGCTTTAAACTTTTGCTCGAGGGGCTACTGTGGAGCTTAGTTTGTTACCCGAACCAACATTTTTATTTATTTATTTATTTTTGTTTGTCTTGCATTGTTAGAAAGTGTTAGAGATTGAGTAAAAAAAAAAAAAAAGTTGTTTTTTAACAGCATAATTTCCATTCAGATTGCTTTTACTGTTCGTAGACAAAGGAATGAAAGCGCAGTTGTTTTGTTTCACAAATCGGCAAAAAGCGTCGGACTCCGTCGCCGGGTCAGCCAAACGGTCCAGCTGAATGTGGAGGTCAGGTTTGTTTGCGGTAGTGGATTTTAATGCACGAGTTAAATAATTCCCATTTTGTGGCTCTGCAGACAAATTCCCCTCGGTGGCTGGGTTAGCGTTGCAGTTCTGCTCCGGCGGATTCAAAATTAGCTGCTGGGGGTTGTGTTTTGTAATTAACTGTCACACTGCTAAATTAATAGGGAAGAAAATATAGCATGGAAAAATGCAGAAAATGAAGATCCTTTGCTGCAGTCGCTCAGTCATTAGTCAGGCAAGAGTGATATCAATCAGTGTTGTTTGTGAGTGTGGGAGCCTTTCTCTGCGCGAGTCTGCGACGCTAACATCTGGTTTTTAGCGTCATGGGGGAATCCTACGTCCCTGTCTGTTCCCTCCACAACAAACTGCGCCCGTCGTGTCCTTTCCCCGTCCACTTCCTTGGGATTTTCCCCCAGTGCGGTAATTAAAGAATCTGCCTGTCTGTCCTAATAATTACCCTTGGTGCAGAAGTGCCAGAGCCCCCCCAGTCTGCTCCCGAACCTCTTTGATAAATTTGGCAACTGCTGCCGGGGCTGTTGCTGGGGCACCTCTAGTGACTGAGAATGCCCGTGACTTGGTTTGGTGATAGAGAGGTTGGTGCGAGAGCACTGCTGCTGTATCCCCGAGAGTCCGGCTCTGTGCAGAGATTGATTGGGGGGCTGCTGTCTGTAATGGATCGCTCTCTGCGCCGGACTGTTGGCTGAGCCGCCTGACCATTGTCTGTCACCGCTCAGGGGTTGCCGCAGCTGCTCCGAGGACTGTGTGCGATTATGTGCGTGCAGTCATTAATAAATAATCATTGTTTCGCTCCTCTTATCCGTCTTTTCTTGCTCCAGCTGTTACGTTACGAGTCCCATCAGCTTAGCTGAGCCGAGAAAATGGGGCCGCTCGCTCTTTTCGATAGCGTAATTGTAGAAATGCCTCTCATGGCTGTTGTTGTTTCTTTGCTTTTATGTACGCTCGGATGTGCGCTTTCATAATGCTGGACCACCCACTTGCTTGTCTTTTTTTTTTTTGTTGTTTCTTGCTCTTTTTTTTTTTGCAAACCCTTCTCCAGGCTCTCGACGCAGAAAAACACAAGGATTGCCTAAGCTCGGAGGGCCGCGTTCACCTCGGGCGTTTCAGGCTGAGCTTTAATTGGGCCTCTTCTTGGCGTGACCTTCATTGTTTTGACAGAGACGGGATCAGAGGGAGACACTCAAAAGCTGAGGTTATCTCCTTCTCTCCTCTCGTGTCCTGTCCTCTCCTCTCTGTGTCAAACCACCCGGCTCAACAGTACAGGAGGCATGTTCGAGTAGCCATTAGCTGCCTCCCAAAGCTTCTCCAAAAGGGTCAAAGCTGTCTGAAGCCTTGGACTGGATGTTTTAGTGCTCACCCTGGCGGTTAGTCTGTCTGTGTGTGTGCATGTGTGTGACTCTGTGCCACTATATGTGTACTATATGTTTACGTTGGCCACGGCAGCGCCAACACGAGCACACGAGAGCCGCAAGATGGCTCAAATAGTCAGCTCTCCAGTGCGTGATGTGATTTACCACCGAGCCATTAGCACTCAAGCTGTGTCTGCTTCAGGTGTTCTCAGAGGGAATGGGAAAAGAAATACTCCCCGCCGCACTGCACACTGATTTTAAAAGCTCCCTCGTGATTTATTAGGAAAACATTTCTTCAGACCACCCACCATCACTTCACTGGCTCAGAACATATAGAGTGCGCACGTCCTCGTACGCTCCGCGCTGAAGTAGCAGGAGAGCAATTTGGAGTGGATTTTAAGTGGTCAGCGGAGGTTCGCAGTGGATCATTAGATATTCTCTCCGCTGAGCCGCGTGGACGTGTTTGTTGCGCGTAGCCACGGTGCCACAAACATCATTATATCTCATCATTAAATCACATGAGGAAATCACCCATTCTTTCTTCCCTCTTCTGCCTCCTCCTCCCTCGTCCTGTGCGTCTCGCCGAATCAAGGTCACAATTGAACTTTGCCACGCTGAAGAGGCCAATCCCGCAATCACGCGTCTTGATTGGGGTGTTTATTCTTAATCAGGTTCTCAGGCAGGACAGCGTCTTCAACAGCCCGTCCCCACACACCGCAGCAATCACCGCACTTGTCGCTTCTTATGTATTAGTACAAACAGCTTTAATTGCCCGCTGTATCTCCGTCGACCATGCCGCTGCTGCCGTTGAAGAAGCTGCTGAGGATTAATAGCACTTCTCTTCAATGTGGACTGAAATTAGCTTTCTAAATGAATTCTCAAGCTTGTGATTTGATTTTAAGCTTTTCAGAATAATATATATATCTATATATATATATATATACATAGACTCAAGAAAGAAGAGGAAATATGCACTGAACGCATTTATTAAAAACCTTCAACAGTTTAAACAGAACAACTTGTCACAACTTTGTCTCTTTTTTTTAAACAAACATTTATCCACATTAATGCGGCCCTGTTCCTCCTCTTTCAGCAGCTACTAAGACAAACTAACATGTTGACGCTGTCTTTCAGCTGAAAATGTCAAGCAGTGAAAACATCTAAGGAAGCTGAAACAGAAGAACTGTCCAACGCATTTTTAAAAACTGGAAGGATAGCGAGGAACCATCATCCTTGAGGGAGATATGTGGTCGGAAAAAAATATTGACTGATCCCAATTGAATGGAATTGGGTCACTCAAAAAAAAAAAAAAAAAAAACACTAATCAGTGAGGCTAACCAGAAAAAAAGGCTTCAATTTGCTAGGGAGCATAAAGACTGGACTCTGGAGCAATAGAAGAAGGTCATGTACCCTGTTCCAGAGTGATGGGGCATCAGGGCAAGAAGAGAGGCAGATGAAGTGATGCCCCATCATTCTTAGTGTCTACTGAACAAGTCTGTGGAGGCAGTGCTGTGATCTGGGGTTTCTACTCAGGTCTAGGTTCAGCAACGTTATGACCAAAAAATGAGGTCAGCTGACAACCTGAATATACAGAAGACCTGGTTTTCTTCCCTGGTTGGTTGGTATTTCAAGATGACAGGATTCATGGGGCTGAAATAATGAAAGAGTGGTTCAGGGAGCATGAGACATCATTCTCACACATGGATTGACCTCCACAGAGTCCAGATCTCAACCCCACTGAGAATCTTTGGGATGTGCTGGAGAAGACTGTGCAGTGGTCAGACTCTACCATCATCAATACATCATACAATACATCCTGGTGAAAAATGAATGCGACACTGGATGGAAATAAATCTTGTGACATTGCAGAAGCTTTTGATTGAAACAATGTCACAGTAAATGCTGCTATAACCAAAGTTAACGGTGGTTCAATGAAATATTAGAGAGTGTGACCTTTTTTTCTTTGTTGGTGACTTTTTTTTGGCCAGGCAATGTGTGTACTGTTCTAGTTCACTGTGACGTGTGTCACCATGACCTGGCTGCTTTTATTTCTGGGTTGAGCTTTGTTTATACTGCCCACCTGCCTGCCATCCAGCAGCAGTGAATGTCCAAGCAGCTTCTGTCTTCTCCTGAAGCCAGAAGCTCAGGTTCCTCTTCTTGTCACCGCCGCGGATCTGACTGCCAGCTCCCCAGGCCTCCTGTGGCATCTGCTCTTTGCATCGGCTGCCAGATAAATGAGGTGTTTGCTTTTCTTTGGCAGAGCGGTACCTTTCGGAAGGTCAGCGAGGGTGGCTTCGCAGGGGAACGTGAGCTCCGTCAATGCGGCTCTCAGCTCTGCTCTGAGAAGGACCGACAGTTCTGAATGCTTTAGCCCATTAACCACAAATCATGTATGCTTTAGGTTACTGCCAACTATTTCCAAAAGCTGCCTCTGAGAATTTAGATTAATTTCCTTCCCTATTGCAAATGGCTTTGCTACAATACGTGATGAAAGTCGAAAGACATGGATATTGCTTGACATCACTGCTGCATTTAGTAGTAATGTCACAATTTCTTTGCATTCTTACTCAAACTTTTTACCTATATGTTTGTTTGTCAAACAGAACTTATTTCTCTAAGAGCAATTTTATTATTGCCTGTACCTTTTCCCACATTTACTGTAGTATCAGTGGGAAAACAGTGGAAGTGAAAAATGTCAATGTAGAAGCCAATTTGCGAACAGATCCCCATCTAAAGATAAAAAGTTACATTATTATATGAACTTAAATAATGGTCTAAAGTCTGCTAAAGGTTCATGTCTAATAAAATAAAAAAAAAACAGTAGGTATTTATAATGGTGAAGTTTAGAAAGATGTGGGATATCAAAGTGGATGCACAAGATTCAAAGCCTTAAGTAACAGAAAAATAACAAATGGATGCCTTCCAGTCTAAAATGTTTCTCTGGGAGCAAAATGCTGCAGCAGAGTTCTTTTATTTTTATTCCAATTCTACAGGATTATTAATGTAATCTGCAGGTTTAGTATTTTCTTGTAGGAATTAGCCGTGGGATTTAGACAAATGCCACCTGAATGCCAGTCTACAGTTTTTTTTATCCTGTTATTTCCCTGAAGCAAACTGACAAGAGGTGACATTCAAAAAAAAAAAAAAAAACAAGATATAAAAACATCACAAAAACTAATTTTTATTGCTAATGGATAAATGGTTTACTTGGACAAAGTCCGAATAATCTGGCTTGCTTCATTTCTAAGAAGAATGACTGGTGGAAATACAGTCAACACAGCTTTAGCAGTAAGGCAATCTTTTGTAATCTTTATTTCCCTTGTAAAACTGTAAACTGTAAGGGATAAAGAAAAAAAACAGATTTCTGTGACATAACATTATATTGTCTCTGCATGTATACGACACAATGAAAGGTTGCAGTAACAACAGCGCCAGGAATACATCAATACTCCCACCTGTCTCCCCCCTAATCTAAAATTCATTGACGGCACAGCACACGTGTCAAGACAGCCACCTTGATTATCTTTCTGGTTGATACACTGCATGACAAACACTTCACAGCAGCTTTCCCAATCTCTTGCTACTGTCGGCGCCTCAGACAAGTAGTATTTTTCTTGGTCCACAGCTTGGCACATCCCACCTCCTTGACTTCTTCTATTGTCAGCTGATGGCAGGGATTCTTCTTGTAGCTGTCAGCGTGGATCTGGAGAAACATCTTTTGGAGGTAGAAAACATCCAGCCCATATCTGGATAATATATTTCATAAAAATATTATATTTCAAGGATAGAATTGCTGTCAGGCAGATTGTATTCCTGAAGTTAAGGAGAAATCTGATAAAACAACTGCCTTGAGTGCAGGGCATCTCTCCAAATACTCTTTATATACTTTAGTATATGTATGAAACTTTTGGTCTGTCTGCCTGCAGAGAGAGAAGATTGATACCACGTGGCTAAATATGAAGCTAAAGCTAGTAGCTTGTAGCTTAGAGACTGGAAAAATTGCTTACTCTCTACGAGGCAAACACATTTACTTTTCATGAGTTCTGGAAGAAAAATTGTTTTATGTTTGGACTGAACCAGGTTCTTTTTCCAGACTTTATACTAAGCTACATTAAGCTAAGCCTGCAGCCCTGGCTGTAGATAACCGTATCAAATAACAGCCAGTGTGGTCAAATTAATGCCAGTTAAAGAAGTCATTGATGGTAATGGCACATGTTAGGCTGTGCACAATGTACACTGATTCCACCATTATAGCATCATTCTGCTGTTTTCACCAGAAATACCATTACATCCAACTTTGAAAGTAGAGTTCCTGTTGAGACTGAGTGTCACTGCTACAGGGTGTGGGTGTCTGGTCTGGTCCAGGTGGGTGGCACATGTCTAAGTAACATCCACACAAATGCCAGGTCCAAAAGTTTCCCAGCAGAGCACTGAATTGTCTCAAGATGGTCAATGTTATTTACTTCTCTTGTCAGTGGTTTTAATGTTGTGGCTGATTGGCATATACTTGCGCTGGCATGACAAAACCATTTTTCTTTGTAACTGTAGGGACTGGAAACAAGCGCCGCATCCTGACGGTGGAGCTAATAAAAGTTGAACAGCATTTGCTGTAATCCTTGCAACACAGAGTAGAGGAATGACAACTGAGTAGATGGTACGTAGGAGGCGGAAAGAGGGTGAATTCTCTGCTTGTCAGCCACGCAAAGGCTATATGAAGCATTTTGGACCACCACCAGCACAGGTGTTGTGGTCTGCGTCGCTGTGTCACGTTGCTACATTGCTTGGGGAGGCCTCGGCATTCACTACGGTGTGGATTACGACACCTACGTATACTTTGCTATAAGCTGACGCTCCTCTAATTGAAGCAGAAGGTGCTGAACTTTAACTGCTACCAGGGCCTTGAGTCTGTGCTGACGGTGCGGAAACTGAAATTTCTGGCAAATAATTTCCGCAATCTGGTTTGACAAAAAAAATGATATCATTTTTTTAATTGAACGTGTGTGAAGCAGCCATTAAAATCAAATGTGTCCCTGGGCTGCCAGTGCTCAGTGCCGCATCTGGGGGAAGTCAGGTAATGAGCGGGAGGTTGAGAGGCAGCCGCTGCTTGAACAGTTGGCCGTGCTGACAGGACAGCATCTATCAGGGCTTGATGGGGCGCGGCAGGTTACCGAGTATGAGCCCGGAGAGAGCGAGGGAGCTGGCCGCGCTGATAGACGCACATCCACAAATATTACCCCAATATTTAACCCATCATCGCTCGTGAATTATGAAGTGCACGGGTTGTTTTTGCAGGATGTAATTACCAGCCATGTCCGCAATTTGCCTCTGTTGTTGTAGTGGGACCTATTATCGGATGCACGACTCCACCTTGGAATCGCGGATCCTTCCTGTAAAGTCCCACTACTGTGGTAATGCAGGAGGACAGCTGAGAGCCTGTGGCTGTGTGTGGTCGTGATGAGATGTGTAATTATCCAAAGCAGCCTGACAAACGGCTGCAGGTGCACTGGAGATGAAGGGAAATGAGCCAAGAGAGGTCAGAGGAGAGGGGAGGGGAGGGTATTGTACCCATTATGGCACAAAATGTACCAAGTTTTGGCCGACTTAGCGATTGCGTTTCATTATTTTATTTCTATCTCAATTCCAGATCCTTAAGTGAATGCTACACTTTCTCATTGTTCATTTTGTATAAGGTATGCCTCATCGAGGCAGCATTACAGTATTCAGAATAAACAGTAAGAAGGGGTACAAAGCCGCAGAATGAATCGGCCACTTTGTTTTCACCGCCAAGAGTCCAGGTGGAAGAGGTGGAGGTTAACATCACCGATCAGTGTAATTAATTGCTCCAATTTAGCCATTAGGTGTTGAGTTGGAACCGAGAGCTGACACCTGCAGGGTCTCTGAGAGTCACATGGAAAAAATAGAGAGGGAGGGAGGGAAGGAAGGAAACTACTGACTGTGCCATACTAAGACGTACATAAACTTACAATGAATCACGTTTAAATATGCTCACGAAATAATGGAGAGAAATCAAAATTTAATTCACGAGCAGCTCATTCTAACCGTGGTGTCAAGTTATGGGAGTGCATGTGTGTGTGTGACCATTGAGGCATTGTGACAGGCCCCTGGAGTGAGAAGACCTTCGCTGCGTCGCCTCCTGCCAGGACACTCATCAGTGCTCCCACAGAGAAGGAGGGACAGGGCAGGAAATTGGAAGGCAAGCGAGAAATATGCTAGGTAAATGGGTAAAATGTCATAACTTGACGGTTCATTTGTGAAAGGATGCTGCCAGTAATGATAATTCTACGGCTGTGGGTAATCAAAATTATAAAATGACACTTCTGTTTCCTGATTGGAGCCTTGATTTTTCATTTTGCAACTTGAGGAAAGGTTTTTGTTCAACATATGACGTCTTTAAGGCGTCTCCTTCACAAAGGATGGAAAATTTGCTAGAGAAGCAGGCAATCATCCTGGAAATTCTCTAACCCAGCCAAGTCATTTTACCAAATTTAACCAAAATTAGAAAAAGAAAATGCAACGAGGCAAATGCTCTCATGAGCTGCAATGGCCAGGAACCTCTGACAGTCACTGAAACACCCGCAGCCTATATTTTTGAACCAGTTTGAGAGCAGACACCAGCACTTTGCTAAGTCATGGACGGGGATAAGATTGTCAAGGCCAGAGAGAACAAACTAAACTTTATCTTTTAAATTAAAAATGAAATGTCAAAATCTAAAATCGAAGCGGCAGAACGATTCAGCATCAAGTAGAAGGAGTTTGAACAAACGGACAAGACACTGCTGTTCATCATTTATTTCAAATAACTGAGAGAGATGTTGATTCTAGTAGAACTTTTCATTTTGGAGGCTGTGGTTTGTGTGCTATTGAACTGTGTGGTGTTGTACCGACCCATGTTTCTATTATTTTGACAGCCCTATTGTAGTCAGTGGACTGGAGTATCAGCCACAACATTAAAACCACTGGCAGGACAAGTTGATAACACTGACCATCTTATAACAATACAATGTTCTGCTGGGAAACTTCTGCTGGGCCTGTCATTTGTCTGTATGTCACTTAGACTCCACCCACCTAGACCAGACCCCCATCACACCCCCATCATAGCAGCCATCCAGAACACACACCCTCTAGTCACTAGATCACAAACTCATCAAGTATCTGTGAGATGTTCTGGTACAAGCCTGATTCACAGATTCCCTCAACCCACCGAACCCTAAGGCCCTCACTAACAATGTTCTTTTGCCGGACACCCTCAGAAGCCCCATGTCCATTTTCTGATGAGTCACAACTGTTTTTGGAGGCACAGTATTAGAAGGTGGTCATGTTATGTCAGATCATTGTATAATAGAAATACATTTTGTTTAATTCAGTACCTTCCTTAAATATATAAACTGCCATGACGTGGGATTTTGTGCAGTACTATTAGAATGCATTAGTTTTAAGTTGTGTTCCTAATGAACTGGGATGTGAGTGTATTTACCGTAGAGACATGAAAGCGGTATGGACCTTAAATTAAAGTGTCAGCATGAAAAGCAATTATTTCCCATAAAGATTAACCGTTCCTGCAGAAGATACTCAGTTAAGGAAGTACAGTGAAGACACGAATTGCTAGTTCACACAATAAATAGGGCCTATCTAGCCAAACAGGCCCTCCATCTGTGGCTGTTGTGTACAAGTGGGATTTCATTTAACAGATTTTTCTAAGGTCGGCCTAAAAAAGAGAGAAAAGTTGGTGTACCTCTGCTGATCTTTTCTTCTTCTTCTTCTTCTTCTGTAGTCTGCTTGGCCTTGCATTCTTCTCTTTCTTCTTCATCTTCCTCCCTTGCCTTCCCGATCCTCCCTGAGCGCTCTCATTGTTTTCAAATGTACTTTCTTGGATTCTTTGTCAATGCCGTGTTCCCTCTTGTGTTGCACTGCAGAGTAATTACTGAGCAGGCTGGTGGTAGGTTACACTGGTACACCAGCACCCTTTCTCTCTGATATTCAAATGAGCCTCGCGTCCTCATTTGTCATCAGTTCATTGGTGAACCTGCGCGTTTGTGTATGCATGCGCATGTGTGCCGTCTAATCTCTTATTTGGAGTATCATAAGGGAAAGGCATTAGCATCGGCCGGGTGAGAAATTAGAAACCAAGCTGATTAATTCCTGGTAAAAAGGAATTAAAGGGCGCTTCCCCGCCGCCATCTGTGTTGAAGCACCAGGATTTACCTGCAGTGTGATTGAAGGTGGCTGCTCTGCGCTGCCACTGTCATTAATAATCAGTAGCCTTCAGGAAGATTCATGCTGCTGTGTGCTGGTTGGTTCAAAACACTTAGCCATTACACATGACACTGAGGGCTTGATGTATGATGGGCTAACAGCTCGGCGCTCCAGCACCAAGTCTATGCAACAACAAAGCGATAGCATTAAGCTTTCATCAAAAAGATGAGAAGAACGAGTTGCGTTTGAACAAAAGTGGCAGCTTGTCATATATCTAAATTAAAAATGGGCAATCATAATGAACAATTAGCACACTTGTGGTTCCTTCCTGTCCGTTTGGTTTGTATCGTTATGAATGAGAAAGCAGCTGTCTCATTTCTCTCTGGGAACTGTCGCTGGGAAAACACACAGAGAGCGTTGACTCATCAAGAAGAAACAGCGCCACTGAATCCCTCCTCATTTATTCGACTCACTGAGTAAAACTTTAAAACTCCCCCTTCTCCACTTCTTCCTCCCGTGCGCAGGGTGAAATATAATAAATGTGATCAGATTTACAGGCCGCTAACACTGTTCTCCACTGTAAATCGGGTTAATTTGCTTCCAATAGAGAAGCAGTAGGAACAAAATCACTTTATTACTTTAGATTCAGCCTGGAGCACCTTAACTTCTTTTTTTCCTTGACGTTTTTTTTTTTTTTTCCTTTTTTTTTCTTAAGGTGAATTCAGCTGAGATGAATAAGCACTTTATGGCTGGCTCTAATTTTCCCCTGGTCAAGTGTTAGGCTGCAGGTAGTAATCTGTTTCATTACATTAACTCAGGTGCTAAGGGCTTTTGGGAGAATGGAAAAAGAGAAGTGTTTAGCGCTGCAGCACGGTCTCATACTCATACATATGCTTAACCCATTATATGGCACTGATTGAAATATTCGGAAACCCTAGAGCGTTATAGCAGGAAATAAGAAGACATTTTTCAAAAGTGACTTGCCCCATAAAGGGTTAAACCTGCCTAAAACAAAATACTAGGCCACATAGATGATAAGTAAGTTAAGTAAGTTATAAAATATTTTAGCGCAAACCTTTGGTTAAAGGGTCACAATTCAAGCAACCGTCCATTATGCACTCGTGTGTGCAGACTGCGGAGGAAGATTCCAGGGTCTTTGGCCTGCCAATTACTGATAGGAACATGGTGGAGCTGAGCTGATCAAAGGCCTGCCTAATGTAGTCTAGCCTCTTTGTTCCTGACTCAAGGGATGGGGGAAGGGGGTGCATCGACGCGCCGCTGCACCTGCCTCACCTGCTTCACTCCCAAAGGGGGCTTCACTCCACATCAGAAACCGAATGGCTGCTGACCAAACTTCAGCTTCGCGAGAACAAACGCACCGGCTCACTCATCCGTGCAGTCGTCACATCAGGGCAGTGAGACGACGGCGGCGGCGCGCGGAAAGCTCGGAAAACTGCGCTTTTTCCCGTCACGTTCCCAGAGAGAGGCCTGCCCGGCCCAGGGAGTTGATCGCTGTGCCTGAGACTGATTCTCAGTTTTGCTGCTAATTATTTTATGCCGCCGTTTGATGCGTCTGTTGAGATCCAATTATCAGGCAGTCTGTGTAGCTTACAAGATTGGGGCGGTGACGAGGGGTGGGGAAGATTGGGAGGGCTGGGAGAGAGATAGCAGTTTGAGGGGGGACACCGCCTGGTGGTGAGCAGCAGTGGGGAATTTCATTGACAGAAAACCTTCATACAGGAGAATTTGAAATACATGTACTGGTTTCTTTTTTCTTTTTTTTTTCTTTTTTGCCCTTTTAGCCACCAGACCGAAGCACATCCAGGACTATCAGGAGCTAGGTAGCTTAGCATAGCACTTCAAAACACCGTGAAACTGGAAACTTTGGATCTGTCTCATGGTAACAGTATCCACCTGCGTTAAAAGCTCACCAATTAACACACTGTGTCTCACTTGTTCATTCACACAAAGCCTGAAGAATGACAGTTAATAAAAGGAAATTGTCAGTTTTCCTGTAGGGAAAATAATGAGCTTGCGAGCTGGTAATTAGAGAGCTTTAGAGGTGTTACAGGTGAAATATAGAAGTACTCCTCTTAAGTGTAAGTGCCCAACTCTTAAGATAAAAGGAGAGGAAGCCTCTGGACGTCTCCAGTGTTGATTCATTACTAAAATGATGACAAGTTGTAATTTAAAGCCAGGACATTTTTTTCAGCAGAGCATGTGGCTCGTTTAAAACTGAACCCTCCGGAGGCTGGCTCGCTGACTCATGGTGACATCCAAAAAACAGCCTAAAACTAACAATCAAGTGCACCTCAACTGAAACTTGGTCCCCCTGTGAAATGTCAATTTGTGTTGGCTGCCTCCTCTTGATTTACGAAGCATGCTCAGCATCTCTCACCACAGCCGCACGAATGCCTCCAAATTAGTTGTCACCCCCGGACAGTGCTGGCTGCCGGTAGCCCCAGCGGGAAGCCGCTGTATTCTGAGACGGACCAAACCGAGGTCAGACTGGGCACCAGGTAAATAAGAAAATAAACCTCGGCCTTAGGACAGTCTCATCAATTGTGCTTCTCCCAAATGAGCGTGTCTCACGATCGATATACCTAGGGGATCCCGGTTCAACTTAATCTCAGACCGAGGAATCGTGCTCAGACTGAGGGTGCACCGTGGCGCTTAGCAATAAGGCCGCACCATGGAACCCCTGCCAGCTTCTCGTACTCCTTATCACCTTTTCCCTTCCTTCATCTCTCCTGTTATCTCGGTCTTTGCCAGGCTGCCCTGACTCTCCCTGCAGCTGTTCTTCTTCTTCTCTGGATCTCCCTCGGCTGCGCTCCCGCCGCCGTGTCCGTGTCACACCTTCCTCATCCTGCTTATTTACACTTGAACAGCACCCTCGCTGTTTTGCCGCTCCTTAAAGGAGACCGGAAACATCTGCACACTTTCATGACTCATTAGCTCTTCTTTGTGCGATTATTACTGGGCGCGCTGGAGCTACCTCCACTATTAACATGCACACTTTTTCTGCTCACCGTTCCTCTTCCTCCTGGCGTTTCTCTTCTCGGTGCTTCAAGCCATTTGATTTCTTCCTCTTTCATTCTCACACTTCGATTGTACACGCACGCACTGTTATCACAGTGCAGTGGATCCCACTGTATCCTCTTTTCTTTTCCTCCATTCTACCCTGTCAACGTCAGGTTTCCTTCACAGCTGCGGCGCGCTCCAATTCTGATTCCTGCTCAATTTTTTCAGTGTACTCTGTCGCTCAACAGTTTTTGAAACCTCCATTTCTGTCCATGCTCTTTCTTCCCCCGTATCCGCAGCCTGCTGCATTTTGTCAGAGTTGATCCACTGTCAGCATCTAATCGCTAATCTCTCTCACATTTCTAGTTGTCTGTCAAACTCTGCCTCGATGCTTCTTCCCTGGTTCCATTTATAGGCTGAGATTATCAACTTCTAATCTTCCAGCCACGTCTCAAAGCATCTATTAATCACAGTTAAGTTTATTCTTTGAACTTTGTAGTGTAGTAATATCTACTTTTTACTGTATCAGTCCAAAACCATATATTGTAATAAGCACAAGGAAATGATTAAATGAGACGATAAGCTGGTATGTTGTAACAAATGACTATTTTCATTCAGCAGCCACAGACACTGCTCATTAAACTTTCAGGCTCTATTCTTAAATACACACGTTTGTTCTAATTCTGTCTTCTCGCTTTTCACCACGATCACTTCGCTTTCTGTCTGAAGTGTTTCATTTTTGTCATCTCGTTGTCACTCCACTGCTATATTTACCAGATTAAGAGAGTTTGTGAAGAGGAGTACCCTTCCATACATATGCAAATTCGATGTAAACAAGTGTGAGGCTGTAGTAGAACAAAATCTTGGACAAGTTTGAAATTGTTTCAAAGTTTGAGTTTGACGCAGTTTTAGGTTTCAAAAAGAGGACATGTCCAGGACAAAGAGAACGTCTGCCCACCCGAGCTGATCATATATTGTCCTCTGTTTGTTGCGATGCAGCGCGAGCATCGCGTTGATACACACCACGTGGGTGGAACTAAAGTGTCTTGCTAAAGACGTGCTCCTGTTAACATTTACATTTGTTTTCTACTGACTCGCTTGGGAAGGTCGCTAAAATTGTGGGGGCTTACAGGATGGCAGGCACCTCACCGACAGAATATAGGACACTATTTTGTAATCCGTTGTCCATTTCTTTTTTTTCTTTTTTTTTAATATGTCCAAGGTTCTGCTGTTAGTTGTCAGTCAGCCAGTAAGCTGTCACACTGAAGGTCACAGTTGCGCTTTCGTGAGTCCACACTGATTCAGAGGTTCCCTCTCAGGTGGCTGCGGTGCTGGCTGAGACTTAGCACACACGCACAAAACATCCCATTCCTACTAACACGATACGAACACACCATCTGTCTGTCTGCATCCTGTTGCCTCACTGTGTGTGTGTGTGTGTGTGTGTGTGTGTGTGCGACCTCCCAGGTGCCTCAGATGGATGTCTGTGTCTGGCACTCGCTGACGCTGTGATTGTGATGAGATGCAGGCTGATTTAACTGCCCATCAAAGCGGCAGATTACCCCTTGCCGCAGGGCTGTGTGTGTGCGTGTGTGTATGTGTGTGTGTGCCAGAGACTTTGAGGCCATAGCCGCATATGTTTCCTGGTGTGTAGTGTGATTGTGATATGGTTTAATGAGCAATATAAGAGCGGATTGGAGGGAATTTGGAACGTGAAAAGCTGAGCTATTGGACCGGAGAGAAGTAAAACCATCTGGTTTCATGTAGGGGTGACTCTGGATATACAGGTACAGCTCAGAAATGAGAATGTCATAAAAAAAAGTTCAATATTTTTTGTCAGCCTCTTCAGAAAGTGAAACTCATATATTATCTAGTTTTGTTACACATAGAGGGAAATATAAATATGCAGACCCAAAAGTCAGTGTCTCAATAAAATAGGAACATTACACAAGATCAATAAAAAATATTATGTTAAACACAAATGTCTGAAAAGTATGTTCATTTCTATGCACTCAATACTTGGTTTGACCTCCTTTTGCATGAATTACTGCATCAGTGCGCCGTGGCATGGAGGCGATCAGACTGTGGCTCTGCTGAGGTGTAGTGGAATCCCAGGTTGCTTTGTTAGAGGCCTTCAGCTGACCACATCACGGTCATTGAACCAGTTTTGGCACCTTTGGGAATGTGGGCAAGTCGTGCTAGAAAATGAAATCAGCATCTCCTTAAAGCTTGTCAGCAGAAGGAAGCATGGAGTGCTCTTAAAATGTCTGATAGATAGCTGGGTTGACTGTGGACTTAAGGAAACACAGTGGACCAACACCAGCAGATGACAAGGCACCCCAAATCACTGACTGTGGAAACTCTGCACTGACTCTGGGACATGCAAAGTTTACTTCCGTTACTTTTGATGGATTTTGCCCCTTTTTCTTCCACTTAACTTTCTATGAATATGCCTGAATACAGCACTCTGTAAACAACCAGCTTCTCTAGCAGTGACCTTTTTGTGGCTTTCCCTCCTTGTGGAACGTGTCAGTGACTGTCCTTTGGACATCAGTAGTCTTCCTGGTTATTGTGGAGCCTCCTGACCCAGACTGAGAGACCATCTAAAGGCTGAGGAAACCTTTTCAGGTCTTTTGGGTTAATTAGCTGATTAGGATGTGATACCATTCACTTTTTCCCAATATTCACAATAGACACTGAGTTTTGTGTCATTCATTCATTGTAAGCCATTATCGTCATTATCTGTAAGCTATAATCATCAAATGACAATAAATAAAGGCTTTCACTCTATATGTAATAAATCTAGATAATAGATGGGTTTCACTTTCTGAAATGATTGGCAAAACGTTTTAAATTTTTCAAAAATATTCCATTTTTTTTTAAGCTGTACCTGTCTTTATCTCTAATTGTCTTCATACCATTCATCTCCCACATTTTTCAACCTTCTGCTTCCTCCCTCTCTACCTCTCTGAATCTTCACCACCCGGGCAGCTTCTCAGCTTCCTTGGGAAAATATAGAAGATTAGATGATTTCCCTAAATGACAGGTAGCTCTCATCACTCTGGTGATTAGTCTGCTTTCCCAGTGTGGCTGATAAGGGAGGTGGAGGAATGAAGAAAGAGGAGGGAGCATGTATTAGAATGGGAGAAGGAGTAAAGGCTGTTCCTGGCTCACACAAGACATGAAGCAGAAATTACATTCCACAAGTGTATGGTAGAACGATTCCCTGTTTTTTGTAAGGTCCGATATTTTGACGAAGAATAATAATATGTTCTTTACGTTGTTCCTATAACCTAGTTGTTTGGATTTCGTTATGGGACGTGCTTTAACTGATACAGAGAAAAAAAACTATCTCTGTTTTGATAGTCGTACATGTTGTAAACAAATTCAACTCACTGTTGCACAGGTGGTGTGTATGACTCTTTTGTCCACCATCACATAAATCCAGCCAAAGCGCTTTGATCGTTTCCAAAGGAGCAACTCCAGATCAGTTATCCTGCACGAAAAATGTCGTGGGCAGGGAAAGTAAGGTTAGATTCCAGGCTTTTGTTCCCGGGTTGAAATTAGCAAAGTGTCTTGGCTTTTGACAAGACAACATTTCACAGTTGGTAGAACAGCACGATATAACAGGGTCATCCTGGTACCGCTTTTTCAAAACCACATACAATCACTACCATGTGGGCCATTTGAGTCTGGGCTGATACCAAGTACCAATACAAGTACATAATAGTAACATGGCACATACAGCGATCAGCCACAACGTTAAAAGGTGAAGTAAATAATATTGACCATCTTCTGACAATTCAGTGTTCTGCTGGGAAACTTTTGGACCTGGCGTTAATGTAGATGTTACTTAGACATATAGCACCAGGCAACCCCACCTCATAGCAATGACACTCCTTGATGGCAGCAGCCATCCCCAGCAGGATGCAGCCTGACACAGATACACACAAACTGGTTTAGGAACAAAAACATGAAACACAGCACAAGGTGTTGACCTGACCTCCAAATTCACTAGATCCCAAACTAATCAAGTATCTGTGGGATGATCCACAGAGAGTGGTATTTGCTTGGGTTGTTTTGTTGCTGTTTCACAAGTACGAGTAAATTAGCACATTATTGGACCTGATACCAGTACTAGAAATGGATAATTGATTTATTTATATATATATATATAGATGTATTCCAGTGCCTGACACCATCATTATTCTTTAGCATCTCTACATACATGTTTTGTCATTGAGATTTCCCGATATCATCGACTTATCATTCCACCCTTCCCTGAATCCCTGTACTGCTGCGGAGGAAGCTTGAGTGATCACATGATACCACGTCTATGGTACGTTCCCACTGATCTATAGGTCTCCGCTGTCTTCGTTTTTAGAGGGGACCTGACAGTGCAAGTTTTCTGACCAGCTCCCAGGTCTTTGCCCCAGCATGATTTAATGCCCCTGCACGGCTGACTTTGATTAACTGAGGGGCCTCTGCAACATGCAGCCAACAGCCAGGATTTACTGGATCCCATTCATCCCCGGATCCTGCAAACAGAGAGAGAGAGAGAGAAAGGGAGAGAGTGGATACACAGAGACGTAACAGCTGAAGAGGGACAACAGGGAGGAAAAAAAACACTGTAGAAGAGAGAGAATGAGATTGAAGGAGGTATAGAAAGGATAAACCTGGCAGCTTTCCCAGTGAAATATGTCCCGCTCCCAGACCTGCTGTACTAAACTGATAACATCCTTTCATCACAACTAAGTACGGCTATAGACAATACGTTTGAGTTTGTGTTAGTGTGGCCATGCTGGAGGGGTGCTATGGGACGGATGTGGTCATTGCCGGTCGTTTGAAGAGAGAATGTAATTGCACTTAAGATCCTTTCAGAGGAAACAACTGTACAAGCATGAAAATAAGGGGGGATCATTAAGTAATGTCTTCATTTTCCTTTGTGGGTTCTACGGCCTGCGTTTGTTCGCTGTGTGTGAACCTATATTGGAAAGTTGTCACATCTCTTGTAATTGCACCCGTTTTAACCCTCTGCTGAGCTAAGCTTGACAAAACGTTGGTACAGCCTTTGGCTCAGTGACTTAACATCATATTATTTTAATATGTAGGATTAAAAAAAAAAAAGAAAACACGGAAATTAATGATTCATTCTTATTTGACAAATCTAAGTGCAACAGTTTCTGCCATAGAAATGTGCTGTTTCTTGTTCTTGTTGTTTAACAGAAATGCCAGCCGTTGAATTTTGGTTCAGTGTAAATCCACATGAACATATGCATAGCCGAAGAAAGTCTTTTGACCACGCGAGCCCCAAAGGTATTCGCCTCTGCCTTTTTCAACTCTTGCGTATAAGGTGTTCAGACCCCCTCCACCACCACCACCACCACCGCCGCCATCAAATCCTACACCTCAAACCACATTTATATTCCAGGCGGAGACAAGCAGCCGGCCAAGGGGACCTTGATGTGCCCAGAACAAGTTTAACATTTGCCACCGTATAAAGTGGCTTTCCAGCTCGGCAAATGAGAAGCCTTAGACATTTGAAAATTGCCTCGCCACCCGTCTCGCACGAGGGGGGGAATAAAAAAAAGAAAAAAAAAAGCTTTCTGTCACCTAATTTTTCAGGAGAATCTCTCACTCCGTCCCTCCCTCTTTCTATTCCTTCCCGCTCTCTCAATACACCCTCCCCCTCCCCATCTTTTCCTTTCATTCTCCATCTATTGCTCACTCTTGCCCTTTTTTTTCTAATCGCATGTAGGATGAGCCCGCTATTTTTTTCTGGCCACGGGGAGCGAGGTAATATGTTTTACAGAACGTAATGGAAGATATTCCGCTTCCTTAACAGGGGCCCTGGCTGCATTGGCTCTTGGCTTGTGTGTGGGTGAATAAGAGAGCCCTGGTCGGCTTTCAGCTGTAAGTAATAGCTTTCTATATAGTTCTGGGCAGCCCTGAAGCTTATCCCCACTCGGCGCCATCAGGTTGTTGGGCAATGTCACCCCCGGTTTGGTCGGCCATGTTGGGCGTGCAACCTCACTCGCAAAATTTATTACAGAGAATTAAAGAATTACAGCGAAATGAATGCAAACGCCCCGACAAAGGCACTTAATAAAAGCCCATAAGGTACTGTGTGTAGCTGTGAAGGTTGCGCAGTGAAACACTTCAACGTAATTAACGGCACTTTTCAGCTCCGTAGCGATAGTGCTGGAGCAAGCACAGTCTCATCCCTGTATTTTATTCCCTCCTCCCTCTCTCCTTTCATTCCTCCGTCCCTCTTGGCCCAGCTCCTGATTAACTGCGTCTTTTCATGTGAGCACGAGGACGCACGGCGGAGCGTATTAACAACAATCAGCTTTTGTGTAGCGCCGTTCAAAATAAGCATTGTGAAGCACTTTACATAAAATAAACGCCTCACTTGCAGCACAACAAAGAGAAGGAGAACGAGAAGATAGTGCAGGAACAATGAAGCCGTGTCCTCGTTAAAAAAAAACCTTCTAACGGCCCGAATTACCTACAAAACGTATTCGAGTGCGTCTTAAGTTGAGATGTATGCGCAGCTGTATGCACTAATGAGCTGATACCGTTGTGCACGCATGCAATGTGTGCGTCTGAGCATCTGTGCCCAACATTCACGCAAGCATCTGTTCATGTCACTCACACTGCGCTCGCACTTTAGGTGCACAGGTATGCTGTCCCACAGGTATTTTGTGCAGTGAATATTCAATGTTCATTATGTCTCTGGCTTCATTGGAATTCAGAGCGATACTCCTCCCTCATAACTTGCGTCTTCTTCAGACTCGCGGGCAGTAAGGAAAATGTTATTGCCTGGATGTGTGTGTGTGTGTGGGTGATGGAATGAAACCGTCTCCGGGTTGTGTCTTGGCCCATATGGCGCGCTCTGAATCTGATGACAATTTCTTGTTTTTTAAGAAGCCCTGCCATATTCCCTCACTACCAGCTCCCGTTCCCTTCCAAGCGTACGCATACAGTGCAGCGCGGGCCCAGCAAAGTGTCAGGGGAAATTTATGGCTGCTCAAGATTCAAGCACCCCACCTCATCCACTCCGGCTTGGCATTTGAGTGGCGCTAAAATAGGCTTTGGCTGTTCTCTGTCCATTTTTTAAATTTATTTTTTATTTCCCTGTGTCTTTTCTCTCTGCCTCACTTCCATTTGCCTTTATTCCTGTTTACCTCATCCTTTCACCACCTCCGTCTTCGCTCCTCTTCCGTCTCTCCTCCCTGGCCCATCCTTCACCCTCTATCAATATGGATGATAATTGAGTAGTCAGCTGCGCTTGCTAACTTGTTCTGCTCCAGCTCACAGAACATTCCTCTTTCCCTTTTTATATCGGAACACTCCGGTGTCCTTCTGTTGCGCCTCATACGGGTTGTATAAGCTGGAATATAACCCACCTCCAAGCAATTGTTTATATTTGGGCACTTTTATACTGTAGCCTGCGAGCAACAACGGTAACCAGCCAAGGATGATGCATGCTATAAGACAGGTGCAAACGCAGACTCATGCCCTTTTGTGCAGGAAATGCGTCGCGCTAAAGCCATTTATGTATGACACAGTGTGACAGGTTGCTTGCAAAAACCTTGGTAATATCCTCCTGGAAGGAAAACAGCCCTTTGTCACTCTAAAGGTAGCCTCATTTTTCACTCTTATGAGGTGAAAGGGACTTATGCACAGATGCTGATGGGACGAACTCCCCCCTGTGAAACCAGCACCGTTGTGTGTATGAATGTGTGCTGCAGGAACAGCAGCAGTGAGAGGTGATGGAGTGACAGCCAGGCAGCCCGAGTGATTAATGAGGCCTTTTAATAAGGCACCGCGGCGAGGAAAGAGTGCCGGTGCAATTTGAGAACGCGAAGAGAAAACAAACACGTGAAAACAGACTTCTTTGATCCGCGTTCGCAGGTGGCGGCAGGCGTGGATTCAAAATTAATTTTTATCCAAATCTAGACGGACAGAATAAGGAAGGAGGTGAGATTAAGATGGAATGACAGATGGGTTGGACGAGTCATCCTTCAGGAAAGATCAGTGTTGGCCCTATAAAGGTCTTTCGGTGGAACCGAAAACTAAATGTGACAGCTGGGCTTTGTGTTTTTTGTGTGTCTTTTCGTCTGTCTGGGACCATCTAGCCGTCTATCTTCCAGTCTTTCTGTCGCGTCTGCGGTTTCTGCGACAGGCTGAGGCAGGGAGCGGGCTCTCCTCTCGCATTTTGGGGTCTGGCCAGATCTTCCTCGCTGGTGTTACACAGGTCACGCAGAGAGCAGGTCACGCCGACTTTCGGTAGCAGATGATGGTTTTCGTGTTTGTTTGGCCACTTCCACTTCCTTTCCTCTCTGCCAGAAATGGTGGGATAGAGACCATTTATCATTGTGTAGACTTCAGCTAGCGCAAAAAACAACAACAAAAAAACACGATTTGAAAACTTGACATTTAAATGTTTCCAGCTGATTCTTCTAAAAAAACACATTCCACTTAAAGGTCTTAAATATGCACATGACAATTAAATGACAAGCATAAAAGCTATAAATCATCAAAAATGCGCCTCCTCCTGCCTCATTCGCAGCTAATGAGCAGCACCGTTCATGCATTGCAAGGCTGAGTTTAGTACTGTATTAGTTAGTTAGCAGAGCAGAGCTAACTATAAAGGAAGATAATATTATGTATAGGTATAGCATTTAAACTGCACAGTCCCGGTGAGGTTTAATCATTATCTATTTATAAACGTATAAAGCTGCGATATAGAGCCTCATCCATACTGTATGGATGCTGAAAAGAAAAATCCAACTCTAGATGTTCGGGTTACAGCGTCTGCAGCTGAATTTGGACGCTATGTGGGAGTCTAATGTCAGGTCTGACCCAAGTGAGCTGATGTTTTCAAAGAACAGTCACAGCATGTTGTCTATCCCAAGCCTGCCTGAGCACACAAACAGTAATGACACACTCACTTATAAGGCATTGTCCCTGAATCCTCGTGACTGCGTGAGTCCTATTGTGGAGATACAACATATAACCTTGTATCGCAACGGGAAAGAAGGGCTGAGAGCTCAGCGGGTCAAAGCACCTAAAGCGAAGTGCTGATGTTCTCCTGGAAGAGGAGAAGTACGCTATTCACAACTAGGGCAAGCAAAGAAAACAGAAGACTTCACTGTCACAGTTTCATTTTAATGATCTTACACTTAAAAGACTAGCACAAAGAAAAAAAAAAGGCACTGAGTGTTGAATAGTTATTGTGCTAGAACGACAATGGGTGGACGAATGAAAGGGAGAAACGTAGCAAACGCATTACACGCAATGAGTTTGATGGCCTTTTTAATGACACACCATATGTTTGGAGTTGATCTTGCACCACCCTCTTTGCAATTATTGGGTGGAAGTGGAAATAAAATACCCCAAATATCTGTTATTGTTTTCTTCTTCATCATCTCACCTTTCCACTTTAATCTGATTAATTCAATATCTGTTGTCATGTGATGTGTTTATGTTTTTCTTTCCCTTCCTAATTGGGGCTGCAGCCTTTTCAATACTGCAAATTATCTGTCAGAGAGTCCTGGTGTAAATGTGTAATAGCTGCATTTCATTTTTCCACTTATTTAATTCCACTCTCTGCCAATGATCACATTAATATTTCCAGGTAGCAATTTTCTTTTTAAATTGGACAGATATCTAAGGTAATATATAATTTGATGCATTTCCAGCGATATTTTTCCGTTGCGGATGACGTTTCAGGCTTCCAGAGAGTCGATTTAAAGTCTTTCCCTCCCTCCGGGTAGTCAGAGGTGTCTTAACGTTTTAGTCGCTGGCATTAGGTGGGAAATGTTGTCTTTTAGAGGCCAAACTTGAACCTTTTCCAATCGTCCAGTCGTCTCAACCTTAAAAGACAAGTCCGCCCCGCATGAATGTTAAACCAGATTTTGTTTTCGGTCACAAATCTTTGCAATCTGCACCAGTCACCGCTGAGGCATCTTCCATTCAGCGGCTGCACGGCAGACGTATTTGGTATGAGGTCAGTGTTTTTGTCCTTGGCTGTACCTTTGAGATTGAGTCAGAGAGACCAGCGCCGCTGTAACTGACACTGTGTACCTGTGTCCAGCATCTCTACCAGCCACTAAATCCCTCCCCCCCTCCCTCCCGTGTCCTCCCTTGGGCCCTGCTCAGCCTGCTGCATCTCCAGAGATGCCATATTCATTATTTACACTCAGGGCCCTACAGCATTGGCTGACTTACCTCAACTGCTCTCTATCCCCTGGTTTTTGTGACACACATAATAGACGCCACACTCATATGCATAAATGAATGCTCAGGTGCAATGAAATGACTTCGGCCTTCTTTATCTCTTTTTTCTTTACCTCTTTGCTCGCTGTGAGCTCTGCCAGCTCCGCATTTAAGACTGAAAAGTTGTGAAGACGCTTAAAAAGATACAAACAGCGTTGCATCCTTTGAAGAATCAAAGCGAACACTGAGCCAGTGAAAGCCTTCAATGAAATTCCCCAGCTACCTCACACACGCGAAAAAAAAAAAACTCTTTGTCCAAATAAACCTATGCAGACGTACCAATAGACAGCTGCTGTCAACAGAACTCAAATAGATACTTTTCTGCGTTTAATGTGACTGCATCGTGGCTGCTTTGATATTCCTCTTCTCAGCAGAGCCTTCTGCATGCAGCGTGCCGCAAGGGAACCTATGGGTCTGTCATGTTCGATTTGGCTCCGGTTGTCTTGTCTGGCTGTTTCCATTGTTGAAATGCATCTCCCTATCTCTGAGTTGTGCAATGTTTCCACCCCCCCCCAAAAAAATATGTTTTTTCCGCACACCTCGGAGTTGATATTCTCAGTTAATCCCAGGCCGCATATCCACAAAGAGTACACTGTATTCAGTATTTCTAGCAGGCATTTTGTGTGATTGATGGCAGGAGCTTTTATCCAAAACGCAGCCTTTGCGATGACGGCATCAGCCGGAGAACTTTAATGTTGGTGGCTCGGTGTTTCACATGATTGATAGTTTAGATTTCGGTCCAAAGGCATGTAAAGACGCGTTGGTTTGAATTTTCTCATCCTTCCCACCGCTGCCTGCGAGGAAGAGTTGAGTGACCCTGGACAGAAATAAACATTCCACGTATTTATAGAAAACAGTCATCTGTGAAGGGTAAAGGCAATCCAATATTTCTTCATTTGACTTTTAAGATTAGAATAAAATGGCATCATCAAGTCATGTTTATTTATTGCACCACCCTATTTATAGCCAGAAAGGGCTTTGGAAGACTTGATCCCATCTACAAACAGTACATTAAAATGAAGAATGAACTACCGAACTTGTATCCTAAGGCCGTGACTGAGCAATACGAGAAAAAAAAAGAAAAAAAATCCCATGAAAAGGAATTATTACCAGTGAGTCATCAGAGCATGCTGCGTGTGTTCGGACAACTTCACAAGGGCAATGTGTTGATTTCAGCTTCCTTTGTGTACTCACATTCCCGCCCTCCCTCCCTCTCTCTTCATCTCTGTCTCCAGGTGCAGCAGGATGCAGGGCGTACTGACTGTGTGTGGACTGCAGCCCCTGCTGGCCCTCCTTCTGCTTCAGACTACGGGCTGCGGTGAGTCCTCATTAAACTGTGGGCAGTTCCCATCATCTGACGTGCAGTGAATACACCACAGAAGAACCTGATAATCATGTGCACGGACAAACGTTTACCCGGTTTCTCCGCAGTAAATTCTGGCTAGTCAGCTAAACTTTTTCATAAATGGCCTCATAAATGACCGTGGGCCACAGTAGCACTTGAAGTCGTGTAAAAAATTCTGTTTAAAGTCTATGTCACAGGTCTTAAACAGGGGGTCAACAAGTACTGCAGGGGGGCCGCAAAATCTTAGGTTGACTAGACATTTTTCATATATATATATTTTTTTAAATTTCCTTAAATACACATAAACATGAATCCAATATATTTTATATATGGAGGCAGATGATGTTATCTTTCTTTCACCGCTGAGCCAATCACAAGGCCGGATATTACACGCCGACTCTCTCAGGTTTCCCGCAATTGGCCAAGAGCCTTATTCAGTCCCCAGGTGAAATCCTGGAGGCACGCTGTAGTATTAGCAGAGGAGGAGCTAACCGTACAGCTGGCTTCTATCAACATCCATTCCTCCAAGGTTACAAGTTGTGTGCTTCTCATCAGGGTCAGGAGTATCAGTGCCGTCAGATGGCTTGGTGATTCACTGTCTCTATTACATACAGAGCTATAGCTAGCTATATTTAGCTATGTTTAAAATTAAAACGTATGTTTATATAGCTTCATATAATAAAATTTTGAATACAAACTGATAATAATAATGTAGGCTAAGTTTAATATAGAACACATATAGTAGTTACTTTCCATCAGTTTGGGGGTCCTGGGCCTGAAAAACATTGAAGACCCCTAGTCTACACATTTAAACACTGTGGGTGGGGGGGCTAAAGTTTGTATATCCTCCCTGTGCCTGTGTGGATTTCCTCCAGGTGCTCCGGCTTCCTCCCACAGTCCAAACTCATGTATGTTACTGTAGGTTAATTGGGGAAAGGTCGTTTGTCTCTCCGTGTTAGATAGAACGGCGACCTGCCCGGGGTGAATCCTGCCTATCAAGAGATAATAAGATGGATCGAATGTGTGGAAACCTTGTGCAAATTTAGAATGTGTGGCTCCGTACATCAAAATGCCACGTATTTGACCTCTTGTCTGCCACCATGGTGACTTCAGTGTGACAAATTGTGACACCCAGTGCAATTAAACCGGCAAAAATGGAATAGTTATAGCACTAACCGCAACCCGCAATCAAGTTCAAAATCTTCAACGAACGTCTTTTAACATTTGATCACATTTAACTGAACTCGTTGCTGGAATTGTGCACAGAGGTACGTGACATTTTCCAGCAGAGCCTTTCCCCCTTCAAACCACTGAGAAGAGCACAGACAAAAAAAAAACAGAAATGTTTCTACCTTAGTTCAGTTACCAAAACTAAATCAGAATGTAGTGGGAATTTGTCTTTTATTTTGGACCAGGTCATAGCATGGAAGCCCGATCACAAATTTTTGGGAACTGAATATCTGCTGAATATCTGCTGTGCCAATCAAATCATTTTTTTTTTTTTTTTTTTTTTGGATGGGATTTATGTGTTGATGGACAGAAGAGTAGCAGCAACATAGTCGCACACGTCATCCTAACTGTGGAGTTGAAACCCATAATGATATCCAAATGACATGATACCAGTATTTGATAAAGAAAATAAGATTTCAAACTCACTTTTCTTTACTAAATGGAGAAATACACTACTTCTACATGATCCTGTTAGTTACAGCTCGCAATGGCTGTCAAACAAAGCTTCCTATGTGAATGACCATCAACCTGGTAAAATGTGAAATACTACAATTCCAGATTGGTTTCCCACTGTATCTGTCAACAGCTGAAACTAACAATTGCATCATGACTTGTTAGATCTCCTCAGTCCTGCCAACATTTTCTTTGCCTGTCTGTTTGCCTCAATAACTATGTTCATATCTTTAGCACTTTCACTGCCGTCACAGCAAAGCTACTATCTCATTTTCTCCCCTCGTTTCATCCACTCGTAATTACCACGACAGCTCCTCCAAGAGGAGGCTGAGAAGACGAGATCTCCAAAGCTCACATTCATCATCGCAGCCGTTTCAAAGAGATTTGGGTGTTTTGTTAAATCTCCGGGATATTTATTTCTAAATCTAGGGTCTTAATCCCCTCATTGTGTGTCAGCAAGTTGTCCAAACTTTGGAAAAGCGACTTGACATTTAGCATTCAGTTGCATATCTGTTTTACAGGATTTTTAATCCTAGCTTTTGATGAGAAGGATGCTGCGTAATATGGGAAACGAAAGCATTGCTTTCAGAGGCTAACAGAGACAAACAGACATGTGTGAAGCTCTGAGTCATTTGTCAATCTGTACATCTGATCTGGTCTCTCGACAGCTTCCCTATCTGTCTGTTTGGCAGTTTAATCTGTCTATTCCAGGGAGCTCTGCGGGGAGGAGTGTGCTGTGTATCTCTCTGTCCTTCTCTGCCCTCGCTGTTCTCTCCTTGTACCTCTCTGCTGTGTATCTGTGTGAATCTGCATGTGTCGGTGCGTATGCAGCACAGACTGCACGCCCCCTCAATGCTCTTGGTGGCCTCCCCCGCCGTCTGCTCCTCTCCTCCACGCTGTATTGTTTTTGCCTTCTGTGGAGGTGAAAAAAAATAAATACAATAAAAAGATCCATCGACCCGGCATTGAGGCCTTTCTGTGACTCAGGGTTCCGACTCGCGGGCAGAGAGATGATGAAAATGCAGCCAACACTGCTGTGTTTTTCTATGTGTGTGTGTGTGAAAAGCCTCAGGTTACATCTGCCAGGTAGATGCAGCCAACTTACAGAGCAGCGTAACACACACACACACACACACACACACACACACACACACACACACACACAACGCATCTCAGAGGAGCCTGGTAATGCATTCATATGTGTCATGTGAGTAGACACTCCCTGCTTCTGTTTTGGAAGAGTTTAGTTCGTGGGGGCATTAGCGCCTCCTCCCTTCTTGTATTTTGTGCTTTTTTCCAGCTGAGTGACTCTGGAAATAGTCAATGGGAGATGGAGGACTACTGGGGAGGGTTGTCACTAAAGCTCACCCCGTGACACTTTGCTTGACAGCCCAGAATTGGAAAGAGGGTGGGACGTGGGGGAGGAGAACGGATTGGGGGTGAAGCTTTTTGCACATTTGTGTGATGGTGTGTTGATGGGGAGCATGCCTGCACTTTTGCACAACCTGGGCCGTGCGTGACTACATGCGTTCATGAATTTTAAAATGTTGGCTGCATGCCACACGAGATAAACGTATCATTATGCTTCAGAAGGTGCAAAATTAGTCACAGCTGAAGCCTCGGGGGAGATCCTGTGAAGCCTGACATGGCCTGGTTAGAGTCAGCTCAGACAGGGAGAGAGAGAGCTGCAGTGAGAGGGTTAATATCTGTCGCCAAAATAGGAGGAAGAGACAGGGGAAGGATCTCCAGGTCAGAAAGGATTTGTGGGATGATCGCAGCGTGCAGTAGGTGCGGGGGGAAAACATGAAAGAACACACTAAAACATGCATGTGTTTTAGTTAAAAAGCAAAACAATTTTTTGTCAGGACATTTTTTATTATCCGATGAAGATCAGGATTTTTATTTATCCAGGTCACAATGTGTCTAAAACGACAGGTTTCAAAGACGTTTCACCACTCATCCAGGTTGATCGTTGAGTTATAAATGACTGGTGGGGAGTTTAATTTTTAATTAGGAACATGTGTGTGTGATGCCCCCCTGAAACCAGGCTAGAAATTATTAAGGTCTGGTAAAGACCAAAGACATTTATACAGCACAGTGTTACGTCCCCAAATCTCTGCGAATATTCTCAGTCATCCCAGTCACGGCATATCTAAAATAAAGTCAACTGGACTTGTTGAGTTTTCTTGTTGAGACACTTCGTTACTCATCTAAGTGACTCGTTCAGTCCTAAATGGCTGGTGGGCTGGTCGGGAGTTTCTGCCCATTAATGGGTCGTTAGAGTACCGCTCATTAGAGGAAAGAAACAGGATCAAAACAAATTCCCCCAATTACAGGGTCTGGTAATTAACAGACCCTATTTATGGGGGTTTCAAGTATGCACCACCTACACATGTTCCCCTCTGGTTATGTAGAACTGAAGAAGCCACTTGGATGAAGTGTCTTCAAGAAAACCCAAGTTTTAATGTTGTTTTTGCAAAGTTTCACCCACATTTACACCTTGAGCCTGGAGAGGTTCTGGCTATTAACGGGTTGTTACACACCAGAGGAATGCAGACACATGTGACCCAGACCACCTCCCAATATGGGAAAAGACTGGATCTCTCAAATGCGATCTTGCTGCATCCTGGAGATGTTCTCATCTGTTTTATGTGATCGGATACTCTGGTCCGGATCTTAATTCAAGATCTGAACAGGCCCGTGGTTTTAGATGGGTGAAATGCAAGCGTCTGAATCCACAAACCATGCAAGGGAAGTTGCTGCAGTATGTCTGATTTTTCTTAGCCTACTCACTACTGCATGTTAGAAAAAGTTGAATGGCCCTTATTAGGAACAAACCTTCCATGTGAAGGTTGAGTGTACACCACAACAGATGTTCTTAGGAAAAACTGATGCCTTTATCAATAGACCCCTTCTCTGTTTGTAAACAATGTGATGTTTTCAGGGGCGGGGCTTAACTGGATGCAACACATCTCAAACACTACAGCCTGTAAACGGTGGTTAGCATATTTCAATTGACTGTTTTGGCAAGAATAGATGAGGAAAATGTATATTTTAGAGAATATTCTAATACACTCACTCCCCGAGACCGTGAATGTTATTTTAAAAAGTTGACTCTGACTGATGGGACAACATTCACCGACCCCTACACTCTCACTCACTGGATGGACGATTTGACCAAAGGAGGACACAGAGGGGACATAGTCTAGTCTGTCTTTGTCAAGTGAAGCCTCTCCTACAAGGATATTACAAGAAGTAAGTGGAACCACTGTGTAGTAGGGTAAAGTAGTAAATGCAACTTCTGCTTGGACACACCTGAAACACACAGCTGACATTGCGTTACCTAGCAGTTAGCGTTAGCATTAACATGTAACAAGAATCAACTAAATAAGTTATATAATAACATAATTTCAGTCACCATTTCATGGCACAGTGACGTAGCCATGAAGGGGTCTATAATAAATACACAAACTGATGTGCGTTCTTGGTAGTTTGGACTTGACAAGTTCAGCTTTAAATTTAGCACCGTGAAATTTCATGACGCCCATGAAATACATTGTGGGAAATCTGGCTGCCCAAAGTCCACACAAGTTCACTTCCAATGCACTGAGTCAGATGTGTTCTTTGAATTGGATCAGTACTTGGGCACTGAATGATGATGTTTCAGAAGTCCATGAGATCACAATGAACAAAAGCCTCTAAACTCAGATGGGTGAGTGGTGAAATGTCTTCAAGAAAACTCAACTGCCTTTGATTTATCTTTACTTCTAGATTCATCATCAGATGATTAATCTCTGTTGCAAGGTTAGAAAAATAGGTCTCCTCCTGTGGTTTGTGCTATTCTGACCACTGGACTGTTCAATGTTACATTTGGTAGTGTAGACGTATTATGTTCAGCTCAGACCTCTCCTCGGTCATCAGTTCTTTCTGTTATTTGTCTCAGTCGTTCTCCTTTTTGTCCTGTCATCTCTGTACATTTATCATGATGTTAGTTTCAAGCAAATTTCATCTACTCATGTCAGTCTGGATGCTGCTTATTAATCTAACATGTCAAGCACCTAAAAGGACATGTTGTCAACCAAGAGGACACAAGCCATGACTACACATGTCTGCTTGTGTAGTGCATAATCGAGAAGTAGCACATTTGTGCACTCATCTGTTTTTCCAATAAACAACATTTTTATTTGGTGACACAAGCGGTTTTTGTCATCTTCTTTTGTGTTTTTGTGGACTCTGTTTTGTTTCAGTCAACTGTAGCTTTCATTGTAGCATATAAAGATTTATTTAAGAGAGAGCTGGGCCGTAAAAAAAAGGAGGAGGAGATGAGAAAGAAATGAGCCTAGGAAAAAGAAAAGCAGGGGAAATATAGAGAAAGACGACGAAGTACAGCAACGGATGGAGAAGAAATAAATAGAGCACTGTGGAAAAAGAGCTGAGAGGAGGACCCTTGTGAAGGAGGCTGGAAGGAGGAGGCAGGGGGGAGTTGGAGGGGTGTTTTTGGGGAGAAGATCTCATGCGAGAGAATGTCAGCATGGAGACATTATTTCCAAACCCTGCGTGACGTCCGCCTGGCAGACCTGCTGTGCTTAGACAGGCAGCGTGAACGCACGCACACACACACACACATGCACAAACTGAAACTTGTCTTGAATGGCTCGTGTGTACATCTGACTGTGTGTCTAACTTTGTGTCTTTGCACATTTGAGACTTTGTGTGCCTTCTGAAGGGGGAAGGCGGCTGCACTGCAGTGAAACACAGACCAGTGATCAAACATAGTGGAGATACAAGGAGGAAACCAGTCTCCGCTCATTCAATTTACATTGTACAGTAGCCTCAGATCAGCCCTTTGAAGAGGCCACCCCCAAAGCATGCAGTTAAATGAGTGTGTGTGTGTTTTCTGCCCTGATCATAATCTTCTTCCCTCCTTTTTGTATTTGTGCATGTGTTGCCATGGTTATCAGTTCTGGGTTAGGCCAGGGCAGGATCAGCATCAGCCTCTTTATTGTGTCTCCTCCTGAAAGATGGCGTGTCAGTGTTTGAGAGCAGCTACCACACTTTTCATTTCATTTCATTTGTTTTGTTTTTTTTTTTGTTTTTTCCAGTGTCCCCCGACTTTCTCCGCTTGTCTTTGCGCGTCGTCCAAGGTCTTGTTAAAAGGATGCATTTCTCCACATCCCGCAGAAAGAGAATCACAAAGCAAAGACAAGCGAGCGGTTTTGTCAGGAGATACACTCAAACAAAAAACGAACCCACACTTGCCACCACTGTCCTTGAGATGGAATGATGTTTTATTCACATGAGAAGATAAAAAAAAATAAAAAACCTTCTTTCCACTTGTTTGAAAAACTTTCACTTTACCCTTTTTCTGTAGATGTGTTCATGCTACAGCAATGAGAACTCCATTTTGTCTTTCGCTGATTCTGATTCGAATAAACTGGCAAAATTGTAAAATTCGGACGATGAATGGTTGCTGGAAAGCTTTAACAATAATAATAGTAATGCATCGGTTTTTAACGTGGTTGCCCACCAAACATCACTCCCTCGCAACAATATACCAGTGGACACACACTGGGAGCAAAGTGGATAGGGTGGAATTGAACCACCAATCTTTCAGTTGTTGGATAACTGCTCTACCTCCTGAGATACTCTGGTGTAGTCATAGACATCATCACAGCGTAGTGGAGTTGAATTAGTTTGAAACAAAGTGCTCTGACTGGTTGTAGTACTCTCCAGTTGCGTATATGTTTACAAGGCAGCACTAGTGGAACGCACTACTACTAAAGTATATTTAGTCCGACGTCACTGTGCTAATGTGCAGTTTTGACATATTTCTATATTTTATGCTTCACCCCATAAGAGACCAGTATTTCTCCTTTAACTTCATTGTTTCAACTTAACAGGCATTTGAAAATCACTCTGTAGATTTAAATTGGAAATGCATTTGTGTTTATTAATATACCCAACTATACATAATAGTCCTCATCAGCATCATTAAAGTTCTCCTTAAATACGCATTACATATATTCCACGGACAATACTTTGTGTGTGTTTTTTCTTAAATGATAATAGTACTTAGTGAAACTGGAAAAAAAGGCTTTGATATTCATTTTAAGAATAGTCTAAAGGGTATTCATTGGTCCTCTTGCGGTTTATAATTGAAGGGCTTTTAACTGATGGTGCAGCAAAAGAGTACAAAAGAGAGAACGACTACAGTTCTCTCCAAAAAATAAACCTTCTCAGAATGTATTGGACGACTTTTTTCACCAATCCATGTTAATCAGTTTCATGAGTGTGTCCTTATTGATCTGGTGACAACGTTGTGTAGTAGGTGCTAACGGCAAATGTGCTTTTACACAAACGTCAGAGAACAAACTATTGTCCTGATGAAGACATCAAGCAATAATCGGCCTTTTCCCGCCTTTCTTTGAGGCAACCATGATCTGATATTACGCTGCACATGGTGTGAGTGTGTGAGCAGCAGGGCACAGCGAAAGGAGCCGGTTACCTTGCTGAGAGTTTGGAGGTGAGCAGCCTGTCGCCCGCAGCTCTTCATGCGACAGCTCACACTGGCTGTACGGTCTTGTTCCATTTTTCCCAGCATTGTTTCAAACTCATCTGCTGCAACCGTTGTCTTGTAGGTATAATTTGCTAAGTGCTAAGCTCCCTTCATAATCAAATCGTGTTTACCAGCTAAATGCGTCTACTCTGGCACTGCAGCGGGAGGCGTCACGTTTGCATTAGCACCAACTTAATACAGCACTTTCTTTCCATGAACATGGACACCAAGTTTGTATAAATGCAAAAATACGAACATTTTTATCAGTGCCCAACGCTGAGCCCAGCCTCCTGCAGTCCCGTTGTTTGTGTTTATCAGCTGTCATTTCTTAACACAGTGATCAGCTAATAGCAGCAAGCCTCTGTCAGACAGCTCATCCGTCATGATTTATGACCCACACACACTCGTGCGCAAACACACACTTGCGCAAACACATAATCAGCTGACACGCAGGCAGCGGGAGTGGAGTGGTGACGAGACGCACTCGATCAGTCGCGGTAGCTCTTGACTGGCAGGCTGACAACTTTGATGCGGGCAAATTGAAGACAAAGCAGCCTCTATCCGCGGAAAACCTATTGGAGGCATCTCCGAAACAAAGACTAAAAGAAAGGGAGAAAGGATAAGAAAGGGGGGGAGAGAACAAGGAATGATGTTCACAATTGTGTTCCTATTATAGTGAAAATGCCATTACCGCCCACCCTGTGTCGGTGCCAGCCACATAAAGGCTCTCCGACTGTGTTTAATAATTCGAGAGCACCTCTAAAGGGAAGACAGATGGGCCAACGGTGATGATCACGTACATGCCACTGTGAACCGGTGGAAAGAAAATAAGAAAATCTCCGCTCTGTCTGCAAGCTGTAGGAAGTGGAGGTGGAGGAAGGAGGTGGAGGATGTGTCCTCTCACGCCCTGCCCTTCTCAGCGTTAGAACAGCCCCACACAGACAAACAGGACGGGGTCGATACAAGAACACCTGTTAACATTTTAAAAAGTCCACCGTAGCCTGTAGGATTTTACAATCTGGTGAGTGTTTATTGAACACTTACGCTGTTTCTCAGCACTTTCCTGCTTTGCATCGACACTCACCCGGACGGACGGGTGAGACCAGTTTTAGACAAAAAACACGACAAATAGAAATATGAAACAAGGACAGAGAAAGCAAACGACGGACGGTCCATCAGGGGTTATCCTTGCCACAACATTTCCATCTAAATGCAGATTGGACTTAGCAGTGACTTCATTACGACGGAGCGCCGTATTGCCGTTGTTTTAATTTTCACGGTGTCTCCCTCAAGAAGAGAATTTGCAATTGATTTTCTTGGTGTGAACTGCAGCACCGGCAGCAAAACCATAAAGCATTTGTCCAAATAAAGTGGACAGGAAGAGTGAGACGGGGGACGGGGAAAGTCAATGAGATTGTGAGTGTGAAGCTTGGTTGGCTTCATCTGAGGTATTGTCTTGCTGTTGGCAGCGTAAGTGGCGTAATGTTACCCAAATGGTGCTTATCCAGGTGGAACCTGGCAAGAAACTGGTGAGCAGATTAAACGTTATTGATGCCTCTTTGCTGGAGAATAAATTTTCCTGTTTTTGTTCCAAGGAAGCTCTGTGCAAGGTGGTTCAGAAATTGCAGTTTGATTGTCTTGGGACGGCGCTTTACCCTATCAGCTATCAGTCTGTGTGTGTGTTTGTGTGCCCGGAGATGGAGGGGTACGTGCGTGCGTGTGGTAAACAAATATGAGTGCCACATCCTCGAGGGGGATAAAGCAAAGAGAGTGACAGCAGGGAGTTGAATCTGATAGCATCCTCTGAAAGAATTGTTTTTTGAATGGGTTTGTGCGCGTGTGTGTACTGTATGTGTGAGCGTGGATGTGTCACTATGTCAAGCGTTACACACCTGTGAAATCACAACTGTGCATCTATACTTTTTTTTCCCATCTTATCCCCTCAGCTCCTCTTCCACATCACATCACCGCAATTTCCCCGTTACACCTACCTCCAGCTTTTTTCGCTTCCGTTTCTTTGTTTATGTAATTTCCTGCGCTTGCCTCCTCGCGATCCCACACCGTGTAACTCTTGATCCAACGCTTCTCGTTTAGCTTTCACATAGCGTCGATGTCAGGGGAAAGTAGGCCGCTGCCACCATCAAGTAAAAACTCATTTCAAAACTGATTCCATTTTTCCTGCACACCTACTCCTGTAACTCCGCTGCCCTCGCTGCCCGCAAACTACTTTGTGGTCAACAGACTTGTTTGTGGTCAGCAAAGCTGTGCGCCTCGCTTTCTTGAGTGTTTTAGTATTTTGTTAACAGAATGAAAAATAAAAAAAACGAACAAAAAACAGATTCTTTGCAAGATCTTGACCAGTTAAATGAACTTGCTGCCTTTGCAATCCAAGTTTCCAGCATTGATTACTAAGTAGTGGCGCGTTAGTGGGAGCAGGGCGAAGTGAAAGTGTCGGAAGTCCAATAGTTTGCCCAAGCAAAGAGGAGGGTTCTCAGCTAGACTGAAGGTTCCTATCACAAAGCACGATCGGGCGGACCAAAAGTTACGGCAGCATCAGAAGATCAATACGTCAAGCTTTGTTCAGGGAGAGATAAAATAAAAAAAAAATAAAAAACACAATTTTGTCACCGATACACAGAGATTCTAATCAGAAAAAAGTCCTGTGAAAAGAAAACTCTTTAGTGTTGATCTCTGGAGTTGATTAGCACCTCAGAATCACTTCTCGTAAGGGAAACCAAGCCAGACTCTTGGGGTGGGTTACGATGTAGCAGCTGCTTACAGTAAGTCCTTTTTTTTTGGATAAATGCAATTTAAAGACTTGTGGCAGTAACAGAAGGGTGGGCGTAAGGTGGCAAAGTCTGGTTCTTATGTAGAATGCATTTTATTGTCAGAGCTTCTCCTTTTCAGTGCAAAAACACAAGTACAAAAAATAGTGCAAGGTTTACAAGAGAAAGTTAAAAATATTAAATACTGAAAATATGGAAAATATAAAAAATTTATAATATATACATATATATATATTTGAAAGGTTAAAAAACAGATTAAACTGAATAACAGCATCGGGCGCAGTAAAAAGTCTATTATTACGCATCCTATATTATTTTACCTGCTGCTGAGGTGAACAACTCCACAATCATCAAAGAGAACTCTCACTCCATTTTTCAGAGACATGCTACAGACTTATGGTTTGTATCTGTGTGGAGAGGGATTCACACTGCAGCACAACAACAAGCTCAAACACCAACAAAGAATGACTTCTGACTGTCATGGACTTTCCTCCACAGTCCTCAGCCTCAACCCATCTGAACCCTTAAGGCTCAGCTGAACACCGAGAAAGCCGTTTAGGTTTAAACAAGCATTTGCTGCCTGTGCGGCTCGAGTGCTGCTGTCATCAAAGCGGAAATCGCCAATCTTTAACTTGGTATGAAGTGCATTTTTATTGCACAATGCTACAGCCATAGAATGATGACACCACTGACATTTAGATTGGTTCCTTATAAGCCTTGCTTTCACTCCGCAGCTCTGTCTGCCAAGTGGTGCGATATCTCTAAGGAAAGTGCAGGCTCGGTCTGCAGCACAAAGGAAATGCTTCCCCGGAAGGTATCTGTAGCTTTTCCCCCCACGTGGATGGTGCAACAACAACTGTGCAAACTGTACTCAGCAAAAGAAGGAGCCGTGCTGTCGGAGGAGGCAAAGGAGACAAAGAGGAAGGCAAAGAGGAAGAATGATAAGAACCGCAAAAAAAAAACACAACAGTGAACACCTCATGGGCTTTAACTGCACGGAAAGAGCTCAGGGACTTGAGACAGTTCAAAACAGACATTCAGCTGACATTAATATTACTAGATCAGTACTACACGCAGCAAAACAAGCATACCAGCACGGAGGGGCAGGGATTCAAGAGGACACTAGTCAGTCCTCTCCGTCCCGTTGCCCCTCACTAAAGCTACTTGTTTGTGCAAAGCCGTTTACTTGGCTGCACATGAAATCCTGACTATTCCACATCACCTCTGCAGTCTTTCTTCTCTCTGCGCGCTGGTACCCTGAGGAGAATGGAATCAGGTCTTCGCGTCAGCGGGGCAAACGGTAATACCACTTGAAAACAGTTGCACTGTTGCTTACATGCCGTAGATTTCTGAGCACTGGCATGATTTTTCTCACGTAACTTTAAAAAAAGAAAAGGAATAAGAGTATTTTACTAAACTGTTCCTCTGAGGGAATGTTGCTCAATGGTAAGAAAAAAACATCTGAAAAAAGTTATTCCCCTGATCAAGGTAGTCATCGTTTCGCGACCCACACTGCTCTACCGATTTATTCCTCACCTCTCCTCTTGTCTCGTTTTGTTCCCTCTGCTTTTGAAAGCGTCGTGCGTTTTGCTTCACGGGTCAACTCGCTCGACGGCCTGAGCTCCTCTCGAGTGCGAAACGAGGGGCCATTTCAGAGCGCAGATCCTGTTTGATGCTGTACCATGCAGCGCGTCATAGATCAGTTAGCGAGGGAGCCGGTGGTGCTCGTCTAAGACGATGTCACTGGGAGAAGCGGGTATTAATGTGTGTTTGTTCGCCTGTGGGGAGGGGAAAATGGGATGGGAGGACTGATATTAAGCTATCAGGCAAGAGGCACTCAGCCTCTTAGCTTGAGCAACTGCAACGGCGTAACGTCTGCAGGAGTGAGTGATGGCACCTTTTCTCTGTGTGTTCAAAGGCACATTAACCATTGAGTAAGTGTTGAAAAATGGTGCAGTCGGAGCTGTGTGTGCCTCGGTATGTGAGCGGAGGGTGCTTTTGACGTTCCAAGAACAGGAAATAGATGAGATGTTTTCACTTTTGAGTGCATCCCTGGCACACGCACGCCCGAACACAACAACAACCTGTACGTCCCTGTTGGGAAACTTAATTGGCAGTCAAAATAGGGTGGCTGATTTAAAGTTGAATCCGAATCGTGGTGTGAATTTTCCCAGCATGGGTGAAAGGTAAACCGATTTATTTTCTCACACAGGCAGACGATAAAGCAAAAATAAGATTTTTCCAGACAAAAAAAATAGACAGGTGAAGGAAAGAGCCGAGTTGAAATGCTCATCTTAAAGTTGGCAGGTGGTCGTGCTGCGGGGGAGGTGGAGGGAAGAGAATGGCAGGAGATGGGGAGAAAAATGACAGAGCAGAGAAAAGGACGGAGAGGCTGAGCGACCGGCACAGCGGTGTGCGTCTGATCGCTGGAAAAACATTGTTCCACCAATCTGCCATTTAATTACAGACAGGACAGGCCGCCCCTGGAGCGTGTAGCGCTTTAACATGCATTCAATCAAATAGGAGCGGAGCAGGACAAACAGAAAGTGTGAAGTGGAAACTGACACTAATGGAAAGAAATCAATGGGCTAATTTGCTCCACCATGCTGCCTCTGCAAGTCATCGCTGGGCATCCTTCTTTCAGTCTGTCATTTTTGTCCTATTGTTCTCTTTTTTCATTCGTCTTGACTGTTCCTCAGTGTGGCTGATGGAGCGCTAACCTTCCCCCTGGTCAAATTTATAATTATATTATTTCTGACTTACATCAAAGGACAGAAATAAATGTTATCAAATTAAAGGAAGCATTAGTAAGGCCGGGCATGTTAGCAACGCAGGCTAACAGTTGAGGTGTTCTGCACATGCTAACATGTTCGTATTGTCGATGCTAACATGTTGAAGATTACCAGACCATAGTCACCATCTGAGTTTACCGTGTTAGCATTTGTCAATTAAAACACGGGAAAATAAGGTTGATGGAAAGGGCATTCGTTTTGCACGTGTTTCTTAAAATTAGGTATTCGATAAGAGTGTTCTTTTTTTTTTTTTATTTGATGGTTGTGCTGAATCAAAGCTCAGAGTGTGTCCTATGAGATTACATTTCATCCGCAGGGGTGACATTAATGTCTGTTTGAATTTTTCTAACAGTCCCTTCAAATAGGTGTTGAGATATTTCATTTGAAACCGCAAATGTCAAGCTTGTGGTGATGTAAGAGGGAAAGTCAGGGAGGATTTTTTGGTTTGATGCATCCTCTCTGGAGCTTTGGGAATTTCAAAGCAGTCCATCACATAGTTGCTGAAATATTCAAGCCCAGACCAAAATGGGGCACCGACGGGCAGACCGTCATCGCTGCTAACAGCGTGGCTAAAATGTGGCTAGGTGATTGGAAATGCACGCACGCTTTGGGTCAAATTAGACTCGTCTCAATGACATATTTTTTTTCCCAGTGCTTTTAGAGGAGAGAAGAAAGGGAAAAGTCATTGAGGAGGTAGCAAGAAGAAAAAGGCAGATAAGGGTCAATGGTTTACAGGTCAACCTCATTCGCACACTGGATAAACAGAAGCAGGTAGAGCTCTGATAAGCTGCATTACTCTTTGTGAGTTGTTTTCCTCTGATGTAAATGAGCCACCTCTGTCTTTGCAGGCAAGGTTACACAGGATTAGAGTATAATGATAATATATGATGTGTATGATACAACCGCACCTGTGGAAAATGAGCTTGATCCTGGTTAGGAGAAAATGGAAATGCGTCAAACTGCGGTATTTTCCTGAACAAACTGGCTGATATCTTTTCCTGCATCTTTAAATCATACTGGTCCTTTTTTGTCATCTGTAGCTTTGATGAAAGTAATATTTGTATCTCTGAGGTGCTGCTAGTAGTGCTGGTGCTTCAAACTGGAAAGCAGTGCTCGTTATTGATCCTATAATACATACCCACATTTGACGCATGGTTTATTAAAGTATGTTTGATATCTTCCCTCTAGAGTCCATCCCTGCCTCCCACTGTTCAGGTAGCGCCATAATGATCTGCTGGATCAATGGCCAATAATCAGAGAGACACAATGAGCTTCTGTTTTTTTTTTTTTTTTTTTTACATTTTATTCCACAAGCAGGAGAATCTAATGGGACAAAAGAGTCTGGAAACAGAGCAAATGCTGTCCTCTATGAAAAGCAATTAACTAAAACCATTTAATGTACTGAGAAATAATTCTCTGCGACTTACATTTACAAGACAGCGTAGATTGATTCCTCCTGTCCTGACCTGTCCTCTGCTGTCCTCCCTTTTCCTCAGGCTTAACCAGCGCAGACACGGTGGTGAATATGCGGAAGGTGACCCATCAGACCATAAGCGAGGAGCTTTCTAAAACGGTCCTGCTCCCTTGCATCTTTACCCTCCGCCCCACTGCCGGTTCATCCCATGAGCCCCCCCGGATCAAGTGGACCAAGGTTTGGGGCCAGAGAGGCTCTGACGGGCTTCAGAAGGAACAGTCGGTCCTGGTGGCCAAAGACAACGTGGTCAAGGTGCGTCAAAGCAAAGGAGCACCATTGTTGTGTGTTGTATCAGCTCTTTCCTACCATTGTAATCTTTTTCTTACCATTCTCCTCTTTTCTCAGGTGAAAAAGGCCTTCCAAGGACGTGTAAGTCTGCCAGGCTACAATAGGAACCGCTACAACGCCAGTCTCGCTTTGACCGGGCTTCGTTCTAGCGACTCTGGTCTTTACCGCTGTGAAGTTGTGGTCGGCATCAACGACGAGCAAGACACCGTTCCCCTGGAGGTCACAGGTAATGTTTTCTCGTTAAGGCAGCAATTCAGACTTTGCACAGTTATCTGCGTATATGCTTCAGTTTTTTTACTAAAAGCTGCAATTATGAGTTAATTTGATAATTGTTGAAATGAATCTGCCAGTGAGTGACCTAGAGAATCCATCAACAATTCACACCATGCAAGTCAAAGTGTGTTGTAGCACTAAATCCTGCTGTCTGGATGCTTTCCAGTCACAGCTCTGGAGCTGTAAAATAAATGATTTTCTAGTTTAACCTGTGAAACGGCAAATACAGCTAAACACACCAGAAGATCTGGACTTTCCCTGTACGCTTCTGCACCAGGTTTGGTCAATCAGTCACTCGATCAGACTTTATTTGTAAAGCACTTTTCATACAAAAGTAGCACAAAGTGCTTTATACAATAACCCCACGTGTACCCCACAGCCCCCTCCCCAACACACAGCCTAACAATTCATTTTGTAGAACAAATAAAACAATATTCATTAGAAGAGGAGCACAAACTGTGGAATAAATGATTCCAGAAAAAGACCCAGTTTGCCATAGAAGAGCACACACGTCTATCCATGGTTTCACATCTATTGAACTAAACATATGTAAAGTCCTGACATCAACTCATGAAAATTGTAAGCAACTTATTTAACGGCATATTTGGGGAATTGTGGGACTTCAGTGAGACAAATTCTAAACCCTCAAAAACACCAGATGTTTAAATCTTATAGTTGAAAGCTAGCTTGGAAGTCAGCCCGTCTTCCCCCGTCTACAATATTTATGTGGATGTTGGTCTGAAGTTGCTTCATTGAGAACTGATTATGTTATGCCCTGGCAGAGATCCGTTGGGCCAGTCAAAACCTTTTGGGCAGATTTTATGCGGTGATGCACAGAAGAGTAACAGTACACATCATCTGAGCGCAATGGGGCTGGATTTGCTTATTACTAAATGGCTCAAATTAGGTCCAGAGGTTTTTTTTTTTTCTCTTGTTTTTGGTTAAATCACGTCCCATAGTGAAATTACAATGGAGTGTCACCAGACTCATATTCTCATATAAAGCCTGGCTATTTCTAGACTAGATGAAAGTTGGAAATAGTCAGGAAATATTAGGATTGGGAACCAGTCACTGAGCGTTATTAGAATTTACTCTCCTCAACCGTCCAGTTTCCTGTCTTAGCCCGTTTTAATATAGTGTCTGGCAACACGAATAGCTAGTAGCAGTGCTTCATTCATGTATCAACCTCTGAATCACTGCTGAACTCTATGCCTGTGTACAGCTCAACAATTGCTCCGAAGGACTGCTACCATGAATAATAATGACCCTGTTTTTCACGTTGGACTAATAGTCATCGCAGCGAGGCTTGTGCACTGTGATGGGGGAAAGGTGAGGGAACTGGAACACATTAAACATCATTGACCTGGCCCGTCCAGGTGCTGCTCCTGAGCTAAAAGCCTAATGAAACCTATAGACGGGAACCCAGCAGTGCACGCCTCTGTCAAACACTGTAACTCAGAGGAGCTTTGTATGGCTCTCTGTGGCTTAACTAAATGGCCAAACCATTTGCAGCATTATCCGTATCCAGGGCAGGAGCATTTGCGGAATTACCAGGCTACCTTGAGGTAGCTCACTGCTGTAGAACCGTAATTACTGTGTCAGAGTGTTTTAGCTGCAGAGCTATCATCAGATTCTTTCCAGGTCACTCACTATTTTTAATAATAAGCTATTATCATAATGACTACGGGGAATTACACAATGTTTTAGCCACTATACTGTAGTCTGCTGCTTGCCACAAATCCATGATAGCGTTAACATAACAGCATCCGTAAAAGCCCTGTGGCCTTATTATCTTACCAAGACACAGCGTGATACAGTGGCTGTTTTCTCTCATTAAGTTTAACATAGATAGCCTACACCCAATGCTTGCATACGGCTCAGATGTGAATATGTGCAGGCATGCAGATGTGTGTGTTGACATTTTGGTGTGCATGTTTGTACAGGCCACTATAATAATGCCTAGTTTCAGCACATCTGCGAGGACACCGTCCCTGCAAGCAGTGTGCCGCATCTTTCTCTTTCGGAGCTCTTCCATTTAGCAACTGAGACCCCTGTCACAATGCCCGGGAGACCCTGTATCCTCCCCCTCTTGGCCAATCGATTAACACACCATGAAAACCACTCCTTCACAGAGAAACCAATTACGTGGCCGGCGAAGAGAAGCCATCTCCAGGGCTTAGTCTTAATTGGCAGTCACGCTACATGGCAGACCACAGCCGTCCTCGCGCTAATTCTGCCGAGTGCTCAACGTGTTAATTAGCAGCTATATCAATATCATATTAATCCACACTTCTCTTCTCTTTGAGTCACTGGTGTGTTTCTAAGCCTCGGTGAGGTTGTCCTTCCGCTCCTGCCACCTCTTTCCTAATTTCTTCCTCGCTGTCTTCCTCACTCCTTCCCTGTCTCCATCTTCTTCCTTTCTCTTGGCACATATTGACCGGTTGGCTGGATGTGTCTCACCAATTAGAGCAGAGTGCCACTGATTGCATTTGTCAGCCATTGTCTGTGGTGAGATATAGCAGCTCACCATTAACTAACATTGGATAGTGTAAGGCACAAGAGAAGGGCTCCTTGACATTACTACAGAGAAAGGAAATCATCTTTTTTTTCTGTTTTTGAAGATTGTGTCGACTCAGATCTAAAACAGAGGTATTTTACATGGAAGGATCATCACTTTCTCCGTACCAATCACTGTTGACACCGTTTTAAAAAAACACATCTTTGCTTTCTTATTGCAAGACTGCTTAGCTACTCTGGAGATAGCTAGTCTATCAGTGTAAAAGGTGACAAACTTCGCCCGACAACATTTTAACTAGAACTTAACATTGACCCTTTGAATATTGTATAAAGTTAGTTTTAAAGCTATGTTTATGTAGCTGTTTCCCTGTTTCCAGTATTTATTCTATCAGACTTCTTATGTCCAGAAAGCAAATGAGTATATTTCCCAAAATTTTGCACTATTACTTAAATACCTTTAAATACAATGCATTTCCTGACTTAAGCTGAAACTCATTTGCTCAGTCGTACCATTCTGTACCTCTGTGGATTTAAGCAAATTAATGTTATTCCACTGTGTAAAATTTAAAACAATACACTGCGGCGTATTAAGCAACGATGCCAACAGCCAAGGGACACTAACTCCTCCACAGTGCTACAGTGAGGGCAGTATCTCCCTGGAGACTGTGTGTATGGAGATGTGTGAGGATGCAGATGGTAAAAATAGCGATGAGGTATTGGGCATTCAGCCCTCTTGTGAAATGGGACTGGGTTCCCCATACTGAGAGGAAACCCATTTGTCTCTCTGGTGTGCGTTTTAGCCGGCGAGCTAGCCTCTCTGTTTGGACAAAATCCCCTAGACTCAGAGGAGAAAGGACAGAAGCAGGAGGGGGAAAAAAAAAGGAACAAAACAGTGAAGATTTCTGCTCCACATTTGAGGAGGAGGAGAGTAAGGTCCTGTGTGTGTGTGTGTGTGTGTGTGTGTGTGTGTGTGTGCGCCACACTCAAACAGTCCTTTTTGCTTTCTACACCCGAAGCCTGGAGCACTAATGGTCAAATTGCCTCACGGGCCTCCATCTCACAGGAATCTCTGTCACCCTCCCAGACAAAGCCAGTGAAGATAAAGGAGCTGTATTAGTAGCCAGACGCCCACTAGCTTTCATGTCGCTGGATGCTCCTCAGGGGCACAGCCCTGTGTGAATGGCAGGCCGAGGTGGGAGGTGAGGGGAATGCTGGGTGGACACTTCCATTCCCATTTAATAGAATATATGCTGCTTTCACCACTCTGGGAATTGTGCCTCATCAGTTCATTCTTCCCCCAATCTTTTTAACTTGACTCTTTGCTATTCCTGTCTACCTCTCACCTTCTTTTTCTGTCACTGCGCTTCAATACATGCGTCTACTTGAGCGCGGCGTCGCTGCCTCTTTGTCTGCCTTCATTGTCATTCCATCACGAGTGCGGAGGCATGCAGACTGGAGCGTCCTGACACAGTGTGTTTACTGTTAAGGCAGTTAAATAAACATCAGCACCGTTTGTCACACACCGTATCCAAGGGCAACGTTGCTTTCCGCTAATGGTAAGCCAGCCGACACCGATGCAAATGAGAGTCACGTACACGGGTTGCTGAACCTGAATGTTGTACTTTTGTCGAGTACAGGTGGAACAATGTCAGTACATGAGGATGGTGTCTGGAGGGCTTTGTGCATATGCGCCTGCGAGCATGTACACGCTCATGTTTTAATGCTTCAAGGTTTCAGGTCATAAATTCGTGTGATTAATTTCTGGAGCGGCCTCCCCACTTGTTATCACATGTTTTGTCTCCCTGCTCCAGGTGTTGTGTTCCACTACCGGGCCCCTCACGACCGCTACGCCCTTTCCTTTGCTGATGCCAAGAGGGTGTGCGTGGAGAACTCAGCGGGCATTGCGACGCCAGGTCAGCTGCAGGCTACCTTCGCTGACGGCTTTGACAACTGTGACGCTGGCTGGCTGGCCGACCAGACTGTACGGTGAGGCTTTCAGCGCTAGGTGCAGCAGCAGGTGTTTGGGTTCGTTGCTGATGAAGCACCACTCAAAAGGACACTCTTTACTATCACTATGGCTACTAATGTGAACAAAATGTAATGCCTTTCACACTGTCAGCTTTACTACAGCCCTCATGGCTGCAGGAAAGTGCGTCATCAGGGATGCTATTTCAACAAATTAGTATTTCTCAAGGAGAGGGGTAAAGACTAATTAGACTACGGGCTAGAGTTGCCACGGCAACACATAAAATACAGCTAGCCATGATTCATCTGATGTGTTTTGGTTTTTTTTTATTTTGAAGGAATTACTTCCTATACTTTACAGTGGTTGCACCTTTCCTGACTTCTTCTCTTTTTTTTTGCATGTTTGTCACACCTAAATGTTTCACATCATCAAGTAAATTTAAAAAGAAGACAAAGATGACGCGAGTAAACACAAAATACAATATTTTTAAATGAAGGTTTTGATTGTTAAGGGAAAATAATCCAAACCTACATGGCCCCGTGGGAAAAAATGTTTGCCCTTGTTAACACATAACTTAACTTGATAACTCGTTCATCCTCTGAGTCCTGACACCTGATTACTGCCACACCTGTTCTCAATCAACAAATCACTTCAATAAGACCTGCCTGACAAAGTGAAGGAGACTAAGAGATCCTCAAAAGCTCAACATTACGCTGAAATCCAAAGAAATTCATCGACAGTGATGAAGGTTACTCTAATCTGACAACATTTTTCAGTAACAAGTAATCTAACACGTTACCATTTCCAACGCGGTAATCAGATTACTGTGTGTTACTATTTTCCTCATATACCTAGTTAGAAATGTTACATTTTTACTTTCTTCTATATAAATATGTATAAGTGTATTGATATATTTTTTTCTTTCTTTTGGGTCCATCCTGAGATATGGTTTTAAATTTCAGCATGCATGTTTTCAAACGTTGTGCGATTATTCCTTTGGTGTATGACCTAGAGATCCTGACTGTGACACACGGTACAATGGAGCTGATATTAGCTGTTCTGGATTGAAAGTAAAAAGCATTATAAAATCTTTCGTTAAGTTATTGATGGTTTAGCTCATGATCAAACACTGTAACAAAGTCAAATGCTCAGTCAAAAAACAAAAAAAAAGACAGACAGGTTGATGAAGTAGGACAGTCATTTGGATCGTCTTTAAGTTTGACCATAAAACTGCAGTATAATTGAACCTAATTCCCTGTTTGCACAATGTAAATTCATTTAAGTAATTCTGTGCCACTGAGCTGTCTGTCAGGCAGCTTGCCACCTTCCATTAAGCCTCTGTTAACACTACCAGCCTCTAAGCATTGATCTCCATATCTACATTTTAATTTCAAATCACCGTTGCTCCACTCGGCAGCCATATTGACTGTTGTCTTCCTGACAGTTTTTTTTTTTTTTTTTCTGGAACCTTCCTGCAGCACGCCCGGCTTCCCTATTTCTTTCTCTCCTTCCGTTCCGTGCTCCTGTTGTTATCACTTGGGAGCTATTTAATTGGTCCAAATCCAGGAGGCTCTGACTGCGCGTCAACCAGGAGGAAAGTGTCCAATTAATACTAGGGGGAAAAAATACAGACATCAGCCGTCGTTTCATCAGCCACCAAGCAGAAAAGAAGCAGCTGAGGCCAAAGACGCTACAAGACTAAGTTCTCTTGTTATGTTCTGATGAAAACAGGTTCCTATATAAGTGGAGCACTGCTGGTTGATGAGTATGTGCAGGAATATGTGCGCCCTCTGTTTTTACAGTATACTTTTGTGTGTCTTTTCCAAGTACTTCATAAGCCCCTGTATGCCCAGCGTAATCTTTTAATCAGGCTCTTTGCTTGTGCCCTGGTGCTGCTAGAATCGATGTTCTTGAGGAATAATTGCTCAGTTGGAGCCTAAATATAGATTGCTGTTTTCTCAGCCCCAAAGGCATGCCAAGCCACAGAAGAGATTCCTGACTCTTTTAACCTCTCCTTGATTTCCTACCTCCACCTCTTTTTCTCCGTGTCTGTAAAGGCTCAAGCGTTAGTGGCACTCTTGCGCTGCCAGAGAATTAAACACATTTTCAGACGGTTTAAAGTGAAACAGTTGGGTAATTATGCCGTGAAACCCACAGTGAGGGCCAAATAATTAAAAGAAACAAGATAGAGTATCTATTGAAGTGGTTTCCATTTATTGTCCCGAGGTGGTTGTGGCTTGTAGTGTACTTTGGTTTTACCACCAGTTTTAGGTCGGATATCTATGGGAGAAAGTTTTGTGTGTGTTTTTTTGTTTTTGGAAATATATTTTGGTAGGATGTGTTTAAACTCACTGCATTCAGGGCAGCGTAAAATAAACGTGTAGTTGACTTTTCATCTTATTTCAAATACGTGTGAACACGAAGGCTCGTCCCTTCGCATCCAAGTGTCTGCGGCTGCTTCTTTTGATGGCTAAGCTGTGTTAATCTTAGTCTCTCGTCTCCTCTCATCCCGTCTGTCTTTGTCTCTGTCCCTCGGCTTCCTTTGCAGGTATCCCATCCAGTCGCCTCGTCCCGGTTGCTATGGTGATCGTGAGGACTTACCTGGAGTCCGTAACTACGGCAGTAGGTTCCCCGATGAGCTGTTTGATGTCTACTGCTTCGCTAAACGACTTCAAGGTAGGAGTCAGGAGCTTCGACCATAGATTTGGGTTTTGTCGTGCGTGGGTCCACTAAGCTGTGGGTTTGCGGCGTGAGAATGCTGTGACCGGCGCTTAATACTGTTTGCACAGAAAGGTAGAGAGCGGATGGAGAGGAAGTGGAAGAGGAGGTTCATAGAAGTGAGAAGGAAGAAAACGCCTTATGTAGGCATGAGCAAAGTGGGTCAAAAGTGTTACGGTCTGAGGCGAGAACAGGTGGACTAAATATCAGTAGCTTTGTTCAAATTAAAGCCTTGTTGTCCTTTCATTCCTATTTATTATCCCAATATAATAGACACTCAATGGGGAGCAGGAAAGATTGTTTTTTTTTGCATGTTTGTCACCCCTAAATGTTTCAAATCATCAAGTAAATTTAAAAAGAAGATAAAGATAACACAAGTTAACACAAAATACAGTATTTTTAAATTACTGTAAAAAACCTACATGGCCCCGTGGGAAAAAGTGTTTGCACCTGTTAACACGTAACTTAACTGTGGTTTATCACATCTGCGTTCAGTCTCTCTAGTCACACCTGATTACTGCCACACCTGTTCTCAATCAACAAATCACTTCAATAAGACCTGCCTGACAAAGTGAAGGAGACTGAGAGATCCTCAAAAGCTCAACATTACGCTGAGATCGAAAGAAATTCAGCCCATAATAGACACTCAGTGGGGAGCAGGAAAGATCGTTTTTAGGCCATTCATAAAGTTGGACTGTGACCAGAAAGTGATATACCTGCCATGGACACATTTTTACAGTCTGCTCTGATGTTACCTTCAAATGTTAGTATGTCTGGTGAACTACTGTTGTCTAAGCTTACACAGTTTTACTTGAAATATTTGCGACTCACTTGACTTACTCATCTTAAACTTTGTAATTTGCTATATAAACGTTGGGCACTGATTCACTGTCATCATCTTCAAGTGGTTGATGCTAGGGATGACTATTTTTAAGGTTTTATCCAATACCAGTGCCAAACTGATGCTTCTGAAACGGTGCTGGTGCTTGAAATGTGCCCAAACTGGTGCTTAAGAAATGGAAAACATGCATACTTTTTCCAAAATATGTTAATATGTTTAAGGCAAATTTGTGCAAGCTGAGCAGAATATTAATTTAAATAATGTAAATAAGACCAAAAAATAAATGAATCAGTACAACTACCATAATTAGTGGCTTGGGGTCTAGAAGTCTATCAAAGACTCGTGAGATATTCGTCGTGAGATGTTTAATCAAATTCCAGGTGTTACCTCCCTGCACAATGTCGCCTTGATGCACTTGTTGCAGGTTGCCGATGCCAGTTGAGTTCAAGCACAGTCAAACTTTTGAGCGTTTGGCTTGACCCCGGATTTCCATCAGGTGCAGATGCAAATTAAGCACAGAAATCTGCATTGCTTTTTTTGGTCTGGTTACTACCATTATAGTCATTATGGTACCCAACCCTAGTTGTTGCATTGCCTAAACATCATGGATAGAGATAGAAATAAGTCTGATTGTACTATAGAGAGATGAAGTCTCGCCTCTAACCATGGACAAAGAAAAAATGTATACAATGTCCCTGTCCCTCCCACTGTTTCCGTTCTTGCAACTTTTCCACATTCCACCTCTAATCCAGCATTTGACTGTAGAGTCAGGGTCTACCTTCTTCTAGGAAGTGATTATCATCACTCCCTACTCCCTGCTGTGCTGAGCATCGTCTGTCCTCACCAGAAATTACAGGCTCAGCGGTTAAATATCAACACTGCATATGTTCTGCACTCACATCACTAGCACCTCCATCTGAGTCGCCCGACTAAATGGAAGTGTTTGTGATACTTTGTTAACCTCCTGCATGTTCCAGAGAACAATCATAATAACGAAAAAAAGCCTTTTAACACTGCGGTGTGACCCGCTCCAGGGGTTAGTCTATCTGGGTCATTTATTATGAGGCAGCACGACCACAACTGTCATTAAGCGTAATGATAGTACGAGTTTTCAGAGCTAATTATAGACAATATGAACACCCCGTATGTGAGAGAGACGCTGAGCTGAGAAGATTACATGACCACCTCCAGACTCTATATCCAGCAGTTTACAACATTATTAGGGAAATTAAAGAGCTGATTGAAACACTCCTCAGATAATTGTCATCTGTCATAGCAAAATTATTGGCTGCCCTTTTTTCCCTTATTCATTTAAAAAAAAGAAAAAAGAAAATTAAAAAAAAATTAATCACTGTTATCCACTGTGATATGACACTATGATATTCATTACACACCAACTGGCCATATATTTCATTTTGGTCTGGTCTAACAGAGTGGCATTAAAACACTACATTAAAAAATGTAGTCTCAAATACATAATAATATTTCATCAGTCTCTCAGTTCATATTATCTTCTAGCACCTCTTCTAACATACTGCGTCGCTGCTCCTTTCTCCTTTGATTTAGTTGCATCTTGACCCTTCACCCGTCTCCTCCCCGCTCAATAAAACAGGATCATCATTCCTGACTCTTTCAATGAATCTCCTGGATCCACACACACAACTTCTGTTCCTCTTTCGCTCGTATAGTTTTCATCAGAATTACAAGCACATCATCTAATTCCTTTAATTTTATTTGCGCAGGGTAGGCGTGTTGGTCTTGTTGAGCTCTCTCTGCTTGGCCTATTTCCACATTACTATTTTAACATCGCTTTCCTCTGGCTCTTCTTTCTTCTTCTCCTTCTGTCACTGTGTCTCCTTGTGTCTACTTGTCTTAGATCCTTTTTTTAACTGCTTCGAAAGAACTGTCTGTGCATAATCTGTACTTTGAGTGCTGTTGTTTTTTTATTATTGTAGGCAACAAAAAAGTCCATTCTTATGCATAACAAGTGAACCTTCTTTTTTTCAATCTCCCCCTCCACCAATTCTCCTACCAAGTTGACAAAACAGAAAACGATAGAGATTTGACAGACTGACACACAGAATAAGAAACAGATGCACCACTTTGTACAATTCAACAACCTTAAAATCAACTCAGTCACTAAAACCTACAATTGAAAGCCCATTAAACTAAAAGGATCTTGGTCTGTAAATGTCCCTGCTCGGCAACGCACACAATCACACCTCTCATTTTTCCTCTTCCTTCTCCTTCCAGGTGACGTCTTCCACTCCACAGTGCCAGAGAAGCTGAGTCTTGCCACCGCCTCCACTCACTGCCATTCCCTGGGAGCCCAGCTGGCCACTGTTGGGCAGCTCTACCTGGCCTGGCAGGCCGGTCTGGACCAGTGTGACCCTGGATGGCTGGCTGATGGCAGCGTCCGCTATCCCATCAACGTCCCGCGGAGGAACTGCGGCGGGGACGAACCCGGTGTGCGGACCGTCTACAACAACCCCAATCGCACCGGCTTCCCTGACACCACGGCCCTGTTTGATGCCTACTGCTACAGAGGTACTGAGGGCTCGGCGATGATGAGGTTGATGGAGCATATTTGTGGTAATTGCCATGGCAACAATAGCAGGGTCTGGGGACTTGCTTCCCATTCTAGTTTTTAATTGGCGAGGCATGTTTGTGTCATACATGAGGGACTTGCGAAGACACTGTGTGACATTTGTGTCCCCCATGGTGGATTTGAGAGCTTGTATCTCATGTGTAGTGAAGCCTGGGAGAGAGGATGAAAGAGAGTGAACAGGGGCGAGAGCCTGAATACAGTAAAACCAGCCGGGGTTCACAAGAGCTCTGACCTTGTCCTTTTAACATGTGCAAAGTGTGACTGGAATAAGTTCCATCTTCACACTGGATTGACTACAGCCAACACTGACACAGTACAGATAATCACCCCTGAGCTTATTTTTGTTTTCCTGGTTTACACTGATTGCAAAAGATTGGAAATTAAGATTTGAAGATGTATATTTCCACAGATTTTGTTTTAAAATTAAAAGACACTTCCATCTCTCACAGTGTCAGCGCATGAATATCGCTGAGGCAAAACATCTGCATAAACCAATCATTTTAAGTAAACAGTAGCAGCGTGAGAGAAAAGCAGCCGTGAATCTGTCAAAACAAACATCTGATAGATGAGCCCTTCCGTGCCAGTGTTGTATGCACATTAACATTAATATTTAAAACAAGCAATGCCTAAAATTACATAAAAATGTTAATAGTCAGCTTGGATTCGATAACAATGGTGCATGTGATTATTTTGGTGCACTCCCACTGATACAGCATGAACTAACCCACTCGTGATATGCTTGTCAGTTCATAACACTGTGTATGGTGCTCTGAATTTAATATTTAATGCTATATTTGCTAATGCTAATGCTAATATTTAATAATCAGACATGGTTTTGACAATGAAAAATGAAATAGTAGTACTGATTGCGAATTTTGCTTTGTTTTGTGTTGTGATGAAGCGGGTCAAGTGAAATGTTGTTGTGTGTTGCAGCCCACCAGCTGGCGGGGGTCCAGGCGGCAGAGGTTTTGTACCAGACTGCTAACCCGGCAGAAGAGGCCCTGCCTTCAGCCGCTGAAGCCCAGCCCAGTGCCCCTTTTGCTAAGACCTCCACGTGGACCGGCCTGGTTGACTTGGACAAAGCAGGGGTCCCCTCCATTGCTGAAATCAACAACTCGTCCGAGATCTCAGAAGAGCACGTGGTCATTCACTTAAATCCCGGGGAGGGCTGGGATGAAAGGCAAGATGGACCAAAAACGAGCCAATCTAGCCAGGGCGAGTCTGACAGCACAAACAGCAGCAACACCTTAGGTCTGTCTGACCTCGAAGGCCTGGAAAGCCACGGAGGTTCTGCCCACGAGGAAGAAGATGGCACCTCCTTTGGACCGAACACCCCAACGCTATCCCCCCTAGCTTCTTCCACCCCTCAGACTCAGACGGCTAATAGTATTCTGACTGACTTTGTTAACACCCTTATGAAGCCCTTTAAGTACTGGACTGGGGATGAAGAGGGCAACGAGACTGAAGAGGGACACACGGTACCTGAAGAAAACGCAGAAGGGAACCAGACGCATGGAGAAGCATCCGGAAGGAACCTAAGTATACCCAAACCCAGCGGGAACAAGGGCAGCATGGACAACGCTATAACGGAGGGCAGAAGTGGCACTTTCTCCTTCAAGGGCTCCAGCAGTGAGCCGCACAGTCCAGAGGAGGGTCTGTCCGAGCAGGAAAAAGAGGTTTTGCCTCTGACTCGATTAGTGCCTGCAGTACGAAACGCAGGTCACAGTGACACAAACACCCATCCAAGAGAGCAGGACGCAGACATCCCTCAAACCACTGCTAACGGTAAGAACTCACCTCTCTGTGTATTTAGAATTCAACTCTAACCTTTAAAACAGATGCAATATTAAAAAAGAAATGAGGCTGAGCTCTCAAGCGGTGGGGTGTTGAAAATGTGTTTAAATGCCGCCTGTAAACGCAGAATGTGTTCATGTCGTGCTTTTTAAGCAGTCACTGCGTCTCCATTCCTCTAGCTCGTCTTTTCCCTTGAGTATGATATAATGTATTCCTTTGTAGGGCAATTTGAAGTATTGCTGTAAAATTAATTACACGGTAATTGCAAACAAACAGAAGGGACGTATCACGTACAGTAACGCAAACTGTTGGAGTGTAGACCGTTCCTCCTTCATTCTCTTATTTCCTGATGGAGTGCTTTGTTTATAGATGAATTAAACAGAGAACATTACAAAGTTTAAGATGAGGAAAGAAAGCACAGCAACTTACCAGACATCGCAGAGGTTGAAGCAGTGTGTTTGAGGACAGATGCTTCGGGGAGGGCGGCATGCGAATGTAGGTGTTGGATGTGCGTGCGTGCTGCATGGGCGAGTGAGTGCTGAAGAACCTGAAGGCCTTGTCAGACAGGTTACATCCACCTTGGATCGGGTTACCTTCAGAGATGATACAGCGCAACAAACCCAAGGACAGAAAATGTCGCCAGTTCACAGTTTTCAGCTCGCACATTCTTAAAAGCGCCCCGCTTTCTAAGTGCCGTGGAAGGAGTAGACTGAAGATGAAAGGACCAGCTTGTGACTGTGAGATTGGTCAACCAGTAACTACAGGAGCGAGGCATCTACAGTGACGGCAAATTACAGCACAGTGCAGAAATGTATAGGACGGAAGCCAAGAAGAAAGTGCACCGCAGCCTTGGGTTGCTTTTCCTTTAATGGCCACCACAAATAACACATCCTTGGCAGCAGCTAAAAGGGGAGGATACAAAGTAAGACAAACACTCTCACACAGACAGCCAGAAGAATGATTCAATAAAGGTGTTAGGCTTTCCTCACTTTGCAATTGCCAGCTTTATTAATATAAATGCTCACTGCTGTGCTACCTGAAATCCCATAGCAACCCAATCCTAAGGTATTAATGAAAATCCGGGCTTTAGTCGGCATGCATTATTCACAACCTTATCCAATTAACATTGGGGTTGGGCTGCACTGCCGTTCACTCTAACCTCCGTGTACGTCTCTGCCAATTAGGAAGTGGCTCTCTGAAGGTAGGCGGTAATGATCACTACAGCGAGGGAGAGCAGCGCACGAGGGGCAGGAGTAGTCTGAGAAGGAGGGAAGATGGGGAAGGATGGTGGAAGGAGAGCGAGGAGAAGTCGCTGTTTGCTTTAATGTTACTGTGATGGAAAGCTGGCCAACTGATGTCTCTTCTTAAACCGGCGTCAGTGAGCCGAATTAACTCAGTTATTGCACACCGCGGGCTGTCTCTTGGATCTCAACACTCCTTAGCGATTGATGGTGCCATGTTGCCGCTTTGATTGTGGGGGTTGCAAAGCTTTGCTCTGCAGACAGTACATCTGAGAATTTGCCAAGAATTTGATATTGAATGAAATTATTCTGAAGACTATAAGAAAAAAAAGGTCTCTGAGGGTAGAGAGATAATTTCCCCCACATATCAACATATTTTAAACATTTTATTTAATGAAGTGTTTATTTTCTCAAGCGCCTAATGGAAATAACCATCAAATGTTTGAATGAGTTCTGCACTGGAGCTCTGGCCGTCTGTCAAAGGAATACATATCTGTATCACACTATTCTTGTCAACCCCTGAGACTGAAGTGAGCAGAGATACTCCTTACATGATTCACGTGGCCATGCAATAACTTCCCCTCAGTCTTTTTTATTAGATGCAATATCTGTAGATGGGTCGAGGTGGCATTGGTGCCATCTGTCTCGCTCTCCTTCTCTTTCTCCCATCGCCAGCCTCCACTTTCACAATTTAATATCATGTCTGCCTGACCCGGGGGATTCTCTCAGCCCGTTTACTCCAGTAAAGTGGAGTCAACACAGCAGAACCACTCACAGTGGAAGCACACAATTACTTTCTGAATACGGTTTATTATAAAATAGTTTTTGCAGCATTTCTGCTTTGAGTTGCTGCTTTTTTTTTTATTATTATTATTTTATTCTGCCGACAGATTTACAGCAGCACAACTGAACTTCCACCATGCTCTAAATAGCGCCATGAAATCACCCAAACCTATGCTTAATTGTCTCATTTTATTTATTACATGGGTCATTACATAGATGATCAAACCAGATTAATGTGTTTAATTATTCTCACTTCCATCCGTGTGTGTAGTAAAAGTGTGTAATTAGCTGTTTGGATTATTAATAGGACAATTACGCCTGGCTGCATAGCTCTTATGGAAATGAACTTCAGACTCGTAAGCCTCGCTTAGGCATAAGGCAACAGCGAACGTTATGAATAATTTATACACACTTTAATATTTTATGCGTGAACATATTTGTGTATGTTCTCTTCCTCTTGTGGTCATTTGTTGTGCTGTATTGCTGTTCTTTTCTGACAACTATGACGATGGTACCAACACTAGCTGGGCCTCTTGGTAATACTGATGCCCTTAAAAATGACACACCACCCTCCCCACACACACAGTTAGAAGAGATGCAGCCATAATGAATTATTGATGGTGTAGACAGAGTCTGGTTTAAGGGCGTAAGCTGATAAGGTACAGTGGACCACTTCGTCTAAATAAACACGTTTAGATTGTGCTTATTGTGGAGCCAGTCATTTGCTTATCGTGTCGCAACTGCTCCTGCATTTTTCCACATGGCTTCTCTCACCACCGGCAACTGTGCTCCAGCAAGAGGTTGTTTTGGGTAAAAGAAATCCGCAGGGATCAGGAAAACAGGGGCCGAGAAGAGGAGTGTGAAATTACATTTGAATGCGTCCTCCCCTTCCTTTTGGTCTGAGTTTATCTGTGTGCACACGTGCAATCACCCCTCCACAAAAGGTGGGACCCGCAACTCCAGCAACTTGATCAGCTCCACTGGCGAGGAGAAAAATCCAAAACATGCAATTTGCCTACATCTTAAAACAAAAATAGAAAACTGAGCTTAAATCCCAGTTCCCAGCAAATTTAAAGAAGGACAGTTAACACTTTTTAGACTTAACAGATACAGTTTAGATTAGAAAATTCATTGTCCAAAAGTGAATCATGGGTGAATAACTATGACAGCACATCATCATGTTATGGTAGGCATGTATAAGGGATTTCACATATTTGTTCTCCAAAGTATTGAGCAATATTTAAATTGCAATCTAAAGTCTTGTTTCCACTGTTACAATACCTTACAAAAAGTTGATATTTTTATACCATTTTTAGTTCACAGGAAAAATTGCCACTCTGAGGATATGAAACTTTAGATTGTTATTAAAAGAGGCGTACAGCAAGAATACTATTTTTTTTATATACTATTTTTAATGAAAGCTTCTTGAGGTATTGCCTTTGTTCACACAATCAAAAGAAAAAGCAAGTGCAAGCAAAAAAAATGCCATTTTATTTTCTAGTAAAATAAATATATACCTATATATGCATGCATAGACATACTCACACCCATAACAGTAGCCTATAGTTTTTCACAGCGTTCAGATTTTGTGCTAAGATCACCAGCATGACATCACACTTCTTGAGCCGCAAATGCGCCCCACTGTAGCTGACCTTCAAGTAGCAGTACACGCATACTTGTTAGGATAGTAGGCAAGGTGAACTTAATCCTCCAAAAGTGGCTGTGGAAGCTTTGAACTTTGTTCGAAACACCAGAACAACACGTTATTATATGAGTGGTGAGGAAAAAGGGAAAACAAAAAGAGGGGCAAGAAAGGACAGCTGGTACTTTGATACTGACGAGTACTGAAAGTAGTGAATATAGTATAATAAAGTATAGTAGTGAATAGTGAGTGAATATTCAGAATCAACAGGTATTGAAAATTTAGATTCAGATATTCAAACCACCCATTCAGAATAAAAAGTATTTGCCTTGTTTGATGCTTAATAGATAACACCTGTTATTACCACACTCTTAACTTAGTGTTTCTTCAAATGATTAAATTCTAAACTAAGACTGAATGTCTCAATCAAAAGTTTCTTGATTCTTTTTTACCATTTCCATTGTAAACGACATCTAGCCAGGAACACTGTCTCAAGGATTGTCATCTCCTTAGTTCTTAACCCACCTCCTACGCTGAATTGCTGATTCATTCTGTTATCTCAAGGTGCATTCAGAAAAAAATTCTTTCACTGTGAAAGAAATGATAGTCAACACAACAGAGTACGGGAATTGGTTAAATTCTCACTGGCTCTGGACTCAAGCCACTGTTTGCAGCAGAGCCGTGCCCCTGCTAAGACAGTTTCTTGTTTCCATAATAATTTTTAAACTATGCACCCTGAACAAGTTTCATTGGATTCTTGTAAGCCAGATTTGAATTTTTAATTGCTAATTCCACATAAAATTAAACCCACCCATCCCCCGATGCAGAGGTTGTATTAATTAGTCTGATCTGTCTCTTTGTTCCCTGTAGGATTCCCTGCATCGGTTCCAATTGAGAGATCACCCCCCACTGAGCGTATCAACATATCCACTCCTCAGGCTCCCAGAGGAAGCCCTCCTTTTGCTCCTGGCTCCAGTAGCCAGTTCCAGTGGGCTATCAAGTCCATGCGTAGCTCCAAACTAGGCCCTCCTGGAAATGTGGACTACGTGGGTAAGCACTCCACCTGGGAGCCGATGGAAGCCAAAGCTGGTCCACTGGAAGTGATGACCTTGCCCACTTCCCTTCGACAGGATAACCCTGAAAACTATTCGGGGGAGGGCAAGGACCAAGATGCAGAAGGGGCTAATACTCCACCTTCCAGAGGCACATTAGGGGAGATAGAGGGGAGTGGAGAAGGGAGCAACTTTCCTGGTGGATTTGGATTGAAAGTCAACAATTTGGCCGGCAGCGGTGTCAAACCTGAAACCGAAGCTTCACTCAGTCATAGCGACTTTGTCACCGTGGCTTCACACACTACTCTGTCCCTGTGGCAGCTGGTGCAGCAACCTACTACCCCACCTCCAGCATCCCAGGAGCCAGACACAGCAGAGGAGGCCAGGGGAGAGATCCTTTATGTCCAGCGGCCTTCTGACAGTCTCTCGTCTGCCTTGTCACGCAGAGCAGAGAGTACTTCAGGTTCAGGTTTCACTCCAGTTTTTAGGAAGAACAGCAAAGGCACAAGCAGGAATGAGGTGATGGCAACAGAAGCTTTGATGGACGTTCTGACAACTTCTGAGGTGACCACCGTGGAGCTTTCAGACAGAGATGCACAGAAGACGGTCCCCGCCACCACAGCAACCGCCACAGAAATTCCGTCCGAAAGCTCCCAGACAGAGGAGCCATCTATTTCCATATCATGGGTTCTGGAAGAGAAGGAGACAATGACAAGCCTACCCGACCTCTCAGCAACTCCAGCAACCAGTGGAGGATCTCAAACTGCTACTGGAGTCATTCAGTTGACCACCGCCACATCAGACTCCAGGGCTGGCTCCACAGAAGCTGAATCCCGATCTGCAGTTTCTGAGTCCTTTGTTGTGGGAAGTCAATGGACACCGTCCAAAGGCCCAAAATCAGAGGATCACAAAACCTCTATGACAACAGACAACAAAGCCACAAATAAACCATTTGACATCCTCATACCCAACTGGGCGTTTGGGCTGAACCCATCAGGTAAGTGAGCTCCGTGGTGTTCCTAGTGAAAAAAACTGTCAGCTTCATGATTAAGAGTAATTGCCTAATCAGTAGCTATTTATTTAATTATGTATGCAGCTCAACGAGGGGTGAAAAACAGTATGATGACAGCAGTATGGAAACACTGCTGCATGCCCTCCACAGTTCACAACCTCTGCAAACCTCCTCAAATATACAACATATACTCTATTTTCTTACTGTTGTCACTTGTTGTTTCATTTTACATCTCTTTTCGGTACCCTTCCTCTGACACACATCATGCATTCTTAATCCAGCCTGGTTCTTTCCTTTTGCATTCACATCCTCCTTTCCTTGTCCCTTCCTCCCACACCGGCATCGAGACAGCTCCAGACAGCGAGGCAGTGCAGTGAGGTGAGACCAACTAGGTCTTAGTGAAGTAATTAGTGGGTCAGAGTGAGTGCAATTAGGTGAGCTGGGTAGAGGCAGAGATCCTAGTCCCCAACAAATCAATGTGGACACAAACTACAAGATGGGACTCGTAATTGACTGTGGTCTTTTCTCCTTCCTCATTTTCTAGTTTGTTCATGTTCAGTCTGCTCTTTCTCTAGTGCTCGGTTCAACGTCCGTCTCTCGCACTTTACCCCCAAACTCACTGTTCACAATAATAGCAGTGTCTGTGCTGATGTCTCAGCACGTTCACATTGATTTCTTTTGATAGTTAATGGACCTGCTACTGTGGCAGACAACCACAAAGTAAATGAACACTGCAAACACTCATTTCTCCCTTGTCTAAATTTGTAATCTTAAAAAACACTCTGTGTTTGCTCTGTGTTTTGTGTGTCTTTCTCGAGTGAGGAATGCTCCTGCTTAAGTAAAACTACTCATTCATCTTCAGCTCTTTGCTCCCTGTATTTTCTGGGAACCCATCTTTAAATTATGACTTGGGTCATTAGACATTCTGCTTGGTAAAGTGCATTTTTAAGTCTGCACGTGGAAGGGACTTAGCTGGTACTGTACGCGCGTCTTATAAAAATAGCGACCATTATCTGAGTAGTGATTTTTTTCCCCCCACAGAAACCAAGTGAACCTTGTCAAAGGATGATTTCTGGTTTACGCGTGAGGCCGGGGACTTCATATCTTTAATAACTGCGGGACAAGAATATTCTGATGAGATTGTGATTTCAGGAGAACGCACCACAGCACCCGTAAGAAAGGCTCAACGCTTGCCCGTCTCGTTTGTTTGAGGTCGAGTGCCGCATTCAATATTTTTTCCATTTTCTGAATGCTTTCCTTGGACCATGCCCGCTGCGATCCGCTACGCGATCATTTAATTTGGGGAACGTGTAAATACTTCAGATTGATTTCATTTAGAAAAATAAATGTAACTGGGCAGCTCAAGGACACTTTCTGTCTTTCTTTAAATTCAATTGTGGACTCCGTACTCACTGCTGCGCATCCTGCTGTTTATTTCATAAGAAAATTTAACAGAAAGCAGTCAGTGCAAGGGGACGCTTTGTCTTTATCAGAGTGATATCTGAATTGACTGCGTGGCCGTGCTCTTGTTGAGTGATTAGAAGCGTGAGACCCCTCCCTCAGTGTGACCTTTCTTAGTTGTCAGTTGTTAGTGCAGAGCATATTACAGCAATGGTTGTCCAAACGTTGAAGCAGAGACAGAGAGATGGAGAAGAGGAAAAGGACAGGATGATGGACAGCACTGGGGAAAAAAATAGAGAGTCGGGGGGAGACGAGAGATGGGTGAATGTATGCGCTGCAATGTTGTGGGCAGGAATACACAAACTACTTTAATCAGTGATCAGAGACTACACTAACATGGTCATGTGGGCCTCTAAGGAGCACATAGCTCCACCTCCTCTTTTCTTTTCATCTCCCTCCTGCTTTTTTTTCTTTACATTTTCCTTCCAATCATCATTCATTGTTTGTTATTGGAACAGACTCGGCCCCTGTGTGTCTTATTCGGCCATAAATCTGTGTGATAAGACACTGGTATATAACGGCAAATCCAGCTTTTCCAATTCCCCGTCGCACTGGCCTCCAGCTAAACCCACACAGACGAGTGGACAAACACAAACATAAAAAAAAACTTAATATACCTGAAGAAGCACCATGCCAAGCTCCCTCTGGAGTAAACCTCGATAATCCATCCCACATGTCGTACCATCAAAAACAGAATAAGTCTTAATCCTAACTGTGAACACTTGGAGAAAGTAAACACGTTTAAATTTATTTCTTTTTTAATTGCTCACATCTTCATTTCCATATTGTCTAATCTGAAAAGCTGCCCTTACTGAAGTTTCTAACACCACAAAAAAGTTACAAAATTGATTTATAGCCCAGTGCATTCCAACAAGCACGGAAATTTACCGAATGGTTCGGAGCGTTGGCACCCTGCCCTTTGGGGTGATGAAGCAAAGGAGTGCATACAGTAATATCGGCTGTCTGTCCGGGCTTTAAATTACCAATGCTGGTCTGATACTCGGGCAAGCAGGGGACAGGATGCCTATGAGTTATAGTCGTCTTGACTCGAGCCTTGTCCCAGGCTCAAGATGGATCAGACCTCTGGCAACATCAATAACATGGCAGCCAGCCCTCAACCAAATTAGAGTGTTAAATTTGGAGGAGAAGAGCCAATAGGTTGTCGTATCTGTGTGTAGGTGTTAGTGTGCGTGCATGTGCGTGTGTATTGTGGTGGAAGACGGAGATAAATGGAGACGGGCACAGGCTGGGGTGGCATATTATCAGTGTGGGTCTGTGGATAGACGTTCAGCTTGTCTGCCGGCTGCTGGAGTCCTTGGATCGGCTGTCTCAAGCAGCAAGAGGCCACATTCTCAATGCTGCTTGTAGAAGTCTATTGATTTTCCTGCTTCTCGCTCCATGTGTCTCCAATCTTTTTTTTCTCGCTATCCTTCTTACTCTTCTCTATCTTTGCCTTACTTTTTTTTTCTTTCATTTTTTCCACTTCCCATCTTCCTGACTTTATGTCTTTTATTACTCCTCTGGTCATTGTTATGACTCTCCCTGGCATAATGTTTTGATGGCCTCTTGAACTCCAGTGTGATACAACACAAGGCAGTCAATTGCTGTCTAGCTGTACCTGACCCTCATACAATCCTCAGCCTCAGCAGGATTCACTTCGAGTCACAGGCGTTCTTAAAAAAAAAGTGCCACCTCCCTTTAAGTCCATCCATCAGCTGCTCAACTCCAGGTCTCGCTTCTTTTTTCTTCCCACAGTGTAATTCCACCATTTTTCCATATCAAGCACTCCTTCTGAATCTAATCCTGTGCCACTGGCTGCTGCTTATTAAATGAATGGGATTTGTTAAAGAACAGCCTTGAGGGACACTGGGTTCTATTGCGGTGTGGGATGAAACACACGGCTCTGTGCTGACTGAGCACAGGCTCTTTGTATCCGGTTAACCATGGGAATAACGGAGCAACCAAAGTGTTGAAAATGAGCTTAAATAAACTCTGCAGAGAAATCACACTGAGCCTTTTGTGTACATCGCCGACTGTTAATAGTGATAATGCATATAAGTCGAAAATCCACAGAATTAGTGGAAAGTCCCTGATGTGATTCTCTCTGTGAACACCTGTCTTAACCCTGGGGAAAATGCTGTAGGCCTTGCTAGAGTTATACCAAAGGTGGTAGATATAGTCCATAAATAACAGCATGACATGCTACAGGTATTCAGTGCGTTTACATGCACGTGAAAAAAACTAATTATTGCCTTAATCGGACTCTAGCTGGACAACAAGTGCATGTAAACACGTTACTCTGATTAAAGAGTTCTCATTATCCAATTAAGATATTCAAATAATGCAATTGGAATTTAGTTTTCTCCGCCATGTATACACTTACTTGCAGTACTGATCGGATAATGCGTGTGCGCATGCTCGACAACCGCTGCGCTGGCGTGTGACTTGGAACAAAAACATCCAAGAAAGCTGGTCGCAGAAGAAAAAGAAGAGAAACGGAGCCGCTAGAAGAACCGCCTGAGGGATAGCGCATATCTTACCTGCACCATAAGTAGTGCACGTATTACGTAGGAGATTAAAAGAGCTGTACTATTATCCGTCAGGTTGTTGTTTGAGATGCCGGTCTGCCGCATGAACAACTTTTGTATATTATATGACGGTAATAGGTCAACTGGAAAACGGAATTTACGTGGTATTAACCGGCTGAAAAGACACATAACGCCACCTAGTGTGGAGGAGGAGGACATGTTCCCGTTAGTTATTCGATTTTTTTACGCTGCATGTAAACTGGGACAGGGCTGTAGTAGGAAAGTCGAATTTGATGATTTCTTTGCATTTCCTGATCCTTCCAAAATAATGCTAGCACCCTCTAACCAGTGTGTGAATCCATGACACACCAAGCTGTCAGCTGAGTGTTTGTTAGCGGTGGAGCATCCATGAGTTTCTGTGACTCTAGTTCCGATCCACTCCTGTCAGAGGTATTTGTCTGATTGTTTGTTTGGCTTAGAGAACCAGTGCACGATGAGAGAAAAGGAAGTGATGACTGTAAACAAAACAACAAACAACATCCCAATATGTGAATATTTTTGCAACCCTCTGATCATCTAGGATAAACAAACTGTAGATTGACTGATGAACATGAATCAGGAGAAGCCCTCTGGTGAGCATGTTCGCAGGTCTTGCTAGCTTCTCAACCTCTCATCCTTCCAGTTTCCCCTTTTGAATGACAAATTCAGTCTACTGCCACCTGGTGGTTTAAGTAGTTACTTCCTTTTGCACAGTCGTAGAAAGTACAGTATGCACTAACTAGCCAGCTGTAGTGTTGATGGTGTGCTCCACTGAAACTTTTTGATCCAGACAAAGGCTACATGAGGCAGCTGTCAATGCCAGTAGTCAATTTAGTATGTCCAGCCTAAGAATGTAGCAGTAAGTCTAATCGGAGACTGCAGTCTTTAAAATTCTTTGTTGTTGTGGACAATAACAGCCGTTTTAACCCTGTTCGTTGGGGTACGGAAAACTAACTAATTAGTGGTGTTGATATCAAAATCCAATTTGTCGTGTAAATCTTCTTATGATGCAGTGCAGATGTCAATTCGACCTTATCTTCCAACATAAAAAGCTATCACGCTAGCAAAACAGGTCGGACAAATAAGCATTTAGCAAAAATAGCACAATACAAATCCGTGGCATTTTACAGAGCTGTAGGTCTGCTCACTTCCTCCCACGTGAATGAATAAATTAGACCTAAAGCACATTCTTTGGAAGTGTTATCAAAAAGTTTTATGGATTGCCGATCTTATGGCAAATGTGGCTTTGCTAACTATGCACATGGCCAAGTATAGTTTTAGTTGCTTTTCATCTTGCAAAAAAGAAAAGAGGTAACCTACACCAATCAGGCACCCTTGTTCCTCCAAACCAAATGGGACTCATCAGAGAATGGACTTGGGCCTTCTGAGGGTGTGTTATTAGTGGGGGTGTTTAGATCCTATGGGCTGAGGGGAGGGTCTCTGATAGTTGATCAGTTTGGGTCAACATCTTGTGCTGTTTTTCATGTTTTTTTTTTAGTTGAGTTGAGAACACTGAGTGACATAAAACAGCCTTGAGGGGAGACAGAGCCTCCAGCGAAACCTGATCAACCTTTAGGAAGTCCAGATGTGCATCACAGGCTCAGACAGATTCAGCAAATGTGTTGAATCTGTTGACATAACAGTTTTCAGCAATAAATTAGTCTCATCTTCGTGCATGTTTGCAAGCAGAAGAGCTCAATACATTCCGTCTCTCAATGGATTACGTCAAGTGCTGTGCCCGGAAAGGTCATTTTAACAAAAGTAGTGATATAAAATGCAAATATTTGCATTTTTGCAAAGTGCTGTTGGTTTGCAAACGTTAAAGTAGATCACAGCATCTGAATAATTCAGTAAGGAAATTTCTGTCCAGCAGGCAAAGTGCTCCAGCAAAATATCTGTTATCGGTGTTCACTGACATTTTGGGGAATGGAAAGTGCTGATTTATACATGTAAAAGTCAATGAAATTTGTAAAGCTAATATACCATCACCATTTTGGTTTACTATTCTGCAGTGAGCACGAAAAAGCCCAGAAAGCTGTTGTCAACAGGCACTTCGATGGCATCATAAAAATGCTTTATTATCTTTGCTGCCACAACAAAACCTGGTGATTATTCAGCTTCTAGGAGCCCCGTCACTAGCAGCTGTATTTTATTTTTTAGATTGTATGACCCAGCGCTCCCATTATGGCAGATGAATGACTGATTCTCTTGACTGTTACCAGTTGCAGATCTGCACCAAAATTGAAAAACAAGTTTTGTTGGTGTTTTTATGAACATTCTCTCCTCTCAGAGGCCTCCAAAGATCTTTTGGGAACCGGACCAAAGTGAAATGGGAACCTCACTAACACAGGAACGGTTGCTCCTAAGCGTCAGCTATCGGCTACCCTGTGCACAATATATGCTTTTTGAACATGTGTTTGTTTTATTATTACTACAGCTTTGAGCTCACATATTCATAAAGCACTGTTGTGAGAGGATTTGCAGTCCTTTCTCCCACTTATCTTTTCGTAAGTCATCTTGCTATTCCCACGTCAGCCAAATACGATGCATATTTGCCGCTCTTGGCTCCTTGGAAACATTCAAAACAACCGGCTCAAGGATGAACGCGGCTAGAAACAGTAAAACTTTTAGCCACATAACAAATGAAACCATCAAATGCTGGAAGAGGCATTTTGGCCTCTATTTAATTGTAGACGTTTTAATTTAGCCGCTTCTCTAAACCAGATAAGAGAAACCCTCTGGTGAGCCATATGTCAGCCCATTAAAAACACAGCCAGAGATTCACTGAGAAAAGTTGTTTTTTTTATTTCCCCCCAAAATGAATCCCTGTCTGTGGGAGTTTATTGTCAGGTCCAGGCTTAGGGCCCCTGAGGGTGCGTAGAGATTCATAAAGCAAAATGCTACATCCCCTCTGTGTGTCACCAATTGGGGGATGGATTGAAACAGAGGGTTTGACAGGGTGTTGTCAGATAGAATATAATCCTCTGTGTGGAGTCATTGTGTGGCTGTGCAGAGCAGGAGAAACTAACCTGGCCGGGTTATGTGACGGTTACAATGGAGCTTTCAGGTACCATCAGATTAAACGTCAGGAAGCTGCTTCCTTTGGCTGAAAGGATATTTCACCTCTCTATCTTACAGCTCTGTCCCCTCAGCTCAGAGGTCAGAGAAAGCAGACATAGCGTTGTTCAGATCACTTTCTGTTTTATTACCTCTAAATAAAATGTGTCCAGATGTAGATTTATTAGACTCTATTATTCCTGGAGCACAACCAACAAGATTTGAATAGCAGCCTCCTTGATAAGTTTCTCCCGCGCTTCCATTCTCAATTTCCCATCAGCCACGCGCGTATCCATCAGTAATTTAACCAGCCGCACATGCGGCCGCACGTCGTCAAAAACGGAGCAGCCTGCCATCGCAGTTAACAGGGAAATGTATGATTTCAAATTGAAGTATTTTCGAGCAACAGAGAAGTGGCAGTGGAGAGGATGAGTGCACCCAGCTGGGGGTTTTGAGCTGCCAGATTGCCTCACCGACTTCACTCCCTCTCACTCTCGCCGGCGCTGAAGGCGGAGAGAGGAGCGGTGGCAGGGGTGTCTGGCTCCCGGCGTCAGTCACAACGCATCACACAGCAGCCTGCCCCTCAGCAGGTACAAAGGTTGAGGGGTCCCTTCATGTAGGGCATGTCAGAGACACCCACAGATCGGTCCCGGCGGGAAGGATCCATGGGGGGGACGGAGGGGGGCCTTTCAAATTGGGAAAGGTGGTGACTATGGGAGTGTAAATAATAAGTTGATGAGCTTTAAGGGATTGTTTGCAAATTGCGGTTGTTTAATTTGAGGAAAGAGGCACGACGAGGTCATGTGAAGTAGTTCTTCTTTGTTTAGGTTTAAACAAGTCACCAAGCAAACCCTCCTGCCCACATGCGATGTAAGAGAGCATGAGTCCCCTGTCTGAGTGTGTGTGTACTTGTTTTACTTATGTTGTGGGGACCTACTTCTGTTTGCTCTCTCACACTGCAGGTACCCGAATTCTTGTTTTAGGACTTTATGATCGGCGTAAGGGTTTAGGAGACAGGATGCGCCATGTTATGTCCTCGGAGGGATGGAAACTGTCTGTGTGCGTCCTGCTTTTTCATTGAGGTTGTCTTGTATTGGCACAACACGTGCAGCGCCAATCCAAGGTCAGTGAAGGCTCGTCCAAGCAGAAACAAAGGGTTTTCCCTGAATAATTATATTAGGGACACATTCCACAAAGTTTAAGTAAACAAATAAATAATGCACACCTACTTGTAACCCAATACCAGCCTCTTGTCCGGCTGCCTGATTTGCATGCTCCTCCTGTATAGTCACACCTGGACTCAGACCTACATGTGTGCAGAGGGGCACTGTGGATTTCAGATTCAGGGACATACCAGTGCTTACTGAAAATATAACAAATATAACAACTGTATCCTTATCTGTGCCCCTTTGGGCTTCATATCAGTCACGCGCACTATACTGAAATTTCAGTGGATGTGTAACAACACAAATTCTCCACGTCATTCTATGAGTAATTTAAACTATGAACATCACAGACAGTTCCTCACTTCTCTCGCATTTGTGTTCATATAAGATAGTTTTGAATACTAAAAAACTAATTCAGTTGAGCCTGTATTATCTCAAGACACATTCGAGAGAAGAACGAAAAAAGGCACCTACTGTGTGTTGAATGTGTTTGTGATGATAAGCCAGAATGGATTATTTTCCTGTTACTTCGACAGCCCAGATAATGCAATTTATTTAAGATGAACGGAGATGCTACAAGCGTCCCTCTTGTAACCGCGGGACCCGCAATTTGTTCGCCGAGTCTCGCTGTGCAGGCCAGCAGAATTGGGTTGTATTGAACTGCGCCGGCGTGTCTCTCCTCGCTGGTCCTCTGAAAGCTGATTCAGTGTGACGCTCGGTCCACAAGGTGCTCGGTAAAAGCGCATCGACTGCTTTCTGCTGTCTCGGGATTCTGGCGCTGTGGCTAATCGTCGCTCTCACGCTTTTTTCGTAGTTTCCGTGTCTGTGTGTGCACGTGTTGCTTTGTGCAGAGAGGAGGAAAATGTTGTTTATGCAGCTGATAAGAGTTAATGTCAAAAGTGGAAAGTTTCAATTCACACTAGGTCTGTGCATAGAAATTGAAAGGAGGAACTGCAAATTGTTTTTTGTGTTGTTTATGGAATATATAAGTTTTTGTCCCTCTTTTGTTTTTTTGTCTCCACAAGTGAACTTTCTCCATTAAATATGAGTGACACGGATACTCACAGTGTTTAAATAAATAATATCATGGAACAGGTTAATACTTTGGCACGGTAGTCTGAGTAATCCAGTGTTGATTGCAGCTTTACAGCGTTCATAGAAATAATTAATGGATTATTATAGTGGATCACATTACCTGACAGGCTGCAGTCTCCTGTCTCTGTCTGTTTCTACCTTTTTCGCCCATGGACCGACAGTCCCTTATAGGTGTGTATGAGCAGCGAGACAGGGCTCAGCATGTGGCCAGACAGACAGAAATAGCTGCTCCCTGCACCTGCAGTGCCCATCAATCCTACTTTGTCAGAGTCTGCTCCTCTCGGGCTCAGTACAGTAATCACATCACTACACCCGCTCCATGTACAGCCTTCCCTCTACGATATGAGCGGATTCCCAGAGGGTGCAGGGTGGCGTCTGCAGCTTTTGAAGTGGCCGAGCTGGGTTCAAGCTCCCATTCACAACTTATAGGACTTGTCATTTTGTCCCCGAGCTCTGACTTCCTGCGGGTTTTAATAGCCCTCTGGGGCAGATCAGAGACTCTAATCACCTGACCCAGTGGTATTCAAGAGCTTTCTTCCGATTGTAATTTTGTGAACTTAACACAGTTGTGTGTCTTGATTAGTTTTATTAAGATCCGGCTTCACAAACCAATCAATCGTGACATTAAACGCTGGAAAATGGACTACATGGACAAGGTATTGCTGAAAAACAAGTTCCCTCTGTCTCCTGGCAGCCACCTCTTAGCCTTTCAATTAACATGTCTTTCATTACTCAAGTGATTTTGTTCAGTCTGACACAAATGCTACCGAGAAATTATCAGAACCATTTGATTTGATCTTTCAACTTGAAATTAGACGTATTGGAAGTACCTTTGATGTGACAGCTGGGCAGTATTGCAGCTGAAACGACAAAAACGTGTTCAGAAGGTGAACTGATTCGCTTTAGCCAAAGCAAGCGTTTTCTCTATTTTTTTATCACGCCGTTCATGCCACGACACACAAGCATGTTATGTATTGATTCAAGCTGGCAAAAGGACAGCGTGAAGATCGGTTCCAGGGAGTTGATGCTCGCTGACTGTCTCCGTTGTGTGCATGACCTCGTACGCTGCAGGGCTGGAGAGTTTAGTGTAATACTCCCGTGCACATTAAATTGTCTGACTCCGCAGACTGGCAGCTGGGGCGCTGACATCATCAGCAGAGACCAGAGCTGCTCCACCAACAAGTAAACGTAACCTCTGTCTCGTTCCATCTCCCCTTCTGTGCTCTTTCACATTCCTGGCCTCTCTGGCGTAGCTCACCTCTGTAAATCAATCACCGTGAAGTAATCTAAGACTGTGTGGAGGGGAGGGGGCTGTATCTCTATGCCAGGGAGGAGCGTTATCTATATTTCAGCAGAAATAGGTTTTATATTTCCCCGGTGTGCATTCAGGTTGCTGTTGCAGTAATTGTAGCTCATCTGCAGTGAGTCACTTGTCCGTCCAGAGGACGCTGATCCGCGGATAATATTCAGAGTCTGCTGGCCTCTGTCCATCATGTCAGGAGAGAGGTGGGGATTTGATGTCACGCAGGTCAAAGAGATTATTCAGTGGACCGTAGATTTGTCTGGTCAAACAGACAGTGCTTGTTGATATTTAGGATGGTTTTATTTTTCTTCACATAACAAAAAAAGTCTTAAAGGGCTGTTTCTTAAATTCATCTTGTGGTTTTGGCCATGATCATGTTAAATAGTGTGCCTCCTTCGAGGTCGGCAAACACAAACAGCATTAAATTAAAAGTTGAGAGTTGTGTATGGGATCTGACTGGCAGACACCAGCGAGGGTTTTCCCTCTCTCACATCACTTCCCGTTTGCCGCACGAAGGCAAACTCAGACATTTTTATCCAACTGTGTGTTTTGCAGGTGTTTGGCCTAAAAACTTCCCGGTTCATATCTGGCAGACTGTGTTCACAGGTGAGATTTTAACTTGTTGGGGCCGTTAAAAGTGGAGAAACGCTTGGCAGCTGTGTCGTTGTTCCGTTATAGGAGTAGTTAATAATAACTTTCCTTTATTTCTACGGCATATGGATGTCTGATCGCCTAGTGTTTATCTGTGCTGATGCCAGACACGCATCAAAATCAGTTACCAACATGATGATCTGTTGGATCCAAACCTCATCTTACTGTAGGAACTAGGCCTCTAAGTCGCCTTGTGCCGGTGGTGGCAGGGAATGTTATATGTGCTCAGTCTTATATGTGATTTTGTGTTGGGTGTTATATGCCATATGTGCTTATGTTATATGTTCTTATATATGCCATGCGTACGGACTGAAAAGCAACTCTCCCCAGTGTCGATAAAGTATGAATCTGAATCCTGTTTAGCTTAGGTAATGTTTCCATGATTGAAAATGAGAACGACTATTTTATTTGGTTCAACTTAAATAAGTACAAGCTTAACTGTGGACTGTAGATGTTACTGATGAACCCAGCCGACATGCTGCACTGACAGGAACACGTTCACTAATGCATAATGTATCGCTTCTAAACATGTAAAACACATGTTCGTTGCATCCATCATGCAAGTACAGCACAGTATAAATATTTCACACCACAGGCTAATAGAGGCGTCCCCATCGCCGCATTTTCGCCCGTACTTTGCAGTTCAGCACTGCCATTCATTTTGCTCTAACCGTTGATCTAACCATTGTGCGTGCTTCAGTACCTTTTAGGCATGTACTGTAGCATTAAATTTTAACAGGGCAGCTCTTGCAGGGCCCAGGTGATGGCTTATCTCGCTCGTAGAGGGGGAACACTCGAACAGGCTGAGGCATGATCTCTGTCTCAGCAAAGCTATTACAAGGTTCAGTGAGTCTAAGCACAGCCACACTGTGGGTGATAAGCAGGTGTATATACAGTAAACGTAAGTGCGTGTGTGTGCAGTTTCGCCGCGTGTGCCGCGCGCTTATTCATGCAGAGTTCAGTGTTTCTGTCAGCACAACCTTTTCTGCCACCCTCCACTCATCGGCATTTGCTAACCGCTCGGCTTCAGGCTTCACAGGATGCGAGACATTTCACGATCCCCTTTAATGGCCCATTCGAAATCCTAAGAGTATGTGTGGAGTTGACACTGAGAAGCATCTCCTTTAATATGCCACAAAGTTAAGATAATCTCTTTCCTGAGTGGCTTCGACAAAACTTAAGATGACCCCCACGGAGCAGGAAATGTCACACTTTCATAAATCTGCGCACAGGATGGAAGAGATGTAGCAATATCTGCTCAGTGTCAGGAAAGAAGACTTCACATTATCTGTTTTGTGACTACGCATTTGCGTCACACTGGACCCTGTAAGGCTCAACGTGCCTCTTTCTCTGTATCTGCTCATCTCCATGTGTCCGGACGGTTCTTCTCTCTGTCCCTCAGACTTTAGCTTTCTCTGTTTCTCTTTCCATCTTTCACCACGAAAGAGAAAGATGCACAGTTGCAATGGAAGAAGCGACCTATTTTGAGACCAGTGTGTAATTAATCATAAGCGAGCAGCCAGCATTAAGGGAGGAAGAAATGTATGATAGCTCCCTCTGTGACTTTCTGTCCCTCCCTAGCTGACACTTTTTCACTTTCTCTCATTCAGTCCATCTCTCTCACCCTCTCATGCTTGTGCTTCTCCATGCTAAATTTTAATTTGTGTCCTCTCCCGTCCTCCCTTGCACAGGCTTTTTAAAATATGTTTTTACTTGTATATTCATCTTTAGTTAATGTGCATGCACACACACCATGTGCAGTCTTTCCTGATTAACACCAAAATGCCTTCTAAAGGAATAAATTCCCCGATGCGAGCGTGTACCGAAGCACTTACGTGTGATGTTGTGGCCTGATTCCATGTGTGTTTATCCATTCGTGCAGAAAATTTCCTTGGATGGAGGTTTTGCTGTTGTCACACAATCCATACCTATGATTTCACCACTCAGCCTTCAGGCTACTGTTTGTGGACAGATGGCGAAGAACACTGTCTCATTCGTGTGTAATAAGTCGTTACTAATTGTCTGCAGATTGGATCAATGTCCTATTCTTCCCCAGCTCAGCTCTCTGTCTACATTACCGTAGTCGTTATCACCGCTGGTAGATTGTAGCTGGGTAAATTTCCCTCTAAAATCATTATTAAGGTGATGTTGCAAGAGCTGGTTGCATTATATCGGGAATTGGGTACGTTTGTGGAGGAAATTGGGCCCAACATTTATGGCGTACGCTCTTATGTGGCCACATGTTTGAGTAAGCAGTTGGCAAGCACTGTCTTCGCTCTAGTTTTTCTTATCAATTTTTTACAATGGCAAATAAGAGCTATGTGCAGCATTGAAGAAAATGGCAGCGCCAGCCTCTGTGGTGTGATTGCATGGTCATGGAGATGTTCCTTTTGCCTCCTGAAGCCTTCCTCACTGAGACTTCTCCATGACCTGGTCCTCAGCTGTCAATTGCACTCGCCGCCCTTTCCACTGCAGCAGACATCTGTCCAGATTGTGATTCACCCTTAAGAGACATTTGTCTAGCTGAGATTTAGAGCTAAAACTGCAGGCTGAGAAACTCGGATGTCAGATTCCTCTTTGGCAGTGACGTGTCAGTATGTGTGACTCATGCAGATTATAGGTTTGGGAAGGGTTTTTAGACCACGCAGGTGCATGTTGTGTAGCGATCCCAGTGTAAATATTAAGTTTTTTAGCTTTATTGATTCGTAAAAAGCTCAAATTGCCACTAGAATATGGGACCTTCATTTATCGACCCGAAATGGTGAATCCTAACAACTTTGAATTTAAATTTAGTCTGAAGCACTACTGTGCTTACACATGGCACAGCTTCACAACTCTCTGGAACAATCTCATGCAAATGGAATACATTCATATATAATGCTATTTATAAAGTGCATTGATTAAACATGGGCATTTGAAAAATCTTACAGTTTTTTTTGCTTTGTCAGTCAGTGTACAGGTGATTTAATCAGCATAAATGTAAAATTATCCCTACATTACTGCATAGTCCGCTTCTACACAGGTCTCTCCTATGCGCAGGAAATGGATGGGTTTAGGACTGGGACTGGGTGGTGTGACCAAAAATGTATATCGCAGTATTATTGAAAATTTTGATGGTTTTACGGTATATAATTATATAAGTGTTCACAATGTTTTCTTCTGGTTGGGAGAAGAGTTAATGCAGTAGATAATTCCACACTAGTAGTAAAATAGGTTTGCATGGTGGTGTGTTAGCAACTTTATTCTGACGATCCTTGCCAAAAAAAATATTTTTGGTCATTGGTCAATTTTTTATAACCAAAAAACTCAACAACCGACACAGCACCATTTGTGTCTTCATGGTTTTCCTGTTCTGCCACTTCATGTCGGACGTTTCCATCTTCACCACACCTGCAGTGACACAGTCGCACCATGTGTGTTAAGAAGCACTACAGTGAAAATGGTCTGAAACAGTGTCTTGTGGTGCACCGTTCCAGACGCGTAGTCAAATACATTGGTATACCAGTATATTAAAAATACATATCATAAAAGAAATATTACTATTCAGTATGATGACCAGTATACCGCCCAGCTCTAGATGGGTTGTCAGGTGTTTGTAATTTCCTTCCTCACCACTAGATGCCAATAAATCCTACACTCTGGTCCTTTAAACATGAGTAATCATCAGTGTATTCTAGGTTTCAGTCCCTCCATGACATAACAATTTTGCACACAACATTTCTAATGACAGAGAAAATAAAGTTCTCCACTTAACCACTCTTGCCCTGGGCTTTTGAAGTTGTAATTTCGCCAGGGAGAACGCCACAGTCCCTTAATGCTGCTAGATCAATACACAGTAACTGCAATGAATTAACCAGTTTACACATCAATTTATCAAGATGATGAGGCAGTTACCCTTGAGAATGTGGTTAGACCTTTCTATAACCTTTTCTAATTGTCAAATTAGTGTAAAGCCATTACAATCTAAAGAACAAAGAGTTTCCCTTTTTCACAGTGGTGAAAACCTTTTGAGACAGCTCTGCTCCCTAACTTAGCTAAAGTAGGGTTGGTGGAGTATTGTTTTCAGTGTCATGTGTTAAGTTTGATGTTGTTATATTCTTTACCATTAGCTCTTTCAAAAGGCGCTCACATACATAAGAGTTCAAACTGCATAAAAAGCGTCCTTGATCTTTCAGCGAAGATGCTGAATCTCACAGTGGAGAGAAGCCACTACTTGGCACCGAAACAGTTATATAAAAGTGCTACACAAGCCTTAAATTATCTTTTCAAATGACATCCGCTATACGTTACCGTCATGAAAACACTAGTAACCACTGGAACCTTTATACACTAGTATAAATATGTGAAGATTTGTCGCGTATTGGAGCACACTATATCAGCAAATTTAGTGATGCAATAAGGTAATGCACTCAGTACTCTCAGGTGTGGCTACACCACAAAAACAAATTATTGTGGCTGCCACGCAAGTGTAGCATAGTTTCATTCACTTCACTGATGAGGGAATGGCACAGAATTACATTAGAGAATAACTCATTTTACTTTCATTAAGTTTCACTTCTGTCTGTCAAGGCGATTAAATGACTCTAAAATGGCAGCATGATTAAATTAACTGAGGAGGTGAAGTGAACGATGTGATGGCAATACCACTATTTAGTGGCTCCCATTAAGTTTGAGTTGTTGGCCCCATCCCCAGTCAACACAATAAAGAGCAAATTTGGGAGTAGTAGAGAACATGGCGTTAAAAATTTGTAGCACCACTTTTCCCCAACACTTAAACTTACCATTGAGCTATAGCAGGCTGTTTCTCAGTGTATTTCGACTATTAAACGTAACTGGCTCTCAATCAAACTAAAGATGTGTATCTGTAAGTGCACATATTGTACTAACTACTGGTTTTATACCAGTTTACTTTTACCCAAGATAAGATGAGAGAAAGGTGCAGTGTAACAGAGCCAGAGAAAACTAGACAGTAGCACACAGAATCTGAGAGAAAAAGAAATAATAATAAAAAAAAACTCTAAACAAGCTTAATTACGATGTAATGAAACCTGGTTCCTGGCATTTATGTGGATGTTTCTTTGATACGTACCACCATGTGAACATTGTGAGTGACTAAGCACATCCCCATGGCAACAGCAAGGGGATGTTCCTTGCATCCTGGTGTTCTGTGTAAAAGAAAACGTGATACATGAGACAACACCACCGTCCTCCATTGCTCCATGTTCGTTTTAAGTTCTGTCACCAGTGGACAGGGTCAGCGTGGACGCTATGGTCTGCAGCTACACAGCTTCATGCAAAACAAACTCTTGTATCTGAACCAGCGGTAATCTTTTTTAAACAATTTGAGCTCCAGTGACTCGGCTGTTGGGTTGGACCACACGAGCCAGCCTTTAATTCTCCATGTCTAAATGGGACTGTCGCCAGGTCACCATTTTTCCTTCCTTAGACCTCTTTTAAAATGTACTGGCCACTGCAGAACAGGAACACCATAGAGGAGCCGCAATTACAGAGCTTATATATTTTTTTAAAATACACATTAACATGAATTAAACATATCTTAGTTGAGCCCTTCACTCATTCAGCGCACCATTTCACACAGAGCGCCACACTAGACCTGTCAATCTAAGCTTCCTGTACACAGTAGGTCCCGCCCCTATTGCTACAGGGGCCAATCAGGATTCCCTGCATTTGGCCAAGAGCTTATTCAGTCCCCATATGAAATCCACACTGGAATATTATATAAATACAGATATGTGTAAGATTATATTTACCCCACAGTAGGCCACCCCACTGTTGCACGTTTGAAATACAAAAAAATGAATATCTGAACCTGTGTATTATTTGAATAGCTTAATATTTAATGCAAAATGATGATGAAATAATAATGTATATTTATAAACAGCACTAGGTTGAGTTTAATATAGAAAACATATAGTAGGTAGGGGGTCCCTACTTAATCTCTCATCCGTTTGGGGTCCTTGGCCTGAACTGAAAAACGTTGAAGACCCCTGCTCTACCCCAATCCTCTACCCTCAGTAGTGATTATGACCCGTCACAATGACATGGCTGATTGGTGTGTATGTTACTGGATGATATTTTATAGGTGAATTGTATCTTAACTGAAACAGCTTCTTTCTTTAACCTCTTTTCTGAACTCACTGCGTTCAACCCTGCTATCTAAAAATTTAAACCCCATCATTCGCTCACTATCAACGTGTCCTTTTTGTGTTTTTATTTCGCATATCACACCTCAACCCGTCATTGGCCTTTAAGTCGTGTACACATGTATTCAAGTTTTTTCCTCTCCGTTGTTGGATTAAGAAATGAGCTTGTCTCTAGTGGGTTTTCTCGTTCAGCAGATCACTTTCTGTACTTTCAAAAGCATCTCTTCCACCATCTCACCTGTGCAGTGTGTCAACAGAAGCCTCTCTGCAGTGGTGGGAGTTTATAACCCTGTTTCAGAGTGTATTGAGCATACGCCCACATTATGTCTTATTAGCCCGCGATGTGTCAAGGTAAAACAAACATCCAGAAACGTATGCTTACACGTATGCAGGAACACAATTGCATAATGCTAAATGACAGTAGTTCCCGACTTACAGGAGAACTGCACTCCGTGTTCTGCACAGCTTCCCTCTTCTCATTCATCATTAAGTGAGTCTGGGTGTTATAATGGAAAAGATGCAGTGCATTAGATGGCCTGACAGATTGTGTCAGGGCCTCCAATCCTATCAGGACTGGATAATAAAAAGACACTTAATCTAGCCGGCTCCCCGTACACCTACTTTGCACACGGAATAAAAAGTCCTGACGGCCGCTCTGTGCTCTAACTGTCCTTCTGCGTTGTCCTATTTTTAAGTATAAGAGCAATAATTACGACCTAACCCGCTCAATCATCTGCCAAAATATTTCACACGAAGAGACACTTTTCCAGCAACCTGAGATGTGTTTATTACCTTTCCTGTAACACAGTGATGTGCCGTACAAATGAGTTCCTGCAGCAGTATGCGTGCCTGGGAGATGATCAGCTAATTTATGAGGACCTTGGCTCATCAGTAAGACCTGAGATATTAGGCAGGAGCACGGCAGGAGGGGGTCGCCTCAGCACATTGTCCTTCTGGCATGCGTCTATTTACCATCATTCATGATAAATAGGGCCACGACAGACGCAACAACAGCTAATCTGTCACCTTGTAGAAAGTCATAGAGACAGGGATGTCTCTATGTAGCGTCGGCCCACCCTACCCTCCTTCGTCTCTGTCAGAGAGCAGCCAAAAGATGGACACTGTAAGGATAATGACATGAGCTCGCTCAATGTCTGGTATTGTTTGCTAACTTGAGTTAATCCTCCTCCCCCATCCCTTTCGTGTTCTCTGTCTTTGCAGGGGAGAGTAACCCATGCCAGACCAACCCTTGTCTCCACGGAGGGAGCTGTCTGCAGGAAGGTGACGGCTACAGTTGCTACTGTCCTCAGGGCTTCTCCGGAGAAAGCTGCGAGATCGGTGAGTCACTGCCAGCCCAAGTCAGAGTGAGGAGACCTCAGAGGTCAGCAGCTGCAGACAAATGCTGTGTCACTGTGGAGTAAGGGGAAGCGACACAGGCCACAGGCATATACTGCTCTAACATTTAGCCCATGTACTCTACTGTGCAGTAATGCAATGGGCTTTTTTCCTTATATGTCCACAAGGACTCCGGATCCGATCTCAGTGCACTGAGAGCGTCTTTTCTGTCAGGTCCAGCAGTTCGGGATCTCCCTGACTGAATGTGCACAGGGATTATCCATATGCTGCAAGTCAGCTGTTTGTGCCGGGGGCTGCTGAAGGTGCACTGTGTCTGCTCAGCTGCGTGTGCACGCACGAGTGTGTTTTCACCTTCGGCCCCCAGGAGCGGCAGGCAGCTCATCTTTCCACTCAGCTGTGTGATGGGAGAATGTGGCTGTCAGAAAATGGTGGTGCAGTGATTTAGGTGTGCGTGCCTTCATGTGGGAGGCACAAACGCACAAGGACACGGGCCACAGAGGAGCTCTGAGCTCAGCGAGGGGTGGAGCTGCTGATTAAAGTGCGGTGGCAGCGGTGGCAGCAGCAGCACATGTTGCTGTGAGTGAGGGAAGATGTGAAGAATAAAGGGGAAGAAACAGATGTGGCACTGGAAGAAAGTTCCTCACAGAAATGTGAAAAAACATGAACAGAGCAGGGTCTCAATGATGATACATAGCTGGTGGTGACAGGTGTCTTTCAGCATAGTGTAGGAACTACATAGTGTTATAATATGGGCTCTAAAGCATCTAGTATCCCATCTTTGGCTTGGTATCAAATTTTTAGCTTTCTTTTGGCAGTCGCCTTATTTTTAAATACGCTGCCCTGTGTTAGTCTGATTTTCTCGAGCTCTGTGTCCCATATTCGTCCATGCAGAGAGACCAGGCTTAGCTGCGGTTTCAAGGGTCATCACTTATGAAAAGAGGTCATAGATCAGGGGCCAAGGGTCAACAGAGGACTATTGTCCTGAGCGTGATTACCAATAACCTTCCACACTCGGATCCAGGAGGACGTATTGTGCAACATTTAGGTGTCCCCATGATGCATGAGATCAGTCCACAGAGATCAATAATTAGTGACATATGCGCGTTAAATGCATGTATTACACACACATGCGGTTTGTAATGATTTGCCGCAGTCGATTTTGGTTCGGTGTGTTATTGAGGCATTTAAAAACTTAACGCTTTGTAGGAGTAACTGGAGTAAGTTGGGATATTTTGGCGATGAAATGCGCATTCGTAGAATATTTGTTATGTACTGATTACTTCTGCACTCGTGTGTCTGCCCTTTGGCTTTCTCCCCTCAGGGGGGTTTAATTGCCTCTCCCAGTGCTGCTAAAGTGTTGTTGTGTCAATTGTGTTGCTAAACCGCCGCATATCAGATGGTTTTATTATTAACTACGCAAAAAGGTTAATTGCCTGCAACAGTAAATGCTTGACCGCAATTTCACCTCAGTGCTGATTTGGAGTGAAAAGTGTGTCTCAGTAACTGTAAGATGTTTCACGTCTGCATCTACTGTTTCGTACATGCAGCTGCCCAGCTTATTAAACACCCTCCTACTTTTTCTTCTAATTTCATATCATTTTAGATTCAGCCACCACAGCCCTATGACAACCAGCGAGGCATATAAACCAGTATCTGCTGCACGCGAAGTGATTACTGAGGTAAAAGGCAAAAGAAAAGGCCTTTTGGGAATTCTTAGGGAAGAAGCTGCGGTATTCAAACCCCGTGTCCCTATTGTGGGCTGGAAGTTAATATTTATGGAGGTATATTAAAGGAGAAAGAGGGAACTTGTGCAGATCACAGCGGCGATGTTTCCTTAGAGGTTACTGTTCTGTTAATACCCAGAATAAAAGCCAAACTATAACCAGTCCATGACACAAAGGCACAAAGTGAACAACTGAGAGGGACTGTGTTTACTTTTGATAATCTGTTCAAGAGGAAAGTATTAGAATAACTGTGGGACAGCCAATCATTTCTCTCTGGTTGCAATGAATTCAATCCTTCTTGCACATGTTTGCCCCACTTAAAAGATTAATGAAGCTGGACTTGATGAGGGATGTGGATCTGTACTGTTCAAGTGTTTTCCTTTCAATAAATCAATATGTTCAGTCCCATTTAGGGATTGCGCAACATCTGTTTATTTATTTTTTTCAATGTCAATGTGATGAAAATTAAGTCAAGCGTAATGACCGAAAGAACATGATCGCAGATGCAAGCGGCCGGAATGAGTTTCCTTCGCAGGGATCCGGGCTCAGCCTCGGAGATGGGGTAAGGAGCTCGGACACACGCTAGGAGTTCAGAGTAGAACCACTGCTCCGCCACGTCATGAGGAGTCCCTTGAGGTGATTCGGGCATCTGGTAACGACGCCTCCCGTTAGAGGTGTTTCGGGCATGTCCCACCGGAAGAAGGGCCTCGGGGTCGGCCCAGGACTCAGTGGAGGGATTATATCTCCCGTCTGGCCTGGGGGCATCTGGGGATTCCTCCGGAGGAGTTGGTGGAAGTGACTAGGGAGAGGGCTCTCTAGAATTCCCTTCCCTTCCCTTCTGAATAAGCAGAAGACTAGGACATTGATGACGAAGTCAAGTTGCCACCGACCAGTTGCTGATGATATCACTAATACTATACAGTAGAAAGTAATGCTTTGCATCAATGGCGTCTATATTCTTGACCTTAATACGTATGATGAGGACAGACAGCAGTCTTCTTAGAGGCGTCTATGTGGTTACTGTCACGTGAACCGACTCATGGCTCCACAGTGTACAGAACTCCTCTCTGATGTCCAAAAGCTAACATGCCTAAACTGAGGCCTAAACTCGTCCTCACTGGTTCATCACCAGTTTTTGCCATTTTGCTGCATAGTGTCAAGCAAGTAGTTCCAGACAGAAGTTTCACCATCCATCTCTGCTACTTCAGAAAGTCTTTCTCCTCATCTGTATTCTTCACATCGTACTAACCCGTTCAAGGCTGTCAGTACCGACACCTGGACTGTAATGAATGAAGGGTGCCCGGACTCTAAGCTATAGTTTGTAGAATCTCACTGATCATCGGGACTGGTTGGTTAAGTTTGGATCCTCCAGGATGTTAAGTGATTAATGAGGCACATGGCAGCCTGTCAACTTGACGGCCATGTGTTGAGATGCCGATGTCATTAGCAGCAGTCTTCTTAGAGGCGTCTATGTGCTGCAATGAACATTTGATTTTTCATATAAAAAATCGAAATATGGCCAAAAAGAAAAGCACACCTTGGGTATTTTTACTCTGATTTTGTCCAGATAAAACCCTCTAAATATCCGAATTGTAATGTCTCTAATCCTTCTTGTGGTAAGAAAAAAGCAGTGGAATGAATTCAGAATAGAAATAATGACTGTGCATTTCAAGAATCCACTCCAACCGCTCCATCCTTTAAAGCCCCTATACATCCACATGATGGGCCTGATTAGACTTTTTCTCAAGATTGTTTCATTATGTATAGACCTCGTTTGACAGATTTCTGTCTCTCTTATTCATTTACGTTTGTTAAGATGGGACTATATTGAGACAGATGCTGTTGGCACCACTCAGCTTCACCATGAGCACAAGTCTCATCAGCTACTATTGTGTGCTAGAAAAGTTCTTTTTCTCAAACAGCTTCAGGACAAACAATGTCGTATGAAGAAACTTCACATGTTTAAGTGGCTATGGTAACTTCTACCGATCAGGCATAACATTGTGACCACCTTCCTAATGTGTTGGTCTCCCTTGTGCGTTTTATACAGTTGTGACTCATCAGAGAATGGACATGGGCCTTCTGAGTGTGTCCTGTGGTGTCTGGCAAACAGATTGTTGCTAGTGGGGGCCTTTGGGTCCTGTGGGTTGAGGGGAGAGTGTTGACAGAGGCTTGATCAGTTTGGGATCTAGGGAATTTGGAGGCCAGGTCAACACCTTGTGCTGTTGTTCATGTTTTTTGAGTTGTTCCTAAACTGTTTTTGTGTGAGTGCCATGGGGATGTCTGCTGTCATCAAGAAGTGTCATTGATATGGGGTGGGGGTGCCTGGTCTGGTCTGGGCTAGTCTAGGTGGGCGGTACATAATAACGGCAGGTCATAAAGTTTCCCAGCAGAACACAGTGTTCAATAATATTTACTTTCTGTGCCCATGGTCGTAATGTTATGCCTGATCTGTGTATAGAAATAAAATGTTGTCATAAGATATATAAGTGTCAAATAAATCATGGCTTATTGAAAGCAGCATGCAGTGCTTATTCACGTCACATCAAGAAGGTATTGTGTGTGTGTGTGTGTGTGTGTGTGTGTGTGTGTGTGTCTGTGTGTGTTGTATGTTCCCTCTGTGCCTGCATGTCCAAAAGTCCAAGGACACGTCATGTCCGTTGGCGATTCTAAATTTGCCGTAGGTGTGCTTTTGAGTGGAAATAGCTGTTTGTCTCTCTGAGTTAGAGTTTGCCTGGTGGTCTGTCCACAGTGTGCACCCACCCTTTGCTCCAGCACTAGCTCGGTTAGGCTCCAGCTCCCCTCAACCCTCTTCAGAAAAACCGATTATAGATAATGGATGGAGAGCAGGATTCAGTTTAGTTGAATCAGAATCACTGTGCACGCGTTCACACTGTCTGGGAACAGACTGAAGCGGGCTTATTATTTAGTAGTACAGTATGCTTCTCACAGATCATATTTTGGTCACTGTATAGGTGTGTATTTATTGTTTTATTTATGACACTGATAGTCATGATAGTCATGTACCGTAGTGGCATCATAGCCAATTACTTCCTGATTTAATTACCTTTAATTTTATCCTTAACTCTGAAGCGATATTTAAAGTCTTTGCTCCATTTTGAGCGTTTCAAATTAATGCCACAGCTGCTATAATAACTGCAGCTGCATGTTGTAGTTCTGACCCGGTGTCATCTGAAGACTTTGTCTGTGTGACATCGTTTGTGTTGCAATGCCTGTTTTTGAAGCTCTTTTCATTTAAAAGGTCTAATGAGTGCGAATCACGTTGCAAACGAGTGCAAATGCGTGTGCTTGCGCGTGTGTGTGTTAACACTAAAGTCAACATGGATTAGAAGTCAAAGGGGCTGAGCATCCTCAAACATCTGGCTGATTTTCAGCAACACCTGAGAAAACTCATTCTGGTGAGAAAGCTCAAAGACAAACAAACGATGTGCTGTTTTTATAATTTATATATATAATTGTTATAATATTTTTCGTTATATTCATTTATAACCCACAGACAGAGCGATAATGTCACTTTAAGCTTCCTTTTCCTTTTTATCATTCATGTTGTGTTTTTTCTTTGTGTACTCTGAAAGTCTAATTCTTTTTGACAGCAGCAGCTATTTCTGTTCAGTCCAATTGTGGTTTGTTGTGAAGGAAACACATTAACCTACCTCTGAACACAGGTCAACAAATCACAGTGATTCTAAACGGAGCAAAAGTTAGGAGGAAATCATTTCTCGCCTTTCGCTGTTTGATCTTCATAAAGACCTCAAACAGTCAGTCAGTCACAGGAGAGAAGGAGAGCAGGCAGGTAAATCATTTCATGCTGCGGCACATTTGTATGCATCTGGATTAACACGTGAATGGCACATTATGAGTGAGGTGCTTTCATCGTGGCTGTGGACCGAGTGTGCCGTTCGGATTTGAAATTCAGCGTGTGCTGTGGGGTCAAGTCAGTAAATGCTCCCGGTAAAAGGAGGAAATTACTCTGGTCACACATTCCTCACCTCCTATTTTTCGACCCCTGTCCCGCTTCCTCTCCATCCATCTTCCCCGTGGCCCGGTGCGGGTTCCCTTCCCCCGTTTTCTCCGTCATTTGCATGATGAAGTAGGGCAGATAACAGCACCTGAGCTGCTTCAGAGAGTTCAACGATTTGGTCAGAGTGTCACGGCAGCGGTTGATTTTTCTGGCTCCCTTTCCTCTCCGCTCTGTATCAGCCCTTTATTTCTCCCCACCTCGCCCGCTAGGTCTCAATCAATCGCAAAACAGCAACCAGAGTGAACGTCGCGTGTGAAGGAGGCGTACACCCCCATGCCCCATGCTCAGTCTCTGTTGTTTAAACCATGGCAACGTCGGCATGTGTAATTTTCAGGTCAATTTCAGCAAAATAAATTGAAGCAAAATCTGCCGTATCTGGGCACATGGTTATGTCCTCAGCTTGGTTGACTTTTCTCGATAGGAAATGCACCCTGAAAAAGAAAATAAATTTGCACCTCCCCGCAGGCTCACTTCCAATCGTGGTGATTAAATCTAAGCTATCTCTCCCACCTCTTCCCTCTCTCTCTTTCCCGTGCTGTGCTGTGCTGTGCTGTGCTGTACTTTAGTGTTTATTTTTTTTCCCCCACATGAGAGTTGTCTTGTCCTGACCGCGTCTTCATATCCTCGCCCGTGTTGCTCTCTTTCACACCTCCATCTCCTCACTTTCTTTCTCTATTTCCCTTTTTTTAATTAATCCTTCTTTTGTCCTTCGTTCTAATTCTCTTTGTCCTCTTATCGTTCTCATTTTTCTCCCACCCCTCCTCTTCAGTCCATCATCTCTCTTGCTCTCTTTGCCCCTCCAGCACGTTGCTCTTTGGCAAGACCTGCAGTAAAGGGCTGTATTGAAATCACTCTGCAGTGCAGAGATTGGGCTGAAAACAAGCTTGAAGCCGCCACCCCGCCTCCTCCCCCCCCCCAGCATTTCTCCCGAATAACACATTTCATTTCCTGCCACACTTCCTCGCTCTCACTCAACCCCTAACCTTTCCCCCCGCCCCTTTTCTCTTTCTGGCTCTGCGCTTCCGTCTCTCTTTCTCTCTCTCTCTCTCTCTCTCTCTCTCTCTCTCTCTCTCGCTCACTATTTTCCTGTCAAAGGCCAGTACAATTATTCATACAGAAATGTCTCTGTACTCATGCATAAAATGAAACTTATTCAAGCTCACGCTTTCCCTCACCTGCATACTCCAAATATACTCATGAGGATGTCCGCAAACTACATTCCTGTTTTGATTTCCTTTTGCTCATGCACAGGTCTGAACCGCCCATGTTCACTACACACACACACACACACACACACACACACACACACACACACACACACACCTGTTTGGTCCATAAAACCAATATGTACCCAAGACTACGTGAAGATGAAGAACTAATGCATAACTCATGTTGAAAGAGGCCATGAGAAACACTCCCCCGCCGGGTTCCTGGATTAACTAATTCAGCCTCTGGGACCAGCTCCTATCACATCAGCTCATATGATTTAGCCTGAAAGATTCATGAGGTCACGGCTATTAATATCGGCGGCCCACACCCACCACTCCGAAGTGTCCACAGATCTGAGAGATAAGGTCAAAGACGATGAGGGGGAAGTGGGAAGGTCAGGTAGCGGCGGAGCATAATGGATGCTTCCTTGTACATCCAGGTAGAACATTGAGATGTTGGGCCTGCGGATCCTCAAGCATCAGATTATTTGGGATAAGCTGAATTTGAAATGCTCGGCGAGGGCATTAAAGCATTAAATGCTTTTACGAACCGAAACGAAGGAAGAGAGAAAGAAATCTGCAGATCGATACACTCTCAGTGAGTTGTAAGGGATCGCAGAGGAAGACAGATGGAAGGAGCCGGTGCTGCCGTGCTGCTACCCTCAGGACACCCCATTCATTCCTTCATTAATGATGAAATGGATGTATGTGTTTGGCTCCAAGTCCTCCACGTTCTAGAGGTTAGATTCACTTGTTGTGGAGTTTTAACTGCTATTTCTTAGCTTCTTGGTTTTCTGCAAAGTTGCAACAAGCGCTGACAAGTTGGGTGAAGGGGAAAATAGTGACTCATAAAATGATGAGTAATTTGAGTGCTCACATGGAACTGGATTGAACTGAAGTGAATTTAAATTCCTATCATATTGTGATTTAATATTAAAATCTACCTCAGCAAGACTTTCAGAGACTTTTTCTGACCCTGTTGAACAATCCCAGTGGGTTTTGTCTTATTCTTGGCAGTCAGAGGTGGAAGTCATCGCTGTGTCCTTGTCTGTTGTTTCAGATAAGAATAAGAATCAGCAAAGCCTCTCTTTCCCAAATGCTAATGGTTTATATGGCAGCGTCGTTCTCAAGTGCATTTCCACGCTGACAGCAGTTTGTTTATGCTCATATAGACCTATAAAACTAAGTGACACAGATTTCCATTAAAGTTACGCTCTCGGAGAGTGAATACAGCCATTTGCAGATAAATAATACAGATGCAGTTCCAATTACAAGCTGCACAAGCCATTGAAGGTAAATCGTCGTCCACATCCACACAAAGTTAATGGCTTAAAGGATTTCTTCATTCATAGATGTCACACAAAATATGTTTGAATGAAGGTTTAAACATCAATTGTGGAAGTTGTGTTTACTATTCAGTGGTAAATTAACCAAGAGATTAATCATCTGCCTAAAATTATTATATATTAATTGAAAAAATAATCAGAATATTAATAAATGACAACCTCAACCTATTTAGTAAAAAATATAACAACTGTGAGAGAACATTAAAGAAGTAGTATGATAACCATTTTATGGTTTTGGTCCAATACAGTATTTTAGTTTTCCAGAGCAAAATACATCAGTCTGACAAGGGCATCGCAACAAATGACTCAGCGCAGTGTCTCTGATAAACCATGCACGGGCCTGGTTGTGACGGCAAGTGTGCAAATGGCAGACTACGTGTCTTTTGTGTGATTGATGACCGGCAGTTTGTCACAGTTTGTCTGCAGCTGAGGAGCTCTTAAAGGGCTATGATTGGCCGTCTCAGCCCGTTCCCCGTTCCCTCACACCTCATTAATTCCTCCACGCCACTGGATTCCTCAATCAGCATTAGGATTGGCTGTAGCCCCACAACCTCCCCTGCCAGCCGTGCATACTCCTATCCCAACACCACCTACGGTGCCAAAAGTGCCGGGGGTGCTGATTGGAGCCGCTGGGTCCGGAGCTGACTCAGGCAGTGGCACATCCGTTAGACACATGCAAAAAAAAAAAAAAAAAAAGCGCTAATACAAACATTCACCATCGAATACAAGCACATAGAAATCTCATCAACAAGACCATGAGGGCCTGCAGGTGTGCAGCAGGCTGTAGCTAAACTCTGCTCGCACAAGGTAAGAGATGGGTGGATGGCATAATTTCCCGGTTTTCAATCAGCGTGGACACTCCTTCCTCTCCAAACTCCTCAGGACAATGAGAAACAAAGGACATACTGGCCGCAGAGTTGAATGAGAATGAGCTACAGGGCTCACGGTGTGTGCATGAATATGTGCGAGTGCGGCATGATGTTTCTCTTTGGTAGAAACACACCTGTGGATTAATGAGCTGGACAGGTTGCTAGGACTCACCTCCTTCTCCCTTTTTTTATTCTCTCTCTTCTATTCTCTCTCTCTCTCTCCACCACACATACATACACATGAGTTGCCTCATCTTCTCTGCTCCTCTTTGTAATTTACTCGTCTACTGGGGACTCGAGTGTGTTGGATGAATATTCATGCACGTGGCTGGTGTGTGTTGGATTAAGTTTAGCATGTATATGTTTGTGGGTGTGCTCTGGGGTGGATGAATGGAGGCAATGACTCTGTATAGACTGGGCAACAGCTGTTGGAGGCAGTGAAGCGTATAAAGGCCGGCCACGTGGAGAGCGGGACAAATTGATTTCCCATGAAGACCGGGAAGTGCCTCGTAGGGGTTCCAGAAACACTCACACATGCATAGAGGCACAGGTCGCTACAAAGTGGGATTCAAATGTATACCATCAAGGAAAAATATGAATGTCACACTGTGTGCTTCAGTCCTATAGGGATGCACGCACGCCTGAAAACATTTACACTTGTTGCAGTAATGCTGCAATAGACACACATTTTCTCCATTACCATCATATTTAAAAGTTTTCTGTGGAGCCTTCACATATGAGGCTTTGCATTGTTTGTACACATTTAATATTGCTTTCATTTATTGCAAAGACGATCATGGGCAGTTTGAACTCAGTACCCATCCTAAAAATGGTCTTTCTGCATATGTGTAACGATCCGATCTGGCATAACATTATGACCACTGCCAGGAGAAGTAATCTGGATATCATTGACCATCTTGTGACAATTCAGTGTTCTGCTGGGAAACTTTTGGACCTGGTTAGTCATGCAGACGTTACTTTGACATGTACCATCCACCTAGAGTGTCCACCTGACACTCCTTCATGGCAGCAGCCTTCCCCAGAAGAATGCAGCCCGACACACACACACAAAACAGTTTAGGAACAACTCAGAAATCATGCACACGGTGTTGCCCTGACCTCTTAGTTCCCTAGATCCCAAACTGATCAAGTATGTGTGGGATGATCCACAGAGGCCCCTCCCCTCAACCCAGGGGACACAAAGACCCCCACTAACAACATTCTGTTTCCAGACACCACAGGACACCCTCAGAAGACCCAAATCCATTCTCTGATGAGTCACATCTGTTTTGTGGGCATAAGAGAGATGTACCTAATATTAGGGAGGTGGTCATAATGTTATGCCTGATGTGTGTATGTACTTCTATTTAATATTTTAATTTGTAACTGGTCTATCAGTGTTACCCGAATGTTTGTGTGTTCACAGAGGATGGTGGTCACAGATGGCCCAGACCACCTCCAGGTCTGAGTGATCTATTCTCAAATGCTTCCTGTGTTCACAATGGTGCTTTAAGCCGGTCACTTGCAATTGCATCACTCCCAGCGGGTATTATTTCCAAGTCTGAACATTACTCTAGTTGCCTACTACAGATATGCAGTGCATCTCCGTACCTCCCCAGCCTTCTCCTGCATTAGCAAAACAAATATGCAAGGTTCATGTTGTGTTTATTTATTCAAACCTCATTATTCTCCAGCTCTGCTTGAAGTTTGTGATCTCAGGGTCTGTCTGTGCCAAGCTTCCCCGGGTTATTCCAGACTCAGTACCATTCACAAATGTATGTCATTCTGGGATAAGTGCTTAAATCTAACGCTAGGTGTCCTGCCTGAAATATCATTTTAACCTCTTGTAATTGAGTGTCCAAACAAGCTAGAGGTGACAGTTTAAAAGGCAGTTGTTGATTTTCCCAGTTATATTTACTGTGGCGCATTTTCTCTGCTGTAGTATGCGATGCAATGTTTTTTTACAAAAAATCTCTGCTGTTGTTGTTATGATCTATCATTTACTTGTCAGCCCGTGTCACTGTCACAGAGGTAGCTAGCAGGTAGCTTCACAGCTTCAGTAACAGCTCAGAGGCAACTAGTACACAGACTCTCCCACTAGAATTTCAGCTTTTCGCGCCCTGTGCTGTCTCTGTGTTTTATATAACATTTGTGGTCACACTTAAACCGTTCAGGACCTAATTGTTATGGAAATCTTAAGAAAACACTTTGTGGAAGACAGGTCTTACAGTGTCTCATTCTGCGGTTCCCAGGTATTTTCTTAGGTATTAACAGTACTATGTTGAAGTCTAGTTATAAAAATGAGGGGAGCCACGCGGTGTAGACACCTCATTGAAAGGTGGGAGTAAAACCATCAAACCAGGCTAAATCAGATTTAATAGAATAATAATAATTGACTGTAATTATTAACAGTAAAACATTTAAATGTGAGCTACATTATTCAGTTGAACTATTTTACTGCATCACTATTTAACTATTTTACTGAAGTACTATTTTAATGTACCTCAGGCTGTTTTAAAAGATACAATATCATCATGTTATTATATTAAATTAATTATTTATTTTATTATATTTATGCAGAAACAATTTTTCTTGTGAGACACTTATATTAAGAAATGCAGCCCAGGAATCTTAATTACTAGAATGTAATTCTAATTTAAATCCAAATTAACATATGACCTGAAGACCTAAACCTTATATATCACCTTAAATAAGAGATCAGTTCCTACGTTTGCTGTATAGAAGATAAAAGATGAAGTACTGTACACAATGTGCTGACCTGAAGCAACAGTGGAAAGGAGATTTCTTTTCCCCTTATCTCCATGGCAGCCGGACAGAGATGTGGGAAAAAATAGCCAAAGACAGGAATTAGACAAAGGCAGACAGAGCCCACGAAAGCAGAAAAGAGAAAGAGACAGATCAAAGACGATTGAGACGACAAAATCCTTGATTCGGCGTGTGTGTGTGACTGACTGTCAGATAGCTGAAAAACAGTAAATAATTCTTCCCTAAGATTTACCAGAGGCTGCTTTTTGATTTCTTCGTAGAAATAGATTTAAGGATTCGACATCAGAGCTCTCTCCACTCAGAAACACGTTGTTATATAATTTCTCTATCGGTGATTAATTGATTCTGACAGGACTGAGGGAGAAAATAGATAATTTCACTCTACTATTTCCTCTTTAAGTATGTCAGAAACAACGACAGGAGGCAGAGAATAGCCTGTCACTCATGCCTCTGGGGAACTGCTCCACTTAAAGATATTGTATTTTTTTTTTTTAAGTGTGCACGCTCACAGAAGTAAGGACTGTGAGAGAAGGAAGCCGGGATGAACGGATGAGGGAGGAAGTATGCAAAACAGAGAGCTGAAAATTTAAGGAAGAGGAGGAGGACAGACGGAGGAAGCAAAGAGAGAAAAGTGATAGCGTAGAACAGACCCAGCACCACATGGCCCAGAGGGCTGCTGTCGGTGCTAACACCAGGAGGCCTAAAGGGACACCTGGAAACCTCCCTGACTCAAAGGAAATTAGCCTAGGAAGACCTACAGGGTGAAGGAGGATACACTTGCCATTTAGAGATCTCCAGAGGGGGAACAGGCAGATAGATGGTGAAGAGGAATGGAAGTGACCAATAAGAAAGAGGAAGGAAGGAAAATTAAGCAGGAGATAATAAATGAGGAGAACAAGGGAGAGGACGACGATTCTCCGGATCTTTTCTACGTTCCCTGTCATTTCAAAGTCCTGCATATCTCCAGATCTATTCGCTCTCCTTCCATGGGAAGACAGAAATAGCATGTGGCAGTATGATACTGGTGGCACTGTGGCAGCTTGCTTGGCTTCTCCTGTCCCTGGCTTCTTCCTCCTGGCCAATGCCCTCCTCCCACACAAAATATAAACAGACACTGAAGACGCAGCCAGTCAATACACGCAAGCACACACATAGCGTCGGTGACTAGAGTCAGGCTGTCGCAAGTGAAGGCCCGCAGAGCGATGTGAGATGTTGTGACACTTTACCTCATTACATTTTCCCAGGCTGTTATGAATGTTGCAACAGTGCTGTCAACCACAGCGAAGACCTGTCTGAAACATACTGTGGGGCTCACGCAGTCACACACATGCCGCTGACGCATCCGCGCTCCCACGTCAACAGTTCAACCCGTGAATTAAGAGGATTCCTTTACTGTGTTTGTGTCTCATGTCGCAGTGTGATTCTTTTTGGAAACGTCTGCAAGGCAGGTTTTAGGCTCGTTTTACTCGCTTCCCCTTCGACGCACAAGAAAACCCGGTGCAACCCCCAACAATCTGGATCGTTGCCCGCGCGTGGCTCTCAGTGCATCGTCTGGGCTCCGAGATGTAATTGCGCCTGGGCGTAGTGGTGAAGCAACACATCCCTGTTCATCCTGACACCTGAGCCAAGTAAAATAAATGGAAATGTTTTCTATATTTTCACCAGAAACAAAGGATGAAGCACTTTTCTCCAGACTGTAGTTGTCTGATAGGTTGATCAGTGTTGTACTGAGCTCTCCAGAGAGCAGCACAGAGCCTTGGGCTCAACCAGAGCTGCTGTATAGTCTGTCTATTTCCACTTCTCCCTGCTGATCATGACGCCTTTGTAATCCACTCTCACCCAGACATAGCAGAAGGCCTGGAACTCTACAGTGCGCTGCTGCCACAGACAAACTCCCACTAGTGTCAAAACACTGCAGTACCTAGAATAGCCACTTGGGGCCGGCTTCAGCTGGAAGTCAATCCCCATAGATGTCCATTTTTTTTACAGCAGACGTAAACAAATTTACAGCCTGGTGCAAAAAATAAATAAATAAATAGTGTTTTTGGCTCTATGGCTAATTTCCTCATTCATGACAACTGTTACCTATTTAAATTGTATCAAGGTGCTACCGCTTATAGCTAGCCGTCTGCCCAGGTGTCACCCACCTGTCTCAGTAACACCCGCACTTCACCTCTTGGCCCATTTTCGAATTAGCTGTGAGCTGTGAGTCAAGCTCTGCCAAGACGGTGACAACCAGACACGCCGCACCGAGCAACAAAACCGTTATTCAGGAATCCAACGAATAGTGTCGCACAGGGTCAGTGTATCTTTAAATACAGTCACAGTATGTCCACTCAGACACACACACACTCACACAGTAAATGTGCGGATATGGATGATGTGTATTGTATGTTGATCTGAAACACGTTAGTGAGTGGAAAGTGTATCACCTCGAAAAGAGCAGTTGATAAAACACCTGTCTTCCATTTTGTGGTAGCAGAAGATCGTTTTATGGGATTTTAGATTTCAGACTCTTAAAAAAAAAAAAAAAAATCCTTGATCAAGGGAGCAGCTGCTGGGAAAATAATCTCACCTCAAGGTCCATTTGGTAGCTACTCTTGAGCTTTCACACCTGGACAAACTCCATTATATCACATACACAGTGCAACCTTCTATGAGAGGAACGTATTTTACCTTTCGCTGCCATATTGCATCCAGTCTGCCTCCTCCTCTGACTCTGGGTTTGTTACCCTCGGTTCCATAAGAATCCACCTAACCTAATACATGAGAACCTAATCATAATTCTGTACCAGTGCTGCAGTCACGCTTCTGTTATTATGAGCTGGAAGCTCAAGTGACCTTCTTTCATATCTGCTCAGCCACTTCCATTGCGCCTACACCTACATGTCGCAATCAAAGAATTTTATGAGCCTTTAAAATGGTAAGTGTGACATCTTAAGGCTAGAACCCGAACACCTGGTAAATTGTATTCTCAAATCAGCTTTCTGCTAAGCTGACACAGAACTTAAATGTTTTAGCTGAGATCTGTCAGGTCTGCAATGGAAAGTCGTCTTTGCTCTATTCTCCAAAACTTTCTCTGTGATCACTAGTTTTAAATGTCAGCATAGCCAGTTTCACAGAACGGCAGCAGTTCAGCAGTACGGCAGTATTCATGAGCTGCGATAAAATTTCATACGACGCCTGACATCTGACAACAGAAACTAAAAAATATGTAAATGAGGCCAGCTAAACTGTAAATATAGCTCTGTAAAACAAGCTGCCCGTTGGTGATTACAAAGGAATGGATCCTCAAACAGGACCATTACCCAACGCCCTTCTCTTTCTCCAAGTACAAATTACAAGATTTGCTCTTTATGTGTAAAGTAACTCACAAAAATAAACTTTAAGTCAATTGGCAGTAATTGCTGGCAGTCGTTTGACAGCTTCAGACATGAACCAGTATTGGGGAAGTAGCTATAGTTCATAATGACAGCACAGCATGGAAGAGCCTGGGTCAAATGTAGCTCATAGACAGGGTGAATATTCATAGAGACCACTACAATATAAGCTTTTAGACTCGCTGACAAAGACGTTCAACATTGCCTCATGCTGCTGTCGGGCTCCTCCACCACACTCATTTCATTGTTAAAACGACTGGGTTTTGGCCTTATACTCTGTACTTCCTTTTGTTTCTTGTGGGCATGGAATTTCTTCAGGAATTGGATCATTCCTCTAATTATGAAAAAAAAAACACACACAAATGTCCATTTTAGTGAAAAAATGACAAAGTGGTGTTATTTTATATCCAAAAGTTCAACAAAAGCGAAGATGTTCTGCAAAAAATCTTTTCCTGGATAGACCCGTGTGTACATGGCAACATGACCAGGTGGAGGCATACAGTTGCAGAGCCTGTCCATCAATTATAATGTAATGCAGCAAAACAGGCCTTCCAGCAGATACACAATTGCGTTTTGGGTCATCCGATAAGTCAATTGAATAAGTATAGAATCAATAAGTATTCATCTCTCTTTTTTTCTCGTTTATTAGACTCTACCAACTCTTGGAAAATATCAGGGTCTTTAGTGGCCAGTCTGGGAACCCACAGGTAATCGCTCCGATGACTTTAATGGCTGATGCCTCTGTGGGCAACAGCCAGTGTGAACATTTGGATAACCAATAACTGTTCCATGTGTTGGTCGTTATTTACAGCAGTAAACCAAACTAAACCAGAGAGGTGACAGTAGCGCCTTTCTCGCCTGCAGATTCTGGATATGCGTGTGCATGTGTCTTTATAGAGATTAATTAGCTGCTAAAGACTCCCCTGTCCTCACCGGTCACTCTGACTTTCACCGTGTCTCATTTGTGTCGGACAATTAGACTACAGTGGATTAGTCAGCCGACTGTTACTGCTGGATACAGGGTTGTTCAGGAAAACATTCAAGTTGTGAGCCAAGAACAAAACAAACCAGAAAGAATTAACTGAAAGACACAGAAAACAAGAAGGTAATAGCATCTAAATGCAGTCTGTTGTTCCAGTATTATAAAAATATTAACAAGTCGTGCAGCTTTAAAACAGAATGATGAGTTAGTTTTAGGAGGCGTTCAGAACACACACCTAACTCTCACACACACACACACGCACACACTGATCAGTACAAACATCAAATTTGTGCTTCCAGCTTTTGGAACCTTGTCTCTCCTGTGACATGTAAATATTCACCCCATCCTTACCCACAATGATGCATACATTCACAAAAGCGCCCAAACATTTGCTTTGCTGCTCATTTATGCTGCTGTACTTAAAGCCCACTCATTAATGCAGCTGTACACACACTGCACTCACCGGCAGTATGGTTATTGACACAAAACAACATGGTCCATTGAGTCGGCATGCTGTTTGGACGAGCGGCAGCTCAATAGAAAGGTATCTATCTTTGTAGAAGGGCATGGAAATGTCAATGCCCCTCAGCAAGCTAAAGGAAGTCAATCATCCAGAGCCTCGCACTATGAGAGATGACAAAACACAAAAAGCCTTTCAACAAAAAAAAAAAAAAAAAACATTGTGTAACAAACATTTCCATTTCAAAGCCTCCATTTTGCGGGATGTCATGTCAATTTATTTTTACATAATGTCAGCTGTGGTTTGGAGGCAATTAGGGGAATGTAAAATGGGTGACCACATCTGTCACTGCTATAGGTTGATAAGGGGCAGGACTGGCACTCTGTGCTTTAGTAAGACCGCGTCTCAGTATGGGTGTGTGTCAGAGTTGAAGCGGTCGCGAGTGTGTCCTTCTGCGAATGTGGATTTTCCTCCATGTGCTACAGCTGCCAAATAAAGTCTTCCTCTGTGGTATTAACGGTGTCCCTTCATGCCCTCCATACCATCCTGTCAGATGTGAAGTCTTTGGGTGGCATTTACTGGTTCAAAGGTTCTCTGTGTAATTGATCAAACTGTTGTTTGATCTGTACAGCTGACATTTAGTCCACGCAGAAAAATGGGATTTTCCAGCTCTGTTAGGACAAACCGGCTTTCAAATGTCCATGGCTGCCACCAAGAGAATTTGATGAGGATGAATTGCATAAAACGCATAATGAGATATTTCCTCACCTTCCACCCTCTGCTTTTGTTTCTATGCAAGTGTATTTACATAGTGAATCAGCGAGGTATGATGTATGACTATACAAAAACGCACAGTACCAAAAATGTGTAGCAAAAACTATTTAATTCTGTTCTCTTTTGTTGCCGTTGCTGTCCACCTCGGCCTCACTTAATGAAACACCTTTTATTAGGGTTATTCACATTTGACCAGAGCAATTACACTTGAGACATTCTGCAGAAACAAGATTATCATCGCTTAAGAATTTTCACTCAAATGTGAAATAAAGAAAAAAGGTATTTTGCCGTACTAAATTTCACAGCTCCCAGGGCTCTTTCAGTAAGTCATTAGGTTGACGGATAAATGGCTGCAATCTTGCCCCTCTCAATAGAAGCTTGTAGTCATTTTTGGCATTCAAAATGGGCGGCAGGCATCTTTACTCCCTCACTGCTGCTCTCAAGCTACATAGCGCACGCCTGAATCAATCATTACTTAAGATCACTTTTGGAGTGAGATTCTTAAGACTCGCTCTGAGGAAATTGCAGCTATTTTTGTGTCAAAGCCAACAAATGTCAAGTTAAGGAAAATAAATCTCGACTGCTTCTCTTGTTGACATTTCCTTCTGTTTGAAGTTACGGGTGAATATTCATGAGTGTTTGGAGAAAAGACAGGACATTTGCAGAATGTCTCACCGCCACACAATCAAAAAGATGAACAAAAGACACAATTCGGTAATAAGAAGGGGGAGACAGACGGAGGAGAATAAACAGATTTCAAACGTGGTTTTCATCTCTGAACTACAGTTACTTGGTGCATCTAAATGTATATATAACAGCATGTTGCTTGTGCCATTATAGATAGATAGATAGATAGATAGATAGATAGATTGACAGATTGACAGAGAGAGAGAGAGAGACATTGTCAATGAACTGCCCACGTCATCTAGGGTGTCATCTGGGATGACGCCATTTTCACTGCAGTCTTTTATTCTGTTGCTCATCTACCAGACAGGGAGAATTTCAGACAGATGGTGAAAAGAGGTGCTGCAGCAATGTACCATAGGAGAAAAATAATTAACTGTTTCAACATTGAAGTATTTGACTGTAAAAACAAAATAAACCTGTATGTCTATATGTCTGGCCAAAAAAAAAGAAAAGGTCACACTCTAATATTTCGTTGGACCACCTTTAGCCAGATCATAGCACTGCCCCTGTAGACTAGTACAGTAGACACTAGGCATGATGGGGCATCACTTCATCTGCTTCTCTTCTTACTCTGATGCCCCATCACTCTGGAACAGGGTAAATCTGGACTCATCAGACCACATGACCTTCTTCTATTGATCCAGAGTCCAGCCTTTATGCTCCCTAGCAAACTGAAGCCTTTTTATCCGTTAGCCTCACTGGTTATTGGTTTCTTAAAGCTACACAGCTGTTCAGTCCCAACCAGTTCCTCACTATACATCCGGTTATTAATAATGTGTTGGACAGCTATTAACCCAATTTTAGTAGTTTGTGTTTAAGTCTCCTTAGATGTTTTCTCTGCTTGATGCCAATGATCTGACCCTTCTCAAACAGACTAATACCTTTTCCATGGCCACAGGATGTGTCTTTACACATTGTTGTTTAAAAATTGAGTTGGTGTTAAGTAAGTTGTTGCCAGCTGAAAGATAATCACCTGTACAGTAATTATCCAATAGGAAGCTCATATTTATTTGCTTTGTTAAATTCAGGTGCCAACCTTTTTTAGGCCAGCCAGTGTATTATTGCCCCTGTTAACAGTTATGTCAAAATGTATTGATCTTTATTTGTTGTAGCATAAATGAAAAAACAAGAAACATATTTAGGAGCAGCCCCAGAGATAAATGTTTTAGGTACACACTCAATACAGTGACAACAAAATTGGCCAAAAGATTACTGATTCCATCGTACCTATGACTGGTGCTGCTAACCTGAGCCACAAGATTAGAAAAGTGATTGGTTTCATAATAACTGGGTATCGTCCTCATATCACCCTTGTATGTAACTGAATTTGTTTGTTATTTTGTCCTGGATTTTGATGTTTAAGCTTCACCGTTTCATCGGGATGTTCTCCACTTTGAACCTAATGATTATTTTGTAACCACAGTGTACATTTTATGGCACTGTTTCGCCAAATGTCCAAAAATATTCTACCATGTTCATATGAATGCCAGGCTCTGGCTCAAATATTGGTTTGTCTCTCCAGGTCCCTTGCAGGGCAATAAACCCTCCAAGTGGGCATTCTGTCTCTCCTGGACTCTTCCTGGTTAAACCCATTAGGATTCATAACCATGAAGCTGCTGATTGCAGCGAAGTCTCATTTATGTTAACATTATAGGCAGAGCTGGACTTTTTATTTGGCCTGCACATTCACATTCAGTGTGACTGAGGTGAGAATTGAAGGCATAAATCTCTTTGTTGGAAAAAACAAAAAGATCCTTCAGAGGTGGCGAAGAAACTGGACGGAAGGATGTTGGCGAGGGTGCACAGGTGGAGGAGTTGATCTTGAACTGGACTGAGCTCCTGGTTGAGTAAACAGGTAATTTAATCCGGGATGAATTTAATCTAATCTACTGAATGACAAATAATCCCAACAGATTAATAGTGAAAATGCTGGCCCTGGGCCATCTCCCATCTGACTTCTGTTAACTCTCTTTCTCGTTCCTTCTCTGGGTCTCTCTGTCTCTTTCTCCGTCCCTTTTCAATTATTCATACCGTGGTTTCGACACATGCCTGCACTAAGCCTCCAGATATTCTGTCAACTGACACCACCCCCGGTTTGTCTTCCTGCTCTCTCACCATCCTCCCCCATATTCATCTCTCCACTTCCTCGGCCCTCGAACTCACCAGCTCTCCTTGGGAACAATGCGGCGAAGCACAGATGAACAACAAGAGCAGGTTAAATATTTATCCTCCAATCAAACGGTCTCATCCAAACTATGTATTTAAGCCTTGATCTGATCTTTTCAATTATGGCACCGCGTCAACTTTTGGTGTTTCTTTTCCTCTCTAGATAGACTGAGTTTAATCATGCTCAAAGAAAACCTGGTAAGCTCCCAGATATTTCCACGATCACTGGCACCTGTTTATCCCTCCATCCATTTTTCTGCCAGCAGATAAGTGGAGCACTGCTCTCCTCAGTTCCCCGGAGACTGTACTGGTACCCAGACCTGATTTGGTTGTACTGGGGAGTGAGCCAGAAAGTGATGGACACACATACAAATGCACACACATCTCTCTTTCTCTGTCTCACACACACACACGGCCACCTGCTTAAGTTGGATGGTCCTCTCATTAAATCAGCTGTGCAGAGTGGACATTGAGTGGACTTTTATTGGACAGGCTAGCTCCACTCTAGCCCTCATCAGGAGCAGGGCGCCATGTATTGCCATGGCCATATAATCCACGGCGGTAATAATATATTTTGATGGTTGTTTAGATTAAGCTTTGAAATCCTCTCACGTTTCTCTGAAGCTGTTGAAGGGAAGGAGTTCGGCGTGAATCTGTGACGATGGGAAGTCACACAGCAGTGATGTTGGTAGAAGTTAAGCGTGCAGAATTAACAAGATTTGCACATTCATAGCAGAATCTTTTCAATGAGGAGGAGGAGGGTGTTGCTATATATACTGTAATTTAAACATTAATCAAGGTAATTAAACTTTCATAGCGTTCTTGATGCAGTTCATTATGCTGAAATTTTTATTTAGTGGACTGTTTTGGGTCCAGATTTTTCTTCCATCCATCATCTGTTATCGTTTATCCTTATAGTCATAAGGGGGCTAGAGCCCATCCCAGCTGTCAAACACACAGAGATACAAACGATTCACATCTACACCTACACCCAATTTAGAATCTCCATTTAACCAAGGATGCATGGGATACTAGCTCCAGGTCTAGACGTGTGCTACATGTCTAAGTAACATCCACACGAATGCCAGGTCCAAAGGTTTCCCAGCAGAACGCTGAAATTTCACAAGTGGTTTTAATGTTGTGGCTGATCATGATATGTCAGTGGGGCATCTTGCTGCTCGCGAAAAGAAACTGAGTCTTCTCAGAGACCGCCAACATGAGTGAACCTGTTCACATTTTAAGATGCCGCGTCCTCAGCTGGTAATCCAGAGCTCCATCTGGTCAAGGTCACAGAGGCCCCGAAAGAATCCAGAACTTTTTCTCTACGTCATTAAATTGGTTATGAGAAAATTAAAAAAAAAAAAAAAAGCATTACACAAATGTATTACATTCATGATTCTTTTATGATATGTCTTTTTGGGATAAGCTTGAAAAGCCTGTGTCTGATTCACCTGTAAGAAATAGTTTGATCAGTATGTACATATGTTGCTTTTCTGCTGCAGCTCCACTAATAACTTGTGTTCAGAGTTGTACTTTATCGACCCCACTGCTCCCAAAATGCAAGGGGTTCCTTGACTCCTTGGCTCAACTCTCTGCTACAGTGTTTAATGAGACCAGATGCTGGCGCGTATTCGGCTAGTAGCGTTTTTTTTTTTTTTTTCCTACAGCTGTACTGGCAACCTGTTCATCTGTTGCCTTCAGTGAATGTAGATGGAGGGAAATCACATATTCCTATTACATGTAGTGCCTCTATGATTCTCTCAGGATAATTTATTCATATTGTCATATTCGATGTGCGACATTAAACTTTGTGCACGAGAAAAACACGGTGAAGTTTTGTGAGTAAATAGTTTTTTCGTCCTGTGTTTTTTTTTTATTTTGACTTAGACAGGCGTCTTTGGCCTGATCCCCAGCAGGACTAAAACACTGCTGTTTATCTTTTAACTTTAACACCCCTCAATTTAACACCAAAATCTCAGTGTGGCCTCTCCGCTGCGAGCCATTTCATGGTCAAGCACCTCTGTAGATTCAGGCAGTAAATTGTCACCACCACCGAGTTTCTAGCAGAAAAGTTTTTCTTTGGTGCTGGTAGAATCGTCCTGTGTCAAGAATTCAATCGTCGCTGATCCCCTGGTATAGTTATATAATGATTTACATAGTTTGCATGTCTGGGACAGGACATGGACATAAGGTTCAGTTCTATTAATCCACCCTCCCAAGTTTTCCAGAATCTGTTACTGGTTTTAGTCTGAAGGAGAAAGTCTCCATTGTATGTACAGTATGTTTTCATTACTTCAGCCCAGTCCTCCACTTTACATACCCGCAACTGATATTACCCAAAATGTATATTTGCCTCAAGAGTTGGGACGTTGCCTAAAGTAAACGTTCTCCATGCATTTCTTCATGTCCTGCCAATAGAGGGACAGTTGCATTTATCAGTACTACTACAGTCTGCAGCAGCTTAGTTTGCACTTTCATTCAGTTTTGTGGACTATAAATCAAACAAAAATGAAACTTTATTGCAATACAATTTAAGTTTCATTAACAATGTTAAGAATTGTGGTTGAGGAGGATGTCACAAACGTACTGTGCATGATGACAGCCTCTGTAATTGTTGAACAGGTACGCCAGTGTTGAAAAGCATCATGTCGCCGAAATACCTGAATGTGAAGATGTTTTACTGTCATTTTTAGCTCAGACCTTTTGTAGTTTTCACTGTTTGCAGCAATTCTAGTCATGTTTCACCTTACTGTCTTAAAATAAAAGGTTTTCGGCTTTCCTTCTCTGACACATCACCACCAATCCCATGCTTTTGACCTTTTCCTTTCGTGTAAACCAGCTACGCTAACGGAGTAACTTGTGGTATCGTGGAGTTCATGCGCTTCTATAAAGCAGCCTATAGGAGGTGCTATTATGCAAGATTTTTATTCTTTTTTAAAACCCCATGAACCTCTAGTCTGTTCATACATACATTATCTGGGATGATTTAAAAACATGCTCCTTACCAAAGGCGCTGAAGATATAAGAGAAGTGTTTTCACAGGCTACAGTGTCTTGTCACTTTATTACAAGTAAACTGAACTTTGTGTATTAAATCAGTGCTGGCATGGTTAAGCCTTTGCTTTTTAAGTGCCTGAAAGTTTGAACCAGCCTCCATTTGATGTCAGATTATGCGTCCCAGACTTACAGTATTTTCATGGTGCGTGAAGTCTTTGCTCTCTGGTTATCTCTATTTTTCTTTTCTTTGTTGTATTTTATTTTTCCAACCTGTCATGAGTGAGTCAGAGGGAGTTATGCATGGATATCCCGCGACACGCTAAACCGAGCATCTCATCCTGGCTCCTCTGGCTGAGTTTCTACCTCCTGCATCATATTCAGCCTTTAATATCAGTCAGCCCAAAAGCATGGCACCAGCAATGAAGCTGTCATGCTGTTTTATCCAAACAGACTCTTTCCTCCCCAAAATCTGTCTGCCTGAAAAGCCGCTGTAATCCAACCCTGAAACTTGCCAACTTCCCAGACTCGCAGAATCGCGTCTCCTCTCCGCCGTCTTCCTCCCCCATCCTTTTTTTTCATCACGTCTCCCTCTCCATTTGCTTCCATGTTTGTGAATATCTCTCATCCCCGCACCTTCAGTCACACATTAGAGCCCTCTCTTCAACCCTCCTCCCCCCCCCCCCCATGACCTCTTGCTGTGGCCCCAGGGACCCGCTCGGTTGTTGTGATGGTAGCGGATTGTGGGATACCAGCTGCAGTTTTAATGATTTTGCCCCCAGGCCCAGATCAGCCAGAGAAATACACTTAGCATTTTCCACCAGAATGAGAACTCTCACCCCTCCGACGCCTCTGCGAAATTCGTGCGCGTATTTGCATGCATTCGCAAACATTTAAACTTTGATATCGGAACCGAGGAACAGCGTCTGCATTCTGTTCGCAACGTTTTTGGGTTGTTTTTTTTTTTTTTATGCCACTTTAACGTGCATTAAAGTGGATTTGTGTATACTTCTTTGTGGCTCCTAGCTGGTGTGTTTGCATGGGAGTAGCGTTGTTGTTTAAGACAGAAGCTCATCCTTAAATGAATGCGTTACTCCCTCTAATCTCCAGTCTCTTTCTTTCTTCCTGCCTTCCACCCCACTTCGTGCTCTCCCCTGCTCTCTGGTTTGACAGCAGAACCGCAGCACGTCCTGCAAACACATTGCAATTAGCATCATGCGCTCCAGTGCATCCCAAACCACTCACTGATGAAGTTCAATCAATTCAACTTAATTATAACTTTCTCAGAAACACCTCGAATCTCTCCAAAACTTTGATCTCAGGGGATTTTTTTTTCTTTTTTTTTTTTTTTGCAGTAACAAGCTGCGGCAGGTAGTTTAAAAAGTAGCCATTTGGAAAGTGTGTGTTTGCAGCTATCCCGGCTCACCCCCTCTCTTTCCGTTTCTCTCCCTCCCTCCAGACATTGACGACTGCCAGTCTAATCCATGCCAGAACGGAGGAACCTGCATCGATGAGATCAGCTCCTTCGTGTGCCTTTGTCTGCCCAGCTACGGCGGAGCTACTTGCGAAAAAGGTAACAGTGCGGAAGTAAACACCACGTTCCCGTTCCCTCATTAGTTCATTACAGTTGAAGGGGTGCAGGAGGGAGCGGCGAAGGAGGAGGTAGGACCTAGGAATAGGTACATTTTGGAAGAAAATAATTGCGAGGAGATCGCAAAGTGAATAAAAAAACAAGAAGACAAGGCAGTGAAGGAACAGGAGGATGAGATGAAGGAAGTGGAGAGGCCCGGTGACAGGATGGTGGAGGGAAGATAAATATGGGGGATGACTATAGGGATGTGGCACTAGAGTATAAGAAGATGCAGGATTTTTTTTTTCTTTAGGAAAATAGAGTTAATGAGGATATATAAGAGGAGGCTGAGAAATGGAGGGGCGAGGGTGCGAGTGCAGACAAAGAGGTGGAGGAGGAGGAGGAAGGGGGGAGGAAGCAGAGGGAAGCCCTGTGGAATAACGTATTGGGTTTATACAGAACACCTGCGTCCAGCTGGTTTGGTCTCTCATTATGGGAATTCCCCTGTGAGAAGGAGGCCATGAAAGAGGCTGTTCCCAAACTGCATGTAACACAGAAACATGGCCGACATGTCCCTGCGAAACAACACTGCAGAATAGCCACAGATGCTACATGCGCTGCGCTCGAGTGAGAAGGAAATAAAAACTGTGCGTTTAGAGTTTGCTTTCTAACTAGCAGTAAGATGGCTGAATTATGCAAACTGTACACCTCCTAAAACACGAGGTCTGGAATAGAACAATTAATATTTAAAGGGTGAAAACAAAGGAAGCCAGCTGGTTTTGGGGAGACATTTTTAGAAAATGAGTAAAAAAAAGTAAATACAGCCAGACTGGTGCACGAAGACCTTCCAGTCCGATTTACTTTGGCTCTAAATATTCCTAATATGCATGTGCAACACCTAAAGTTGAGAGTGATGTGATGACTCAACCCATCAGGACACTGAAACGCACGTCGTGCTAATTTAGGCCTTGTTTGTTGTAAGCATCAACATTAAAACCGCTGACAAGGAAGTAAATAACATTGACCATCTTGTGACAATTCAGTGTTCTGCTGGGAAACGTTTGGACCTGGAATTCATGTTACTGAGACATGTACCACACTCCTAGACCAGACCAGACCAGACACCACCACCCCATAGCAATGACACTCCTTGATGGCAGCAGCCATCTCCAGCAGGATGCAGCCTCACACACACACAAAAACAGTTAAGGAACAACTAAAAAAACCTGACAGCACAGGTGTTGAACTGGCCTCGATGTACAAGTGGAATCTACAAATGGAAGCTACTGTACAGTGAACGTAGGCTCCTATTGACGTGGTTAGCCCAGAGAAGCCAAAGAAATCCACACCTCTATTCACTGTTCACATTCCTCACCCGCTCTTGCCTCCCCACGACTGAATCTTCCATTAACCTCTGCAGTGCTTTAGTGCAGCAACGCCATAGCCATGACATTTTCCGTTTTTTTGGTATTTTTGGGATGTGGGCCAGGTGCTCCGTCAGGATTCCCCCTCTCTCCCTGTAGCGGCCCTTGCCTCACCTCTCAGAAGAGTAGTGACTTTGAATGTCCGCCTTTTTTATTTTTATTGGAAGATTTGTCTTCCAATATCTCCCCGCGTGTTTTTAAGGCTCTGCCGTGGTTTATGTGGACTCTGAGGAGAGAGTGGTCGATACAGGGCAGAGAGAGCGGAGAAAATGAAGCACACTACCTCAGGAAATTTGAAATGTTGTAGAAGCTCCAGTATTAGTTTTGGCCAGATCTAACAGAAAAAAAAAAAACAATACAGAACAAAAAACAAATAAATAAACAGTGTGTGCGTGGTTGTTCACTGATCTCGAGTTGGTTAGCACACCAGCTCTCTGACACACATCATCGATTCCATCCATTTCTCCTCCAGTCAGCTCACAGTTAAGCTTTGTCTTTTTTTTTTTACCCAGCTCATTGTGTTTCTTTACATGAATCCAGTATCATAAACAACTTTATTGACCAACAGAAAATAATGTGTTTACAGAAACAGCTTTAGTCCCTATAGCTGAATTTCCATATCTGCAGAACGAGCCTGCTCGTCAGGAACCATCTGCGACGTGTGCGAGATAAATGTGAGTGATGTTCACCTTTTAGACTTTTCTGTTGCTCAGCGAAACACTGCAGACAATTAAAATACTGTATTGTGATTAGTTTAACTCAACCTCTCTCAGCCTGTTAGGAAACAGCTGCATGTTGTTGAAACACGAGGGCTTTATGAGAAGCGTTGGGCATTTTGGCTCCGGCTGGTTCCGTTCTTAGCCACGCTTTTGACGTCGTGCCTCCGCATGGAAGAGTAATACTAAATTGCTCAAGTGCCACTATAATCTTACTGTCCTCCAGATTCTCATTAACTCTGAGCTGCCCCCTTTGATCTCTCACCAGAGCAAATATTTCTTTGGTAACTGCTTTTTGTGATTTCCCTGTAGTCATGATGCCTATTTTATATTCACTCCCCTCCTGTGGTGCAAATCATGAATAAACAAGCAAAACAGGAACGCTGAACATATACTGGATGAGTTATAGTTTGGACGTCCTGTAAAATTCTTTGAATCGAGGCTTATCATTAGAACACTGTTTGCTCTCTCCTTTTGCTCTTCCCCCCACACACACACACACACACACACACACACACACACACACACACACACACACACACACACACACACACTCACATCACCTGACTGCTCCTCTCATTTGCCATGCACTGAAGTTGTGCGTATGTTTCCTCTCCAGCTGCGTTGCTGCCTTCATGGCTGATTGGGAGCAGCAGGGCTGATTCTGTAAATCTAAAGTCTCTGTTTTCCCGTCGCTTTTATCTCTCGCTGCTCGGCGCTCGCAGAAATATAGGATTCAGCTGTGAAAAGTACAATTCGCAACAGGCGTCGCTCTGCCATTTCGGCGTGATCTCAGCTTGATATCCACGGGGAGGTCTGAACTGCGACACGAGCGCTAGAAATGAGCTCATTTGTTCCGCCGATGCTTCCATCTATTTAAATGTCATCCAATTGGTCCCTGTCTCACCAAAGTGGTCCAGCTTTGGCTGTCTCGTCTGTTGTGTGTACTTGAGCGTGCACGATGTGTGTGTGCGTGTGTGTTCAGGGTCTAGGCCTTGTGAGCTCACAGCCTTGGATGCAAGGGAAGATCCGGTCCGCTGCAGGCTCCCTCCGGCCTGTTACCATGGTGATCCCGTCTGAGAGTCAATAATAGTAAGTTGACAGGGCTGAAGTTCAGAGAATGCACTGAGAGGCAGAAAGAAATGGCTCACAACTCTACAGTTTTTATGTTTCCACTCACGTCTTTGTTTTTATTTCTTTTTCCTCTGTGCCTCCGTGTAAAATCAAGAGTCCTTTAAAGATTGTGATAATACCCTCTCATCAGTATTATAGTACCACTTAGCATCGTCTGCAGTCATCTCGCAATTTTTTTTTGTCATCAGTGCCAAGAGGAGTTTTTGCTGGAAAGAATCGGAGCTTGTGATTCGAGTAGCGAAGACACGAGTCGGTTGTTTCGGTCTCATCTCTCGTCCCACTGTTTTCTTGGCTCGCTGCCTAATCAGGGGAGGCAGGAGCTGCATCTCGCTCGGCCTGACTGGAGAGAAAAGCGACAGGGAAAAGGCGCCGGCTCTCATCAGCTGCTTTCCCCCAATCTGCCTCTTTATCTATGTATCGCGCCGCCATTATTTCCCCTCCACTTTCTTTCTTTTCCAGGGAGAACAGCGACATAATGTGTACGGCTGAGAGGGCGGATTCGTTACTTTGCTATTCCGCTACTGTAGACGCCTTCGTGTGTTTTTTTTTTCCTTCTTCTTCTCTGCTTTTTTCTCTGTCACTCCCTGAACCTCTTGCATTTTTTGTGCCTCTCATCTCTGGTGCACCACAGGAGGCTTTGTTACGCTCTCTGAGTGTGTTTCCCCCTCTGCGACTCGTGCTGATGTTTATGTGGCGCTTTAAGGTTTGGCGGAGCTGTGAAGATGGAGCTCTTTCAGCTAAAAGACCTCCACTCATCCGCCGCCGCACTAATGCTCGAGGCTTTGAGAGCCCCTCATTGACATAATCCGTCCTATAGCCGCCTAACTTTAGCCAAACCTTTCCTCAGCCCTCAAACAGCCCTTTGAGGAAAACGTTTTCAGAAATTGTCCTCCTTCTCCGGGGCCAGTAGGTCACGTTCGACCTTGCGAGAAAAGAAGTATGAAAGCGCACCTGTTTCTCACTTCTGCTGTTTCTTTTCCTCATTTGTGTCACACCGACACATTGTTTGCCGCACACACCCGCGAACAAACAAACCCACTCTGCCTACCCTTCCCGAATATCAAAGGCTTCCTCTCTGTTTATTCAGCAGCAGCCCCCGATTGGCGCCTGAACACTCCGACTCAAGGCGGTGAAATTACAGTGGGGCGCAACAACTCACACTTACCACCCCACCCCACCCTCCAAGTTTATATGAAATTATAATCTAATCGACGGGAAATAGGTTCTAACTCCGTCTCTCTGTCTCTCCTAACAGAACAAATACTGCGCAAATTGGAAAACAAAAAGCGAGTGTTAACAGGATTGTGAGTCTAATTAATCCCAGGCTGTTTGGTTATCTTTGAGGGGTATGTTTACTGCCGCCCTGAACTCAAAAATAGAGACAGCGAGAAGTAGCTCACATTTCATCCGACGCATTTTTAGTCCCTCGCCTTGTTTTTTCGCGTGTCATATTTTTATTCGTTGCTTTTTTTTTCTTTTTTTTTGTAGCGGAAACTCAACGTCGTCCAGTTCGCCGAGTGACTCTTGCTGCAACGTGTGAGTGGTGACTGCTGGTCGGGTGCGCACACACGACCATGTCGGCCAGCCGTGTGTTGGTGTCAGGCTTACAGCTTTCACATAAAGCCAATCAAGTTGTTCCAACTACGACAACACATTCCGCTGGTGATCACATTCTCGAACGCGCACTGCGTACTGTACGCGTATGTAGACACACAGTACCAAGTTGCTTTTGACAGGGAGACAAAAACTAGACAGCACAGGGGAGTGAAGGCAAAGTAGAGCACGGTGGGTGAAACTTTTTGAGTATGACGATGCCGGCAGCAACACCACTTGTGCAGGTTGGAAGGAGGCTGCAGACGAAGTGGTGTAGCCTACACACTGAGCCTAATGAGGAGCGCGCCGCGCTGAGCTGACTAACGGCGGTAGGAAGTAGCTTCAGACGGCACCGGATGGAGTCCTTTAGTCACTCTGTCGCAGTGCAGCTCTTTCCCCAATATGTTTCAACTTCTCTTTAATACGCTTCATTTCTCCTCGCCTACAGTGAACGTGCTTCAGAGGCAGTAGGGGTAGCGATGTGCGCGGCACACAGTTTATTACAGAAATGGTGGATAGTATGTTCTGTTAAATTAAGTGAGCTTTCTGTCCCTGGAAAACAGGTTTTGCTCCTCGCGGTTTAGGAGAAACATTCAGTTCATGATGTGGTTTGTCTTAACTGCACCAACCTTACAACCAGTTTTAGCTGTTTTAAGTGTTCCCACACGAGCTACAATTATATCTTCTTAAAGAATATTACTGTGTTAAAAAAAAAAAAGCGTCTAAGGGGTTAGAAGTGAACTGGGCAGACCTCTGCAGCTTTCTGCATGAAGCTGCCTGATTAACACACCTGGACCTTCCACCAGACTTTCTGCAGTTGAGTTGCACACTCATAAACATTGCTGAGGACAATGAATATAAAATAACATATTTTCTCATAAAACAAAGCTCTTTATTATATTATACTGGCTATCTGCAAGGTTTGGTGGAAGGTTCAGGTTTTACCTCAAGTGATATAATTACAGATAGGATATCATTATTACAACTAGAGTAAATAATAAATGTTATCACTATCAGCCATAACATTACAACCACCTTCTGAATTATGCTTAGGTCTCCTTTGTGCCTCCAAAACTGTTGTGACTCATCAGAGAACATGGGACATGGGACTTCTGAAGGTGTCCTGTGTCGTCTCGCGACATATTGTTGGCGTCTGTGTTGAGGGGAGGGTCCTCCGTGGATCATCACATAGATACATGATCAGTTTGGGATCTAGTGAATCTGGAGGCCAGGTCAACACCTTGTGCTGTTTGTCATGTTTTTTGAGTTGCTCCTAAACCGTTTTTGTGTGTGTGCCTGTGTCAAGTTGCCATCAAGGAGTGGTACATGTCTAAGTAACATCCACAAGAATCCACAGGTCCGAATGTTTCCCAGTGAAACACTGCATTATGAAAGTTGTGAGAAGTTGTCCTTGGAAGCAGTTTGGGAAGGGGCAGGTACTTTTAAAGAACATTTGTTGTTCCTCATATGACTCTTCATTAAATTTAACATACTCTTACCCAGAGACCTGGATTCAGGCTACGTTTTCACTAACACAGGTCACTTTGCCGTTGCCAGTCATTCTAAGCTTATCTCCTCTCTACACTCTTGTACAGCCACAGCTTCAGAGAGGCTTGTGGTTCACACGCTCTGGTTTGCTGATTAGTGGTAAACCCTTTCCGTTTTTCCTTTTTCATTTTTCACGATTGTTCTCTGAGTGGTTCTGTGACGCAGCATCAAGTCAGAGAAGGAAGGAGTCTGAGTTTTCACACTTACAATACGTCTAAACTGCAACTCAGCACAAAGCTCGACTCAAGAATAAATTTTGTGCATCCTGCGGGTCTTTAGAGGCTATTAATGCTAATGAACATTCATGCGTCCTAATAGCATGTCGAGAGGGACACGTGCCAAGACTAGGAAGAGAGAGAGCTGGAGCCTGTTGGTTTACCTTGCCAACAGCACTCTGCCCAGGAGAGAAAAACACACACCCTCACAGGCAGGTACACACATCGAATGTCCCTGAAGTTTTGCCTAAGCCCTGCAAAAGCTATTCAAATGGAATAACAGCAAGGCATCGCTCTCACTCCATATGCCATTGTGTTCAGCACTTGCCAATTCTCTCTCAAAACGGAAAGGCTGCAGAGATGAGGGGTAATTTATTCTCATTCAAGATACTTAATTAGACAGTGTTCCTGAAGCAACTGTCATTTTCTTCCCTCGGAAAAAAAAAGGGAAAAAAAGTTCAGGGAGAAGAGAAAGGGAAAGAAGAAGGAAAAGGACGTATCAGAGCAGGTGTTAGAAAAGATGAAAAGAGAAAAGCGATGGAAGCAGAGAGGAGTCTGTGTTTGTCTGCAGTGCATTAATGAACATTTCTGATAGAAAGGTGTAAAAAAAAGAGAGGCGTGCAGGAGGTTTGCCGTGCTTCTGTTGTCCCCCTCCCTGATAATCCCAAGAAAAATGTGTTTCGATAGTGAGCAGTTTTGTTTTTCATTTGTGTTTTGTTTCTTTTGTCATCCCAGAGTTTATTACCGCCGCAAAAACCTCTCCGAGCATCTTTCTAGGGACGTAACGTTGAATTAAGAACACAGGACATTGTTCCAGATCTTGCACCAAATGCCTCCTCTTGTGAAATAATTTTCCTACGAGACCGTGTGGCAAACACGCAGAGTATGTCTTCTTTATACACCTTACCTATAGAAGGGCACACAGTTCCTTCAGCCATCTGTCTAACTCCCAAGAAAACAGCAATACATTTTAATAAACCTGCTCACAGCTCCCAGACCAGGGTCCCCCAATTAATTTAACCCAAGGGCCAAATATGATGAAGCATGTCACACCAAGGGCCAAAGCGTACCATTTTTCCCATTGCCTTAATAAATGTACTCTTGAGACAAAGTAAGTTCAAAGCCCTCTGTTTTCATTATGTAAATAAAAATGTGTGGACCATGTTCTGGACCAGTGACAAACAACAGCCTATAACTATGACAACTTCTCTACAAAGGCCTGACATACCTCTGCCTACCACCAATAACATCAGTAACAACAAATGCTAATTGTTAAAGAGTGTCCTAAGAGACACCTATTCCACAGAAGAGCCGACACACAGAAAGAGATTTTTCACACCACAATAACACAACAACCCATTATTAGACATTTCGTGGCAAACCGTATAATTAGCTTTCCTGTTTTGCATTATTTGAATGTATTTGTTTATTATTTAAAGATTAGCGCTGCCTTTTCCAGTGTATCTGTTCTCTCCTTGCATGTGTTCATTCTTTTTAAATTAAGCCCTTCAGCATTTGAAGTGTAAAATGTGGTATACACAAATGAAGTTATTAGTGGCGTTGTTGTTGTTGTTGCTGTAATTATCAGTATACCACAATGCGGCTTACAAATGGTCCAGAATGAATGGACTTTCAGTCACTGCTCAGTGAGAGAGTGACAGTGATGGTCTGAGGCAGTCCTTCTGAAAGCAGCCGGCATTAAAACTGGTAGCATGCGTTGTGATGAAGTGCTGCTTTTAATGCGCATCGGTCATGTTGGCTTATCGTCGACATGGTCCAGTAAAATAAAACGGAACTGATCGGTCCTGTCAGATTTAAACTGGCGGTTGACTTTGCGTTTTTTTTTTTTTTTTTTTTTTTTTTCATGCATTCTTTGTTTTGTGACTCATGGATACTAATAGAGTTGACCGGAGGCTAAGCTAGTCAGGGAGCATGTAGAGTCGCAGTACATCATGTACTGTAACACCAAAAGTTCTGTTGTACTGTGTTGCAGCCAAACCAAAGCAAATCTGTGTGCTTTTTATTATACAGTTTGCTCATTATCATTTCACATATTATGACAAAACGTTTGGCTTCGGGCTGCTAAGTGGGGTTCAGTGTCCTAGAGGAAAACCAGGCCTGACATGTATCTTAATATACTTTTAGTTCCAAGCAGCATCTGAACAAAGTCACAAAGTTACGTAAGGATTTCCCTAATCTTGAAGTCTTAGAAAATGTAATTAAAACATGAACATAATGCGCCAAAGTCCAACATTAACTGTACTTCAGAGATCTCTCCACTGACTCTAAAGAAGAAATATGATTCTCTTTACTAGTGTTTTTCTCCTCCAACACGTTACAAACTCTGTCTGTGTGAACAGTCCGCAGTGTATTTACTGCTGCTAAGAACGCTGCCGGTGTGAGGGGTGAGATTCAACTCAAATAGTAAAGTTACAGACTGTATACCTTCCTCACAGCGCTGTCAGCACTATCGAATGGTCTGGCTGCACTCATTATTATTCTGGCATTGAAGGAAAACACTCTGGCTTGTTTATATTTCTTTGAACCAGTCACAGTCACCTTGGGCGACGCTGCCTTTACGAAGTAGTGTCAGAGAATAGTAAATATTTGCTACATTGTTACTCAAAGCACTTTACACCTTATAAACACTGAAATTCAAGTTGTTCACTTTGCAACTTTTGGGTTCAGCGTCTTGCTCAAGGGTACTGGATGTGGAGGGTCCGGGCATGACAAATCTTCAACCATGTGATTAAAGGGCAGCTCAATCACATTGGACTTTTGCACACAGAGGGGTGTCAATAAAAATTTCATGCAAAAGTAATCACCACAAAAACTTGAAAAGACTGTAGTTTGTAGATTGTGACCAATCGGTGCCTTAGAAATAAAGCTGTCCTTTACTTTACCTCTGGAGAAGCTCAGTGGACTCATTCAAACCTCCTAACAGTTTGGGACTTCACAGAAACTCAAGTAAAGTGGAACGGACTGGCACATTGGTGTTTGGTCACTGGTGCATCTGCTGCTGCCAGAGTAAAAAGCTCCGTCAAACCAATGAAAACAGACCATGAAAGAATATCCCTGTTTCACAGGTGTAAGGATATTCTTAATTTTTTTTTTTTTTTAGGTTGCTGTCTCTGAGACTTTCCTTGTCGTTTCCCATTGCGAGGAAAGAGGATTTTGAAAAGTGAACAAGGAGACAATGGAAAGAGAACAAACCCCAATGTCAATTATAATAGCATAGGTCTTCAACAGGGGGTCTGCAACCCCTAGGAGGCTCGCAGAGGTTCTACAGGGAGGGGTCGCAAAATGTTTGATTGATTAGTCATTTATATATATTTATTTATCTATTTAATTTGTCCCTCACACATTTAATTTTTTTTTCAAATACACATTAACATGAATCTGACATATTTTAGCAAAGAGATAAATGGAGGCAGGAGACACTATCTTTCAGTCACCCCTTCTCTCACTCAGCGATACAGGAGTTGTCTCAACTGCGCGCTGTTTCACACGGAGCGTCACACTAGCCGAGACCTGTCAATCTAAGCCTCCTGGAAACAGTAGGTCCCGCCCCCATCGCTGCTGAGCCCATCAAGAGGGCACATATTACACGCTGAGTCTGTCAGGTTCCCCGCTATTAGCCAAGAGCCCGTTCAGTCCCCAGGTAAAATATTAGCAGGTGCATATATATATATATATACATATGTACCAGTTAGGTACATTTATGTTGTGCAGTTGCACAACCACTCTACTGTTGTATGTTTGAAATAAAAAATAATAATAATAGCAATATTTGAACCTGTGTATTATTATTATATAGGGGGTCCCTACTTAACTGCATCAGTTTGGGGGTCCTTGGCCTGATATTGAAGACCACTGCCCTAGTGGCAGGACAGGACACCCTGAGCGTCAGATAACAGACCATAAAACCAAAACGATGAGCAGAGAAAGTGCAGAAAATGTGTCTGTGGCTGTAAGCGTGGCGTGATGAAGGAACACCTGCAGGTGATGTGTTCAGTTGTTTGTGCGTTAAATCACCTGCACACTAATTTTAGAAAAACACTGGCAAAGCTGCAGACAGTGGATGTACTGCGGCATGTAAATATCTAACGCCCGTCCTCTCCTTATGCTAATCACGCGCTGCGCCCACTCAGATAAACTGGACCAGCTGTGTGCATGCCGTGAATTTCTGCCTATTTACTGTAAAGGTCCGTGGTGCCCTCGCTTTAACCTCAGCCCCCTCCATCAGCAACAATCAGCAGACACATCAGTGGCATAATTATGCGGAGGGAATGTTCAGACTGGCATCATTCGTTCACGTTGCACTCTGTAACTGTTTTACCGCTGCAGCCATTACTCCTAATTTTGAGAATCACACAATTGGGATGTTGCATTAATCAAAACTGCAGCGCAGCCATTATTATCTCCTCGGGCGTTTGCACATTCTTGTCACATTCTCACCTTCTGACGCAGTAAATTCTCACTCCCGCTCTCCGTCCTTCTCTCACTTTACTCTCACTTCCCCTTCTCTCTCCGGACGGCTGTCATGTGCCCTCTTTTGCAAATGGCAAGCCTTCAAAGAGTCGCACAGAGGAGGCAGCAAAATGGCAGCGCACACACGCGAATGCAAACATGCGCCGCCTCGCCGTCATTCAGGTGATCTTAAAGAGTCGAGCAGCAGAAATATCAGTGGGTGACGGGGACGGATGACCCAATCAGTCAGCTGGAAGTGTGTGGCCTTTTATTTCCTAACTGCCGCTCACTAAAGTCTGTGGGAATATTAATCGCTGCAAATGAACTCCCCACCCCCTTCCCTCTCCGCCTCCCTCTCCCTCTCCCTCTCTCTCTCGCACGCTGCTTGACGGAGGGAAAACGGGGGAAAAGAAGATGACTTGAATAATGTCTAAATATTTGAAGAGGTTGATGTGATGTCTTTGAGCCTCACTGTCAGCATGTGGGAGAAGAAATCAGCAGAGACTAGGTTGGAGATCTGAGGGGGAGAAAACATGCCCGTTTATTTTTGATCCTTTTCTTTCTCTTCCTTCGTCGCTCCGTCTCGCTCTCTGTTTTTCTGACTCTTTCACTTTTTCCGTCTCTCTGTGTTTTCTGTCCTCCCACTCTGCCTCCGTGCGCACGTACTTCGCTTTTTTGTCGTCCTAAGACACCAGGTGTTAGTCTACTGTACCATACTGTACGTAGTGTATGTGAGCCGCCAAATCACACCAGCTCTGCATTTGTGTTTTTGTTTTTTTGTTGTTTTTGAAACAATTGCTTTAGGACTTATTGGTGTGTGTACTAGCTTAATACACTCACAGATTCTGGGCCAACAGCCAGAATAGACCCACAACAGATAGCTTGTGACTCAATGAAGGTGTGCATGTTTAATTTATAGAGTTATGTGTGTGTGTCCTTTCTCCAGGTGTGTGACACCCACCCTGACTGCCCTCTCCCTGTTCCCGTAGATAACAAACCTTTCTCCACCTTCAGTTGCCAAACTGGCCGACGACCAAAGCTAATACAATGTACCAGCTGCCATGTGGGCCAGCACTTTGAGCAGGTAGCTACCAGGTCTGATGATGAAAGGGTTGGTGCGCAATCCGCAGAGAATCCGACTGCAGCAGTGACTGACTTTAGTCCCAGAACACCAGATATAATGTTGTACCGCCTAGTGCTAATCTAGTTTTTGCTTACTGAAGCAGATGCTGTCTGTGCTGCAGCAATAATTTTAGAAAATTACAAAGTTCGGTGTAAACTAATCCATTCCCATCCTGGAATAGGATGATTCAACTCTTTTCCGAATACGAGTCTGGTAGGACGCAGTGTGGATTTCATTATGGTAAAAATACCTCTATAAGAAAATGGATAGGCCCATAACAAGTCTGAGCCTTAGATGACAGGTATGACTGCATCAATGTCACTCTTCTGACAAAAGCCTGTCCAAATCATTTGACTGGGCCAGCAGGTCTTTCCCTTTAGTTCCTGACGGAGCGACTCCAGGCTAATTTTCAGACTCCAGGCTAAACGATCTTTTATTCCTTAGTTCTAACCAGTGACTGATTTTGCTCCATAAAGCCCAACGTTCATTTAACCGCTGAGCTAATTGGAAGCCAGTGCAGCAAAACAGTCGATGTTTTTATTCACATAATCGCAAGTTACAAAACAATCCACCAGGCGTGTGCACTTGTATGCATTTGATTGATTAAAATGGGTTGCAGTGAAACGAAACTTGAGCCAAGTTCAACTTTTCTGAATTGTATTGTTTGGCCAGAGCACAGGATTGCCGCATCAACAGAATGGCAACGAGGCACAGAGGCGTCTTATTTACACCGATCAGTCATAACATTATGACCTCCTAATCTCCTAATATCGTGCCTCCAAAAGAGAATGGACATGGGCCTTTTGAGGACGACCTGTGGTGTGCTGCTGCCATCAAGGAGTGTCATTACTATGGGGTGGGGCTGCCAGGTCTGATCTAGGTGGGTGCTACATGTCGAATGAATGCCAGGTCCAAATGTCTCACAGCACAACACTGAATGTCACAAGATGCTCAATGTAATAGTAATAATGATTATAATAATAATAATAAAAGTTCTCCTTTCAGTGGTCATAATGCTGTGTCTGATTGGATAGTTTCAAGTTATCCCTGCATAGCAACAAGTTATCTTCGTTGTTGCCACTAACTTTATATATTAAATATTAGTACCCGTGGAAATACGCTATGACTAGAGGCAACATTGGCTTCATCCTTGCTCTTTTTTCTCCAAAATTATTCAGCAAGTTCTGTTCTTGACAAAAAAAGCCACTGGATTAAAAAAAAAAAAAATCAAGACTCCACCAACTTAAATATATTTTTAGCCCAACTTGAGCTTCCTCTAATGTCAGCTGAGCTTATATGTAAAGAGATTTTTCTCTTGTCGCCAAGCAATGCAAAGGGGTTCGGATGAAACCGCCTTTGCTAAAGTAGAAACCAGAACTCTTTCTATCCGGTGATTGAACTGTTCCAAGCATAAAATACAAGTGCTGAGCTAACATCCAGAATCATAAGTAAGTAACCCAAAGTCCCCGCCACGAATTGTGAAAGGAAAGCCTGTTCTAAAATAAGCAGCTCGTGCATACAAACGTCCAAATGTGGTGTCAAACCCAGACCTGCCTCTCTCTGGGGAGACGGCTCCGACCAGAGAGCCGCTGAATCGCCCAGAGGAGACGGAAACTGTTAAAGTGGCTAATTGGGTTTCATGTCATTAGCGTGTTTCGAGGTCATCAGACTAAATCCCCAGACTACCAGGAGAAATTTGAGCAGGCAAAGTAATGAAGCAATCCTCCACATTTACAGAGTAATTGTGAGGGCGACTTACAGCACTGCTCAGAGGACCTCGCTAGATCAAACAGGGGCAGCAGGCAATTGACTAATTATCTATCCCGAAATTCACAAGGTAATACAGGCACCGGGGTGTTGTGTTGGAGTAACAAACAAAACAATCCTCTAGTGCAGATTATACATGCAAGCTACTGTGTTTTGGCTTAAATACGTGCACATAATCAAGAGCCTGTACCCAACGTGGATCTGCCAGAAGTTAAGTACTTAAAGCCCAAACACTGAGCTGCACACGTTCTATTTATGCTAATTATAAGGATTTGTGTCGAGCACATGACATTTTTCTGGTGCGTTACACCTCATTCCATATGTAAGGAAGCGCTGAGAATTCGTCACAAATATCGGTTGATCCGTGTCATGATGCGTGAATCTCTCTTCCCTCAAACTCAGCGCAGCCGTTAATCTGCTCTGAGTTAGCCATTTGTCATCCCACCCGCTTAACACAAGTTAAACCCAGGTGTGCTTAGCTGTGACAAGGTTTAAATATCATTTGAAACTTTTATTTTTTTCTGTAAACATGCAAACTTGCCGGGTTTTTATACAGAAAGCTCTGTGACACTTAGTTCCTTGGCAGGTACGAACGCACATCCTCGCTGATCACAAGTCGGAAAGACACACTCAGGATCCATCTGAGACAAGGTCCCCTGAGCCACATTTGACTGCACGCGTGAAACAACATTAGATAGCGATCCAATGTTATGATGCAGCAGCTGTTGGTCAGGATTCTACTGCATTGAAAATCATGGAGATTATTGATTATTTACATACGGAGCGCAACACTGAGATCCAATCCCAAGGGCTCACTAAAGACACGTGTACAGCATTGACTGCATATACTATAGTGACGTCACCCATTGGATTCTGAACCTTGAAAATGAAGCCTGAAGTCCCCACAGTCGCCATGTTGGATGAGTGGGTTGGATGAGACCCGCACACCCAACTCTCCACTTAGCCTGTTAGCTAAGGCTGCCGCCAGACACACAAAGCACTAGTTGGAAAAAAATTCCTCACCCGTACAGTTGTCATGAATAGTGAAATAAACCATTGAAACCAAAACCATTTTTTTGTACCAGGCTGTAATCATGGGGTTCTATGGGGATTTGCTCCCTTTTGGAGAAGTTTTTTTGCACTTCCGCATGGGTCTCAGTCGCTCAGCCCTGGAGGTTGCCGCTTGGTGTAGAGATGAATTTTAATGCCAGGTTTGAACAAATATTTAGAGCTTCCTGCTTGTGATGGGATCACCGGAAAACACATGTTAATACCAGAACTGAGCAGGGCCTCTGAAATAAGACATTTTTCATCTAAATGTTATGTGTGTCCAACATTTGTAAATGTAAAATGCTTAAAAACTGCCACATTGCCCTGAAACACAGTGCATTTGTTAATACCATAGAGTGACACCCAAAATGATTTGCACCTCTATACATTTCAACATAAAAGTTAGTTAAAACAAACGTCAAAGAGAAGTCGAGTAAACATATAAAATGTAAACATGAAATGAGCCAATATCACATATCTGTGACCTGCAAAATGAAGTGTACTGTATGTTTAAACTGAATGTCGCTATAACTCAATATAATAATTGCTTTTGGCATGTGTAGGACTCTATGTCTTCCAGAAACTGCAATGTGAATGCATGTCAACCCAGCTAGAGGATGAATGATGGACAGAATTGCACCAGGGCAGAAACGAGTGATAACACGGGCCGGTCTCTTACCACTATAAATTCCCCAGCCATGCAAACATTATTATACACGTTCTTCCTTTCTCTCCTTGTCTGTCTGTCTCCACTTGCAGCTGACAGACATTAACGTGTTTCCCTTTTGACATGAAAGCGCTTCATGTTTAGTGTATTAGATATGACAAAGAAAGTATCTGCTACAATTACACTGTGGTATGCTGTTGCGTGTCGGACGCGCTCTGTGAGGCTTTCAACCCGGAGCACTTTTCCTGCACGTTTCTCCTCGTCGTTGATCCCCGTCAGGAAGTGAATTTGTCACATTCGCTCTCACTGGTGGCAGCCTGCGAGCGTGCATGCGGCCTCTGAGCCAGCTAAAGCGGTTACGAGAAATAAAACATAGATATGTTATAAGTTAGCAAATTCATTCTGATTCAGTGCGGTGACTCCAGCCTAACCTCATTTCCTGAGTCAAAATGTAACTGATGAGACTGTGTTACTATGACCCAGTGCATTATGAAATGGAGAAATTATATCATTTAACTTCACAGCAGTGTATCTCAAATGGTCCTGAACAACACTCCCAGTGGAGGAGAGATCAACAGTGTGAAAAGCAAAGGTTTCAAGGCCCTCATTTCATATTCGGCGACTGTATAGAAAAGTTCTCATAATGGACTCCTATCCTCTCCACTTCCCTCCTCTGCTCTCCTCCTCCATCCACCGGCCAGACTGCATCTCTCTGCATACTAAGCAGGGCCCCATACGGCCCAATTTGCACTGCCCAATTTACTGGTGTCGCTTCAGATTTGTTGGAGGAAAAGCTGAAGCCATATCCCTGATTCCCACACTGCGGGGGGTGGGGGTGAGGGGGGACGAGGACGAGAGGGAAAGTGGAGGTTGCTGACAGATCGAGCCCGAACCACATCAGCTATACATACATTCGATTGCGCACCCACATCTGCGCTCGCACAGACAAAGTGCGGCGCGCAAAGGCGCACGCGTCCCGTTTGAAGTGTACAACCGAGCAGTCACACAGCTAACCCCCAGAGAGATGAGGAGGGAATAGATGAGAGAGATGAAGGGAGAGGAGGAGGAAGGGATGGAGCGCTGGGTGGAGGGAGAGCCACTGCGCTGACAGGACTGTGACAGGGCTTAATTACCAAGCAGGCATCGCGCACTGGAAGCAATTTCTAAGGATTGTTGTCATTTGAATAGATTAAAACGCCTTTTCTCTGGACTAAGCTGTCTCACCGTCAGCCTGCCTCCGCTGTGGATTAAAAGAATCAAAAAAGGAGAAATGCAATGAAGATTCAGAGATGGAGGCAGGGAGACGGGACAGGCGCCACAGAGAGTCGTGAAAGCGACGTGGTGCTGAAGGAAAAAGGAAAAAAAAGAAATAGTCGGTGGATCAGTAGATAGAGTTAATCCTGAATCCTCCCACCTCTTTTCGGTGCAGCACAGCGTGGGTGTTTAACAATTAAAAAACCACACTTGTCCCTCTCACGAGGATTTTTAAATGTACTAATGACCGTCTTTTTCAATTTGCTCCCCCTTCTTTTTCCCAAACCCCCCCCAAATACACCTACAGACACCGAGGGCTGCGAGCACACGTGGAGGAAGTTTCACGGCCACTGCTACAGGTACTTCAGCCGCAGGCACACCTGGGAGGATGCCGAGAAAGACTGCAGGGAGCACAGCGGCCATCTGGCCAGCATCCACAGCGTGGCAGAGCAGAACTTTATCAGAGGTGGGTGAAGGAGTTAGAGGGAAAGTGCAGCATAATGCAAATGATGTGCTATTTGATTACATCACAGGAAAACTTTAAAATGTTAAAATGATAAGTTGGGGTGAATGCTGAAGATTGTAAGTCTCCAACCACTTCGTCACAGTGGTGCTAGGAGATAAATGCTAAGAGTTGATATCGGTGACCTTCAAATGAAACTGTGGGGATGTTTAGCAGGTGTAATATTTACCACTTTATCATCTTAACTCGAAACACTAGCTTAGATCGTGTCTAAGTAGACCAAATGGGCTTTTGGTAACAGTTTGCCAAATACTGGTCCCAACAGGACCTTATGGAGTGGTTAAATCATCCTGAAGAAGACATGTTTAACTGTTGAACACGGATGAAGATGCAGGAATACCCTCAGGAATTTAGTATAAAACCTACTTCACACTCAATAAGTCAGAAAAAATATACAGTGACTCTTATAATATTCAGATGCATTCGAACACTCCATCTTTCAGTTTAAATAAAGGCGATGATTCAGTGGTAGTAATCACCTGCTACCCATACCCTCAACTGGCCGTTGATTGATATCTACCCATTTATTATTTCCATACTTGGTGATGGCACCTCTTGTCGCGTACCTATTCCATAACTCTGTAATAAATGTCTGTGTGGCTCAGCTGTGAGCAGCCCTTGTAAGGGTTTATTGCACTCCCTGCTGAAAAGCACCCTCAGGAGCCAAGTTAAAACTAAATAGATGTGTATCGCCATTTGTTACAATGAAACATGGCTGCAGGCTCCGCTGTAAGTGTCCGTGACAGGACATTTAATGCACGATCATATACTTTCTTTGAATGTGATTTATCTTGAAACCAACGAACGGTGTTTGGAGTAGCTGTGTTTGTGTCCTGTGCGGGAAAGGACAAGTGTCTGGATAAAACGATGCCGATTTCAAGACAAAGATTTCGATATTTTTTGAAAATAAAATTAATTAGAATTCATTTGAGGTTGTGTATTTTACATTTGCATTAGTATCTCTCTCTGGTCGTCTTAGCTGTGTGCGTTTTCTGCCCCGTGTAGCAAAATTCATGAATTATTTAAAAATCCCATTTGAATTTTTGACTCACAACCAAAAGAAACATTGCTGCACGTTTGCTTCAATTCAAGCTTCTCAAGTCTTCAACTCATGCTCATCGTGGACTTAGATATTTGGCCACAGAAACAGTTTGTTAGTGCCAGTAAGAATTAGTCATTAATATCCATTTGACCTTGCTGTAGCGTCTCATACACCTTCATCTCCTCATCGTTTGTGGCAACGCTCCACAGCCTCTTGAGCTGTAACGAGACCAGATCAACCAGCAGCAAGCTCCTGTAATCCCATATCCACCTTCTGTTTCGGGCAGATGCCAGGACGGTGCCAGTCCTCTTGCACCCGTCCTTCTTCTACGCGCGCGCAGATACCTAAAGTGTGTTCAATTGCCTCGAAAATGGACGTCTCCACCTCTGCAATACAGGGAGCAGAGCCATTAGTGAGATTAATGGGCCTGGCAATGATGATAATCAGATACACCATGATTGAAATTCCATTACATGGACTGTGTGCAAGCACGCGCACGCATCCATAAGAAAACGCACATAGACACCCGCAACACACAAATGAGATTAACCCAAAACACCACTGGGGAAGCAAAAAATCTCATCAGCGGTGCACGGCAGACACAAACACTACATCTCCATTATTGCTTGCGTCACAGCTGAGGGCCGACCGACCAGCGCCGGGGCTGTCAGGCCTCATGTGTGGAACCTGTAGCACGAAGACGAATAATATGTAACATTAAAAAGCAGTCGGTTGATTTTTCACACATAGAAGGGAGAAACGGTTGTCTGCCGGGTTCTGTTTCTCTACAGGAGCATCTGTGAACTTTGAGAAAGTAAACACTGGTTAAGTCATGAAGGTATGGCCTCTAAAGCAGAAAGCCTGGAGGATCAAAATGAGTGTGCCGTGTTTACTTGGCACTGATGGATGATTGAAAACGCTCTACTGGCCTCGTGTTCAATCCAGCAGTTTTTTAAGCTTCATGTAAAAGTAATTTTAGCCCAAACCTCACCAGCGTCATCTAATCCAGTGTTTCCCAACCTTTCTTGAGGCATGCCATAATGTTTTACATTAAAAAAGTCACCAAATGTCTAACTAATGATCATCTACTCTCAATTTACTCACAAGTTACTTACCCAGTGTGAAATTTTGGCCTGTTTAGTTGAAGAAAGACACAGATATTTCTCAATGGCTCTGAGCCTCTATCTTTTTTTTACTGCGGTCGTCCTTGAAAAGCCCAGCTTATTTCCATGCAGGTAGTATTATTGCCTCTGCTACAGAGTGTTTTAATGTGGTGATGAATTCAGCCACTTGGTATCTGGCTTTGAGAGCTCTCTCATCCATATTTGTGGTTTTCCCTCAACCAACTTTAATTTGGTTTCCCTCAACTCCCGCAGCTGAACAAAGTATTGTGTGTTTTTGTTTTGATGGGAAGGGCGTTTTATTTGAAGATTGCGTTTGAGTTTGCTTGGAAACTATGGCTCCGTTAGACAGCTTTCCCCCACCCACCAAGCAGAACGAGCTCGGCTGGTTTAAAAGTAAATCCAAAGGAAAGAGAACCTTCATTGTGTTGTCTTTAGCTCAGCTTTTTTGTTTTCTTCTGACCACTGCTCATAGTAAGGTCAGAGTTTTCTCTGGGACCTAGTTTGGATTGAGTATTTTTTCTTTTCATGTATTTATCCATCGCTGTCACCGCTGTCTCAAGTGTCATGGCTTATTCTGTGGTCCGAATGTTTGAATAGATAAACAGGTTAACTATCTACCTTCTGCCATCTAGTGGAAGAGGATGTAATTGTTGCGCCTCTCGCTGTACGTCGCTGGCACAGATGAACGAAGACTAATTATTTGCAGTAAATAAATAGTAATTTTCTGACCAATTAACTGCGGTACAGTGGTTGGGAATCACTGACCTAGTTTACTTTATGAATCCTGTTTTATGATGCACAGGAGTGATATTCAACTAAGTATTATGGCATTTTTTAGATTGTCCTTCCATTCTGTTCTTCTAAATGCAATATCGTCAGGAGGCCTTGGGGGAATTTCTTCAGATTTGGCATAAACATCCCCTTGGAACCAAGGAACTGATTAGAATTTGGTGAGGCTCACTTCCAGAACACCAGCAGGACAGCTTTGTGGTTTTAGAAGCATGTGATGAAGCTGTCTGTCTGCAGTGCTCTCTAAAAATAGTTTAAAAAAAATGAAGATGGCATGTTCGTCACTGGAAAGTATTCACTGGAATCATATAGTATGTATCAATTCTTCCACTTCCATGTCTGCTTGGATGTAAACTGCAGCTTAACTGGTTGATGCATACATCCATCATTCAGGGCAGTCATTTTAGTCTGGATGTAGAAGTGTGCTATATATAAATATGTTCGCCTGTACTCATGCCTTCTGTTTGTTACATCTTATTTAGGTCTGAGCCATGACAACACCTGGATTGGACTGAACGATCGCACAGTTGAGGATGACTTTCAGTGGACCGACAAGATGGACCTGGTGAGGATGTCACTCTCTGTAATGTTTCATAACCAGGTGTCGATCCCAGTGGAATTTAAGGCCCCAGAGAAAGTGAATACATTTGGAGGCGCTTAGCATTGCAGAGGGGGAGAAAAACATCAGCAGCTCATTTTTCGGCTGCAGTCTCAATTTTTATAACTTGGCTGTTGCGCAAAACTGCCTTTTCCGAGAGTTTCTGAGGTTTGTTTCCTCGTGTTTTCCATGGGCGCGCAGCAATACGAGAACTGGCGCGAAAACCAGCCGGACAACTTCTTCGCTGGAGGTGAGGACTGCGTGGTCATGATTGCTCACGAGAACGGCAAATGGAACGACGTGCCCTGCAACTACAACCTGCCCTATGTCTGCAAGAAGGGAACAGGTGAGTAAAGCGTGGCGGATGGAAGGGAGAGGGCGGCACTGACGGTTCTTCCGACTCTTCCAACAGGTGATTAAAATGACTGACAGAAAGGTACGGAGGCAGAGAGCAGCAAAATGTAAAAGAACACTGGAAAAGGAGAAAAGCCGCCGCAAGATTCAAAGAGGGGCAGGACAGAGGGAGAAGGGCAAAGGAGATGCATCTTTTACTCTGCAGTCAGTTCTTTAGTTGAAAATCCTGTTCGGTCTTTAAAGTAGATTCAAGAGCTGAAAAGGTGATGAAATGTTTCTGGAGTGTTTTTTATGTAAAGCAGCTCACAAGTGTTGCAGCCCGTTTTCTGTTAAAGGCGCAGACGCTGACAGCGCCTTCGGGTGGTTCTGAACACCCCGGCTGTGTCGAGCTTTACTTTACGCACGTCTTTTTGCGCTGGCAGAGATTAGCGCTGAGCCTCTTCAATCAGTCCACGTACTTCACACTTGTTACCGCTCACCAGCTTGATTTCTCCGATCCGTCGTCATCCTCTAGCTCCAGTTTAGAAAGTTTCCCGTGCGCCGCTCACATCGCGCCTCCGTTTCAGCTGCCAGGCGTGAAGATACTTTCTGCTTTATGTCCAGGAAACTTCAAATCAGGAACGTGTGAGCAGATGTACTGGTTAGTAAAGCACCTACATACGCTGCTCTCTCCGTGTCCCTTGCTGCCGCTGGCCCAGTTGGGTGTCGGCGTTAGTTAGGCCTCTCCATGCTCCTCCGAGAGCCTATTAGAGCTTATTTTTGCCGCACATTTGCATACAGGTCAGACTCACGACCAATGGCTAGAGGAGAGACGTAGTAATGTGTAGCAAGGTGGAGACAGTCCTGTTCATAGAAATACTGGTGGCTGCATTCTCTAAACTTACCACGGAGATTTAAGTTAGAAAACGGTGCCTGTCTCTTTCAGCTAGACATAATAAAGCGTATCATTTGTAAGGTATTTGTAGCCTTCTACATGCATTACATGTAACTGTTTAATTAATAGTGGTCAACAGAATTTGGTGTAAAGCAGTAAATAAACTAAGCAGACAATGCTGTGGTTGTTGTGCCAATGCTATCTTTATAATCCCACATGGTTAGTAATCAGTAGATGCACCAATCAGACATAACATTATGACCAGAGTGTTTGTTATCAGAAACCACGAGCGTAGAGAACGTAACTTCCTGATGGAGTCCTGCTCTGTTCTTGTATGAAAGGAAAGTGATTTCCCCTCACGAGCAAGGTGTTGCGCCATGCACGTGATCCACTCTGTCACATGCAGCCCACCTCTGACCCTAATCAGTCACCTACAATCACCAGCGTCTTTTCATCTTTTCCCCACGTCCCATCTCGTCCTATCAGCAGGGGTTTGTCTGCGGCGCGCTGATCGTTCCCCGCCTGATTTCTAATTATCAGAGCTGACGTGATCCGTTTGTCTTCTCGTCACATGAGAATGAGGCCGTCAGACTCTGTGGTCAGCCACCTGGGGGTCAGTCAGAGTGACGTGTTGCGCATACGGTGACAAAAAAAATAAATTAATTTAACTCGATGAGATGCTGAAGGGAACTCGTTATTTGTACCAAACGCTCGCACAAGCATCCAATCATCAATCACATATGAGTGACATACTATACAAAGCTGATTAAACCTGTTTCAGCGTTCACAAGTGATATTTGATAGCCAGATCAAGATTGTATTTGTAAAGTTTTATATTCACGTTTTGGGGACGGTATCACATAATTGCCTGCCTCTGAGCTCCTCCAGTGAGGATGAGAAAAAATTCACCTACAACAGGACATGTAAGTATTATGAAATTATTCCACTCTGTTTGATGGGTTATTATGTACAGAGGGAGGAAATCTAATTTTGCGTGACATGCTCAGCAGATACGCTGAGCGCTCTGGGAAATGATAGACCGTTGTCAGTGCCTTTAGCGGATCATGTGTCCATCGGTGTGAAGTGCAATCATCACGCGTACACATAAAGCTGCCATTTCTCAAATGGGAAATTGGAAATGAAAGGGAAAGACCATTGGTTCTGTCAAATACAGTGTGAGGCGTTGGTGAATTACACAAGCTTCCCCAATAGCTGACATGTTTTGGTTCAGAAGGGAATGACATGTTGAGAGGCGCGTACTGCATGCTGTATCCTGTCTATGCTGGGGGAAATACATTTCCAAGACAATCCTACCGGCTTTGATTTGTCTGTTGTTTCTGAAGACGAATCTGGACAGTCACAGAGAAGAGAGAAGATAAAAAGAAGAGATAGACCTTCTTCATCAACCCCATCAGCTACGAACTGTTGCTCAGCTCGTCATTTTGTAGACATTTCTGCTGCACATAGTTACATCTTGACACATTTCAGGAAGTTGTTTTCTTGTTAGGAGATATTCTACCTACAAACCTACCTACGTTTGATTCCTGAACTTGTAGCAAAAGATGAGGTGAATTGCTTAGCTTAGCGTAAGGACAGAAGGCAGGGTGAAACAGTAGCTTGTCTTTCTCCGAGGCAGTCTAGCTTTTTCAAAGACATACCTGGGCTGTAAAGCTCACCACTTAACCCGCTGTGTCTCATTAGTTTAGAAGTTATATAGAACTCCTCCTGCACTCCTGCATAAAACATCAGCCCCAGAGTCATGAAAGTGGACCAAGAGAAACCGATTAAACAAATAAATAGCCAATATTACATACCTGCAAGGGGGAAAATAAATCCACCTCCACCATTACAAGTTAATTTCGAGGCCAAATTAGAGTCCATTTGTTCAGAAGAGTTTCCAGTAAACCAGATCTGCGTGTGTGTGTGTGTTTTTCAGAAACAGAATTTATTGTCATTGCACTGCAGCACAACTAAATTAAAAGCTTAACCTTTAAAGTGCAGATCTGATCATGATAAAACATTCATAAAACGTTAAATGTATGTGAGAAAATCCCCAGATATTTGGAGTCATTATGCAGAAATATAGAAAATTCAGATTTAGTTAAAAATGACCATTTGTATTGAGTTGTTGCAATTGGAGCCTTGGACCAGTTTCCTTCCTGTCTTCACACAGGTCTTCTCTAACAACGCTCAGCACAGTGGTAAAGCATGTTGCACTCACAGCAGGAAGGTTCTAGGTTTGAACCCACTGGCCAGTTGTGACCTTTGCACGTTCTCACTACGCCTGAGTGGGTTCCCTCCAGGTGCTCCGTCTTCCTCCCACAGTCCAAAGACATGCTCGTTATGTTCACTGGTGATAGACCGGAGACCTGTCCAGAGCGTAACCTGAATCTCACGCAGTGACAGCTGGGATAGGCTCCAGCCTCCTCATGACCCTCTAGAGGACAAGTTGTAATAAATAATAGATGGAATAACGGATAACAAGCCTCTTGCAATAGTTCCATGTGGATGTAGAGGCATGAGATTGGTGTCAGTCGCTTCTTCTAACTTGGCGAGAGTAGAAATAAGAGTATTTCTCAATATGTTCTCCATGATTAACTAAAAGAGGATGTTATTATTATTCGAGTAATGACTGCAGTCAGCTCAAGTTTGATATTTTAACGTCATAATGTGCACGCTGGCACGGTGACAGCATCATTAGTTGTTTTTGGTGAGCACTTAGCTACTACGCAGTTTTTCAAAAAGTTTGCTGTCAAGAGAAACCACGGGTGTCCTTCAACTAAACTTTGGAAAATACTACATCTGATTGTTGGGGAAAAATAGGGGGGAAAATGCAAGCTTAGACTAAATTAGAAGTGTCTCAATTGATCTAAGGATCTGTCACTGACAATGTTCACACAAACAAGTGCTGCAGTTTGTTATTTAATAAACAGGACTGAGTCCAGATTAACAGTTTCTATGCGGTACTCACTCCCAGTAGGTTACACACATTCTCACACACACACACACATACACATACACACACACACACACACACATATCCCTGATTTGTTCTGACATGATTGTTAGTAGATGTGTGGATGCTTTGAGGCCATAAAGACCAGCAACTCTCTGTCTGCAGATCTCCCCATCCCACTAACTCACAGTGACTGCCCCCCACCACACTGGCACAGAAAATACCTCTAGAAGCTTCTTGTTCACAGCACACATGCTACTTTATCTGAACTTCTAATGTTAAGCAATGACAAATGACTGCCAAAAGTTCATATCTTTCTGCTTTATAGATGGAAAAGTACATTTAGTGTATTTTATGAAGCTCATTTTATAGTTGTTGTAACTAAGTTCCTCTTTCGCTAGCAGCCATGGGCATCCTTTAGTCTTTATTCTACTTCGATCCTTTCTGACTTAAATTATCTCCCGTAAAATGTGCTTTTTCGGAGCATTTAACAAAACGTAACGTTTCCTTTTGTATCGACTTGAGTACTTTTTGACCGAGCTTCCCTGCTCTGTGAGAAGTCATTCAACAGTGCAAGCGGACGAAGGCTAATGGACACCAGCCTTTTAGCCCTGCGTTTGTGTCGAGTCAGTGTTTGTCTCAAGCGAGGAGGGAAGAGCTCATTGCCCCTGAATGTTGCACTAAACCTTGTATCAGCATTAATGGCATTGCTTTCCCCTATTAAGAATTTAAAAGGTATTAGGACAAGGACAAGGGAATTAAGAAGGGTAGTAAATATTTTCCTGATTGTTGATTAAGTCCTTGTCCTGACTGCTTTTAGCCCTGAAGTGTGTAAATGACATTCAAGCCTGACAAAGTAGCACCTCAGACTGTTAGCTTGCTCTTAGTTTTCTGCCTGAAGTGACAGTAACAGTAATAAGTACACGGAAAACTGGTACAACTAATAGTTGTACTGTTTGATTAATGTGTGCACATTTGGGAAAACTGTTTTAGCCTGTCTGCCTACAATATATTATCAGTCTAGTTATATCAATCTAATCAGTCTGTCAAAGCACAAGTCAAACCCAAGGTCTTAAAACCTCATGTTATAGACCAAACCTGATCATTACTGTGTATTTCTTTGCCTCTGCAGTGCTTTGTGGAGCTCCTCCCACCGTGGATAATGCCTTCCTGATTGGCCGGAAGCGCTCGCACTATGACATCCACTCCATAGTGCGCTACCAGTGTGCAGATGGCTTCCTGCAGCGCCACGTGCCCACCGCCAAGTGTCGTGCCAACGGCAAGTGGGACCGACCTAAAATCATCTGCATAAAGTGTGAGTGCCCACACGGCGAGGTTTCCACAGAGCGTGGTGATAGACAACGAGACTCAAAGCTGTGTTTCCATTTGTTAGGTCATTCCCGCATCTCCATTTGTCTCATTCCTAGCAGCATTGGTCCAAAAGAGCGAGCCTCTTGCATTAACTGCCCCCGGGAGCTGCTGTCACCGTGTGCATTCATGCTTTCCTTCCCTGCTCTCATTATTATTAATTGCGAGCAAAAAGATTTCTGTGGTTGCAGACTGAGTTCAACCTCCTGGGCTTCCTTGTAACTGGTAGGGTATCCTTTGAAGTGTTTTATGCTCGAGGTCAGTTTTTTTTTTTTTTTTTCATACCGAACAATGGATAGACAAAAGAGTTGAACCGAAGCGACTCGTCCTACGTTGGTAGTTCTCCACACGTAACAATCATGTCCTATCAGTTTCTCTCCTATTAGTGAATAGATGATGCTGCACATGTGACTGAAGGAGCTACCTCTTATTTTAGCATCTTCGGGTCTTTTATCACAGCTTGTCTTTGGGTTTTAAATAAACTGTATTTTTCCTGATGCGACCGCTCGCTGCGGCTGCGACATAATAGATGTCATAACTTTTCATAGTTTCCTGTATCTTCAGAGGAGATATAAAGGGCGTGATATATATACATATTAAAGAGAAATCCTGCCTTGTATTTTTTCCGTCTCTCTCCGCTCGCAGTTTGACAGTAATGATGACATACTGAAATAATGCAGCCTCTGTTCAAATTGATAAAGATTCCTTTGCTTGCGACTTTTTATCTTTGTGCCGAGTTGTTTTTATGACTCAGGGTTATAATGTTGTTATCGTTCATTGCAGACAACCTTTCTTTTTTGGCAAACCCAGAAAGTGACGGGACAATCCCATTTGGCAGTACACTCCAGGAACAAGCTTATGCCGAGGCAAGGCGCGTGGGCGCCTCGCTCAGTGTGCCTTTGCTGAAGGCGGCCAGTGTACGCAATAGGAGATTAAACAGATTCCCTTGATGTGGTGGAAACGGTTAAATGATCAACTCAGGACATGTGGTTTTGACCTCCCTGCTTCATGATCTCCCATCTCTCACCTCTTACCTGGTTACACCTCCTTCTGACTGTCTGCCCGAAAGCCCCTGATGCCCACCGGTGATTCATCTCCCTCTTACATCAGCTTTCCACTCTCGCCTTTCATCTTGCTCCATCTCTGACATGCTAGTTTAATAAATTGTCTGCCCTTTCTTTTATTTCACCGTCTCTCTCCACTCTGTTTGCTCCACCAGCCCGGCGAGCCCACCGCTACCGGCGCCACCACCACAAGGGCAGGAGGGAGCGCAGGAAGCACAAGAAGCACGGCCACAGAGAGGGAGGCCACCACGGAGGAGAAATGGGTCACAACCACGCCCACTTCTGAACCAAAAAATAAAACGCCCCCTTTCCTTTTCTCCTCTGCTGCCAGCTGCAGTTTGCCTGTCTCCCCGTCGTCCCCGTTTCCCCAAACACTACTTCAAAAATTACAGCTGAAAACTCTCTGACCCAAGCCCCAACCCACCCAACCCCCACCCCACCCCACCCTGCCCACATCAGCCCCGCACTACACAAACCCTTAGCTGCACCCCTGGCTCTCCGAGTTCGTATCATAGTCAACTCTCCGAGGCCTCCCACAGCGCTGCCAGGACGATAAATAAACCCCTTTGTACTCTTTTTACTTTCTGTTTTACTTCCTGGTCTAGTCTGTCTCTCACCTCCCCTCTTACCCGACCCAGTTACTCTCCCTACGAGCTCAACTATGACCTGAAACATGGGGCTACGCTGACCTGTTTTTAAAAAAAGAAAAATACCTTTGAGATCCGCACCGAACATTCTTCAGAGAGAAGTGGTTTAGTACAAGACTGTAAATAGGGATGACATCACTGAGAAAGCCGTGTGAGAATCGGAGGAGGCGAGGAAGACATCGTGTTGTTGACTTGAGCCTTTCGTCATTTGAACACAGTTATTTTTTACAAATACTCAGTGTTTCTTTTCTTGACTCTGCTGCTTTTGGTTGGCTCTTTGTAAGACATTGTACTTGACTTAAAGTGAGTTACCCTGGAAGCGTTTTAATTGATTTTTTCTTTGAATCAGAGGCCGTTGTAATTGAATTATTTGATTGTTAGCGTTGTATTTTCTCGTCAGTGTAAAACAGTTACTTTAGATCAGGAGCTAAACCCCCAGAGGAAAAAAATGGAAAACATCGTCGCATCATATCAGTCACTTCTCAGATGAACAATCGCAAACAGCTCCTGCTGTGTCAGACACCCACACCTGTCACTGTTAGGGGTTAATCTGATCGTTTGATGTCAGCTTGTCTCAACTCAGCTCAGCGGTCCATGTTTGTTTTTGTTTTTTTTTCGTTTTTTTTTTTTTTTTCCTAATCTGCAACCGTTTGCAGTGAATTAATGGAGGTGGTGCAGTAAGGTAAGGATTTTCTCCCTCACCTGTGTAATGTAAATGAGCTTCATTGGCCAAGTATGGATGCATCCGAGGAATTTATTTTCTGAATTTAAGCCATCGATTCAAACGCACACAAAGAGTAAAGGAAACACTCGAGGCAGCAGCGCTCAGTGAGCAATGTAGGGGTTGGCCAAGGGCGTAGCCATTCATGTAGATGGGATGTGAATCTGTGATCAACAGTCTCAAGTCCACCTCTCTAACCACTACCACTTAAAAAGCTGACAACATGTTGAATTCCCAAACAGTCTCCCATCCGTGTCCTGACCAGATGTGTTCAGGGTGGTATGGTCAGAAGAGTTTGTAACATATGTCCTCTGAGCAAAACGTCCAAGCTGGTCATTTTACCATTAATGAGGAATTGCTGGTCTTGAATAAGGATTAAATCTAAATCTCTGACTTACACTTGGCATAACATTAGGTACATAATAATGTTCAGTGTTTGTGGCGTCAAACTGTTGCTAATTGAACTTGGATGGTCATTTCGGAGGATGTAGTTTGTGGTGTTGTTAAACTGAACCGAATTAAACAGTAACATGTGTTGGTGCAACACGATACCGTTTCAATAGTACTACAAACCACAGTCCTCCAAAATGAAAACACTGTTGAATCGACAGCTCTCTGTTATTTGAAACTAAAGCTGAAGACCATTCATGAAGCTAAGATTTCGTGCAGTTATATTAGAGTGTGATCTCTTTCTCTGGCCCAGTAGCAGAGTGAATACATGAGAAAGCTTTTCTGAAATCCATTGTTTCCTTGGAGACACTGAGGACAAACAACAGAGACAGTGGCTGAAATGATAACATGCATTAAGGACAGCTGTAAACTCAAGTATTTATTTTATTTTTTACAACATATGATCATTTGATTCATTGTCAGTATGATATTATAATACTCTGAAGGTGAAATGAGTTAGAACATCCTCCGTAGCGTTCAGTACAGCTCTCTGTTGATTTAACCGTCCCACTAAAGCAAGACGGGTTGGACATGGGCTGGAGAACAGACAGCTGAGACTAAAGCTGATGAGTTTTGCTTCATAAATCAAAGCTGTGCACAAAGTGTATGAGGAGGAATATATGGCAGGGAACGCATAGACACTGAGCATTCACTCACCTCAGTGTGTGTGTGTGTGTGTTTATGGACTGTGTAAGTGTTTATGACTGAGGACATTCACAGTTTCTGAGCTCCCACTGGATGATGATAGAGGGGGTCACCAGAGATTAAGGCCTGCCATTTCTCGGGCGGACAGAGTCCTTTGTGCTCGTGGCGCCGCGTGTCCAGCTTTAAAGGGGGGATTGAAATGGACAGAACAAGTGCTCTGCTCTCTTTCTCCTTCCCCTTTACTGCCGGGTTAAATTGCTGTTTCTTTAAAGCCAGCACTTGAGGTTTGAGCTTCTGGGATTATGTCCCGAGCAATCACTCCAGCACTTTCACCTTTTGTGTTTCTCCATCTTATTGTTGCTTTTTTCCTCACCATCTCCGCGCGTAAGTACCTTTCATCCGTCGGTCTACTTTCCTTTCATTTTACAATAAAAATAAAGTGGGCGATAAGCACAGCGATATTCAGTCTAACCTGCTCTGTATTGGATTGCGCTCTGACGTGTCTTATAAAAAAGAGATCAGGTCATGTAAAGACGCGTTAGCTGAGAGAATCCCCCCTCGTGCACATTAATTCCTCGCCTTTGTTTGTCTCCTCTCACCTTGGCAATGACAACACCCCTCCACGTGGAGAAGAATGGTGAACCTCCACCTCTGTATCAGTTTAATTAATCTACCGCATGACTAATTAACAAGTTGCATTATCTGCAGCACGGCAGAGCCGTGACGAAAAGGCGGGTGTTGTGTGGACGGACAGCGGGGAGGTGTAGGGTAATGGACAGGAGGCGCGGAGAGCTGTCACGGCCGCCAAAACTCTCGTCGCTCTTCGGATGTCAGACTGACGCAGGCTTTTTTCTTTTTCTTTTTTTTTCTCATGTGCCTTTAGTGGAAAATGGATTGGACCACGTGTGGATAGATGAAAGGGCAGACAGAAGAACCTCTCACAGTACTTCAAATCAGAGTTGATGCCCAGAGACAGTGTAATTACAGCTGTGTAAAGGTTCTGCCGTGTGACAAGACTTTCAAAACAATGACGCGATGAAGTGGAGGAACTAGAGAATTAGACAGACCACTGTGTATTAAAGAACTGGTCTGTGTTGAGGTTTAAGGATTACCAACAGATTTCTGTTGGTTGGTAGCTCCGTCTTCTGTCACTTTCCCTTTGCTTGTGCGGATGCCGTACAGCCATCCTGTGGGCTGGGCCGTGTGCGTTTGTGTGAGTGAGCTCTTTGCTTGGGGTACATCCTCAGGGACTGGACTGCTCGTTTGAAGGCGTTGACCTTTCTTTCCTGCGGCACAAAACCTATAACACTTTCTGTTTTTCAATGCATTCAAACGCCTACGTTCCCTCTTGAAATTTCAAACGTTGCTTTCGACTCCCCCTTTCAATCTCCTCTCCGCTCCCCTCGCCGGGCTTTTTCGCTTATTGGCTTTTCACCGAGCCCCGAGGCCACGCAAACAGAGAGCGACAGAGCCTCATAATTGCGAGTCTTAATTATGAAGATGAGCAAGTCGACAGAGGTTTCCGCCAGCTGTCTCTCGGCTCCGCAGCGAGCGCCACGCCTGAGGGAAGAGCAGCGGGCGAGGCACTCATCGCCCTCGCAGCCAGCAGGCCCCTTCTTAGGCCGAGCCACCTATCGTAATTGTTACCCAGTCGTTCCCCCCCTCTCTCATGGCTGGCGGCTGAAGACTTCTGAGCTCAGCAGAGATGAGATAAGAGTCGGATCGCGTGCTTGTAGTGGTGACTCTTTGATTGCCCTCTGAATGTGGCTGGCTGCTGTGCAACTTGGTTGAATTGGTTTATTTTGTGGGGAGGCATGTGGTTTTTTTCATTCCACACACACAAAAATAACATGCATAAAATTACTGTTACATACTGTTAGCACCACTGACTGAACTCTCTTTTCTGTACAGTTGAAGATCCCGGCCACCATCATCTGGTGGCGGCTGGGTGACGGCTAAGGCCCCCACCTGTCACTTATCTATTAAATATTCATTTATATATATATACATACACTTAAATGTAACCCTAATATTATTGCTAACATTAAACATGGTGGAATGAGAAGCTTGACACGCCCGCCGTGCCTCCTTCAAGTAGTTAAGATATGATTGGACACTTTCTGTTTCGCCTCAGAGGAAGGATTTAGCCGGGGCTCAATTCTGAATCAATCGAGTAACGATGCAGTAGCTGCTCGTGACGTTTCCAGGAAGATGTGGCAGTCGAAACGTGAGTTTGTTGGAAGAGCTCAGCCGCCTGTTGTGTATTTGTCGTCGAGGGTGACGTGGCAGGTGACCGTGTTGTACCTGCCTTTACCTGGAAACTGAGAACGTCCCGTTTCTACATTTACAGTAACAATTTACAGTGACTGTAGAGTTGAAGCATTAAAACGCAGCACTCGTCGGTGCTGTTGTCCTTCCCCATCACAGACAGACTATTGATTCCATGATTAGGCTGTCTGTCTTGGGTTCTTATTAAGTCTGTCGATGGCATTGATGGCACAATTGCATCGATTGACCGCTGAACGTTTTCTAAATGACAGGTAAACAGACTGTCACGGCTCGCGCAACTCCCTCTTTGTCTGGTTGCATCGTCTCTGGTGGAAGTACTAAAATATTGTTCTGCACTATTTGTATCCGTAACCTCCTTTCAAGCTTTCATCAGTTTTTTTTTAAACTTTGCCTGTGGACTGCATCACCTCTAACTCTAACAGCATACCGTAGATTGGCCCCTAGCGGTGTTTGAGTAGCACTGCATTCGTGTCTGATGCTGAGTTGAGACAATTTATCATTGTCAGGAGAACGCCAGTGCTCGGTTGGGATGGATGGATCGATGAATGGAGAAACGTTGCAACGAGAGAATGAGAAATAAAAGAGACAGAAGGCAGGAACCAATGACGAGAGCTCATTTCTTTTCCTCTGCTATGTGAAAACTGTAAGGTTTGTCTTTTTCATTTTTCTTTTTCTTTTTTCGGTAAATTCCATTTAAACTCTGGGTGTGTTTGTTGCTTAGCCTCTCTGGGCCATATTCACACAGCCGGTGTATATCCAACACCCATCTCCCCCCTTACTGTTCCTGCATCCTGCTCACACACACACACACGAAAACACACCTGCTTAAATGTGTTAAACTACTGCACCAACAAAACAGATGCTCTGGTCGACACATTCTGCACGAGAGGTGGAAGTGAGCTGATGCAACTTTGGCATTGTTCCCTGCACAACACTGTACAACAGTTCATGGCCGGCCCTCCACTCACTCAGACGCGATGAAAGTGCAGCGTGGCTGGTCTGTTGCTGTGTGAACTTGGCCCACAAGTATTTATCCATATTTATTGATGTTTGTTCTTCTGAATTCAAGTCCTGTCTCTGTATTATATTCTTTACAAGACAAATGGTCATTAAAGGAAACCCTTGTTTGGATCCGTTACCTGCTTGGTTGGACTGCTTATTTCGCTTTAGTTGAACGGTGTGGTACGTGCTTCTTAAAACTGTACTGATGCTGTTTTATCTTGTCTGCATTACTCTGTTCACGCGATTGCTTTTTGCAGCAAAGCAGTGGTGAGGTATGGAAATGTTCTGCACCCGTTTTGCTTTGATTACAAAGTCGTGGTGGTGAGGTGTCATACATTGACAATGAAATAAAATAAAATGGTAGCTAAATAACACGGATCAATAAATGTGCAGTGCTGTACAGGGTTATAAAATGTAAACTGTAATAGTAACATTATAAAGATGTTGCAATTCCTCATGGACAAAATAGTACAGAATAGAATAGTGCAGAAGAAATGATGTTACAGATACCTGTAGCTCTCACACATCAGCTCTCACAGGACATTCAGTCCTAAAATAAGTTCCAGCATTTCGCAGTCATCACATCCGCAAAACCTCCACTTCCACAGAGCCCTTTCTGTCTTTTATGCTCAAGTGTTGTTTACCAGTAGTTTTCCTACATGCCTGGAAAAGGAGAGATAACGTGGTTGTAATCTGCACTGGCAGATTCCGCTGAATTCTAGACAAAGCCCCTTTAAAGAAGTAGCTTGGTGTCAGGTTTGTCATGATTATTGTTTTTGTCTTTAAGGAGAATTAGATCAAATTAACACCACTTTCACCTCTGTAGCAGAAAACATGACGTCAGCTGAAAAAGGGGGGAGCAGTTAGCCTGGGTGGGGTGAGCTGCAGTTGGACTTCGTGACCTTTTGGGCAGAGCCAGTTGAACGAAAGGGTTAAAGTGACTCCTCTCTTGCTTTCGTTATGTTTCTTTGTTTTTGCGAGTTTCACTTGTGCTCCAACTTTGCGATTATTTCTTTTGCCAGAGAACTATCAGCTCCTTTCTGACCTTCACATTGTTTTGGAGACATCCAATTTTCCAAATCTCTTCGTAAGGAGCGAAATATTTCCTCCGCAGTGTGAGTACCAGCCACGCTAATGCTGCTTTACTCCCAGCCCAGTCGTACTTTCACCGAATCCCCCGGTGGTGGCGTGGGAGGAAGGAGGAGACGGACGAGTCGGAGGGATCAAGGGTAAGAGAAAGGACGGAAGGGGGCGAAAGAGGAAGGAGAAAGAGGAAGGAGGAAAGCGTGGGAGTGATTTTGTTTTGGCAGCCGATAGTGAGGGCTGTAAATTGTGAATAAGTCTGCTCTTACTACGTGTAACCTCAGAGACCTTCACCTGAACTTCCACTTTTATCAATGGATGGTTTCGTTGTCTCTCAGCGCTGTTCCCTGTAGAGACACAACCTCCCTCCCCTCCCTCCCTCTCGTTCCTCTCACCTCCTTTGATATGTGACTCACTCATTTCATTATTATTCTGCAACACCGGAACTGCTGGGTTCTGTTTTCTGTCGACAATCAATCACACTGAATATAGCGTCTCTTTTACATCTTCTCCCTCAGCTCTGGCTGGCTGAGTGATGTTTTTCGCTCAGCTCAGTGAGTTCCAAGGACAGAGCTCATTAAGGCTGCTTACCGGGAAGCTTCTCTTAAATTTGCAGTCGAAAATGACCTTCAGGTCTCCTCTGTTGCTGTGCTGCTCTGAGTGATTTGTCCCCGCCGCTTGCAGCGATACTCCAAACAATCATTGACAGTAAATGTTTGGCTCCAGGGGCCAGGCGTGCACCTGTGCACTCTGAGTTTCTGTAAAGCTTACACAATCATGCGCATCTTCAGATGGACTGAAAATGCACAATTTAAAGTCCAGGTTTGACTTCCTTGTAATCCAAGTTTGAAATGAGCAGCTAAATTTAAGACATGAAGAGGCTGCTCATCTTAACTTTGTTCTTCGGTCGATATGAAGCTCATCAACAGGCGCGGTGAATCGATGAGGATCTCCGGCTTTATCCTGAATGATCTCCTAATGACGCTGCCAAAATTCAGGAAGATTAAAAAAGGCAACAAGGGTTTAGCGTCATCCTAGGCCTGACAGCCTTTACCTCGTCCACAGCAGGCGAACGCAAACGTACACACGAAACATAAAAACGGATGTTAACCTTGTTTATGTTTCTCATCTTTACTGCAGTCAGGCTGCATTCAAGACTGCAGGTTTGCGGCACATCAGCTCCATAACAGCTTATTTTACTTTTGCGTGTTTGTGTGCTTGCGTGTTTGTGTGCGTGACTCAGAGCTGAGCAGCACGGCCAGAAAAAGCGTCAGCCCGAGCCAGGTCTTTCATACACCGCCGGCCGTGCATTCTGCTCTGCCAGCTGTGTGTACTCTGTGATGTGTTTCCTTATATGGCCACATCTGATCATCTGGAAATCAGTTAGCTACTTTTGGCACATCTCTCATCAGTGCTGCAAAGTAACCAAGTACAACTAGTCTATGACCATAGAGATACAGGCAGCTACTCATTCATTCTCATACTCAAACTGAATTTACAAAGCATGTAACCAGCTTCTTAACAATATTTAATTAGTAAGTAGTTGCATGAATTACCTGAAAAAAAGTAGCATTATGAGCATTCAGTGACTAAAAATACAAAAATATAGTAAAAGTGGTCCCTGAGAGAGGTGATTCTCTAGTATAGTTATTATTATTCCTTTACATTAATGTGTATGATGGATTGGTTAAACTTCTTTAGATACTGTTGAGTAATTTAATCTATAATTTAGAATATGTAAATGTAAAAATAAGTATTCTTTCATTAGTTATTATAATATTTATGGATGTATGTGCAACATTGGTCTGTGTTCTGCATTAAATGCAGCTAATAGAGGTAATTTAGGCTGACTTGAAGGGGTGAAACATGATGGTGATGGTGCTTGTGGTTGACAATAAGGGTGACTGTGGCTCAGCAGGTGGAGCCGTTAGCGGGTCGATCCCCGGAATGAGCCAAGACAGTGAACCACTCTGACTGTAAAGCGCTTTGACTACCAATAGATAGATAGAAAAGCAAGATCATTTATCATCACCAATAGACAAATGAATTATTAGAGAAGAATAAACCTAAATCACTTTAATCACAGAGACACGTCACGTAACATTCTGCATGCAGCACACTTAAATTACTGTTGTGATTGCAGGATTATCATGTATTTTCACTTTGGCATTAATATTTTTAGACAGAATGGTTATCTCAGCAGTATTATATGGGTCACTTCTTGTCTCTGTTTGAGGTCAGCGTCCTCTGACACAAATGTATGAGCTGTATTGTGGGTAATGTGTGGTGTGGAATAAAAAACAGAGGATGTGTCTGCTCCCGCTTATTTTTAGAAACTCCTCTGGACTTGTCCGAGCAGCTGACTGGACTCTGAACTCCAAGGTCATCTATATTATGCAGGCCTAATGATCTTATGAAATATTAAATCAGATACATGTGTTGTACAGCAGCTCAATTGTACTTGTACAATATCCACATCAGTGGGCTTTAAGGTCAGGACTTCCTCTAGGTAGTCTCTTCTTGAAGATGATAGACACAGGGCATGAAGCGAATTCGGTTTGTGACCGAGGCGAAATAAGGTTCACAGTTTGTGTACTTCTGGATCCATTCATTTCCTTCTCTCTTCACCACAATAGCTCACTGACCAGACAATCTCGCCTGGTGCTGAGCCTGATACCCGAGTCTTCCTGCATCCCCCAGCATTCTGCATTCCCCTCATTTTTCTTCCCTCTTCTCCTCTTATCTGTCTGCCTTTCCTTTTATTCCCCCAAACCTCTTTTTCTCCACCAACCTCTCTCAGCCGCTTCTTATTCTCATTCTGCCTTTCACTCCGTCCTTCCCTCTGACTTTCTGCTGAGCTCGTCTCCTTTCATTTAACAGACACACCGCACGTCCATCCATATACACACACATTCAAACTGTTTCATTAACCTCCTGCTATCCTCCTTCAACCCAGCCCAGGGTAGTTAAAAGAACCCCGAGAGTAAACCGGTTTGACTCCTACTCTTGATGTGCTAGCAAGAGAGAGAGAGCCGCCAGTGAAAAATAGAGACTGGTCTGTGGTAGAACTAAACACTTTTCTTTTCTTTACAGGCGTCTATAGATGTCGGGGCAAACTCTGCCATTCATTAGCCGCACTGCACTCCATTAGATGGTTAACACTTTCAATTAACTCAAAATTACTGCCTGTTTTAACACGCTTCTCACTCTGGGACAAACCTCTCACAATTTAGCCAATTACCCATCTCCACGAGCTGACTGCTTTCAATGCATAATGTGTATTACCAGCTGCGTGCTCCAGATGAGTTACATGCAGAATGCGTGAGGCATTAAAGGGAGATCGTTTATGGAGATGGGGTAATTTCTGAAGCTGGTCTAATGTTGAATGAATATGGGTCCTGTTTGTTTTTTCAGTCATAACCACGTTGAGGTCTGATGCAAAATAATCATGTGGGGATAATCTGCAGGAGCTGCATCGCTCACATTGTAGGCCTCCAATGTAGCGTGGCTACACCAGACTCAGTTCTTCTCAGAATAAAAGTCCAGTAACACGTCGTTTGAATTTTATAATGGGGCGCGTTTCAACAGACGGATAGTCCCGGCCAAATGCTGGCACCAGAAACAAAACCTTGAAAAAACACTGATTCATTCATTTTCAAATCCAAAAACAAAATTACTATCACTATTTATTCTCAGGGCTAAAATGAAGAAGAAGAATGTTTGACTTCATTTTTCTTTTTTTTCTTTTTTTTTCTTTTTTTTTTACTTCATTTTTCTATCTACAAATGCGATTTAAAAAATAAAAGTGCCAAGTCAAAAGCGAAAAAATTTGTTGCGTTTTCCTTCAGTGAAACCAGAAGTAGCCTACAGCTGCATGGATGCGCCACTCAACACTTTGCTCTACAGTGATAGACACGGACCATTACGGTGTTGAACATGTTGCACATTAAATTTTTGCTTTCTTGAGAAAAAACCTGGTGCTTCCCCACATTCAGAAGACAAACTCTAATACATATCTGACATACCTTGTGTCCTAAAGTCTAAAATTTCCTCTGAACACTGTTCCAAAGTCATGTCCATGGCCGTCAGAAAAGGTTCTCGGAATCAAATAACAGCATTTTTCCTTTCCTTTCACTTTTTCCATTTTCTTTTTTTATACACCACCACCTTAAAATACCAAAAAGTGCAAAGACTCTCAAGAATCAACCACCAGGTCTGAGAGTGGTATGCCTCTGATGCTGTCAAAATTTCAGTCATTCCATTGATTCATCATCTGTAACTTCCTGTCCTCTGAAGGGTCATGGGGGGCTGGAGCCTAACCCAGCTGTCAATGGGTGGGAGTCAGGGTACACGCAAGTTACAGAAAATGAATGAATGCATAATGATCCTGTGCATGTTGTTTGTTTTTTTGTTTGTTTGTTTTGGATTTATCTCTGCTTTCATGTCACATAACCACACTCACCATAGCCTATGTTTTCAAAGCAGAGAAACGAGCATAAATTAGGTGGCAATTTGAACTAATTGCCTCGCAAATTGTAAGCATGTAGATGCATAAACAAACGGTGAAATGTGAGATCATTTGCTGTGAACCCAGCTTGGCTGATTATGATGAAGGTAAACATTTAGTTTTATTTTTCCACTTGGGATCGCGTGGACTCCTTAAGGTTGTGTTTTGATTCACCACGAAGTCCCAAAGGATCTGATCACAGTGCGGCCGTGATGTGTGTTCATTAGTGGGGGGAAATAACCGAGGACAGGCAGCAGCACAGGTGAAACAGATGATGAGCCTCATTACTGAAGGATACAATTAACATGGATGGTGTGTGCATGGTATAAAAGGAGCAGCTACTAACCCAGCAGTGCTGTGTTCACCTATCGAAGACCTTGGTTCAAAGCAATACTGTCTGAGATATAGGAGAAATAGTTAAATCTGGGCGCTGCCATGCTTTCACAGTTTGTTTACTTTGAAAACCAGCAGGATAAATTTCATTTGTTTCATGTACACTTACAGGACTGGTGTATTCTCCTAATTTGTTTGCTGAAGTTTGCAGCAAAAAATATGAGTTGAGTATGGTTGTTCTATGTGTGTGAGAATCTGAGTTAATACACCTTTTTAAAGCTGTACCTGGGTGACTAACAATGATTTTATTGTTGCAAAAACATCTAAATATTATATATTACATTTTCTTAATTGTAATATCTTGTGCATCTCTAGTAAGGTTAAAGTTACACTGGGAACTTATTCGTAATCAGACATTTCGAAGTGTAAATAGGGAACACAGGCAGAATCAATTATCGCTCAGCTCCAGTAAATGTCTTCGGATCGGTCTTTCACACTTAATTGTAAATGGTTTGGATTTTTACTTTGGTTTGGGATCATTTTAGTGACTGGAAACAAAACCAAAGCACATTTCTTCTTTAGCCCCTCAGTCACAGGATCCTAAAAATGTTGCTACCTGCATGAGGGAAATGGAAGAGGAGGATGCCTGTTGTCATTAGACTGTCTTCACAGTGTTTGTCGTTGAGCTGCTTCTTTCTAAGAAAATGGATCCTGCGTCAGTAGCTACATGACACCATCAAACGTCTTTTTGGTGGTTAGATGTGAGAGGTAGTGGTGGTTGGCTGGAGGTGTTTGTTGTTATGTGATTTCTATGCTTCAGCTGCTTTGCTTTTTTATGCTAGGCTAGACTAGAGTAACCAATATGGGCTGCCCCCATTGAACATGCTAAGAACTGCCTATGTGCAGAACTGAATTTAATAGTTGGCTAGCTAACAACTGAGTAACTCAGTGTAGGAAATATTAAAACATGATGAGCCAGTTCCGCATTTTTGTCATACATATTATAGAACTACAAAGGCAGCTCTAGTCGGCTAACAACTTAAATACCACAAGAGGGAGTGTGGACTTACAGATTCTCCTCCTGAATATGGCAAACACCACCACATTTGAATAGTTGAGTGCATTATATTCAGTTCAAGTGCTACACTCTAGGGTCCTGGTATTCTAAACCTCTACAGCTAACTAGTCCCTTGAATGGAGAGGAGCATCATTAATAGCATCGGCTGCACTTATGATGCACAAAAAGGCCTACAGAGGCAGTAAATATGAAATCTGTTTAACATGAAAGACTCCCTCTGGGCAGAGATGTCTAGGCAGGTTTGAATTCACCTGTAAGGTGAACCGACAGCACGTGTACTGATTTCTATCACTACGACTATCTTTCTCGTGTCTCTTTTCTGTCACCTGGCCCCCTCCCCCGTGCTTCTGTCTCCGTCCTGTTCAGAGGCCCTGACCTCTGTCACAGGCTGATAAATGGGAGCAGGCACCATCACATCCCTCTGTATTCACTGTGTGGCACTTCTCTGTTGTTACAGGGTCACCTTATTTCATTTCATGCTCAGAAGAAAAGGCGATGATAACGCCTGATGAAATGAGGACAGCTCTGTCATCTTCTAAGCAAACTCATCTGAAGGGTTCAATTACTTTTATCCTCTGCAACCCCTCTACCTGTCCTTTCTGCTTTTAAACCAAATGTTTAATGGATAATTAATCGAGAAAAATCTTTAATCTTCTGCCTCATGAAGACTTCAAACTATTTGGCCCCTTGAGTTCACCATTTGTGGAATGTGTTGCTGCCTTTGAGTGCTGCTGCGTGGCTGATATTAACTGTAATTATTCTTGCTAACAAAAGCATACTGCACACATTTCACTTCTGCTTGCCAAGGAGCTGACAGTTAAAATCAAATATTGCCTACTATTTAGATGACCTCACTCTCCATAACAGAGTGTGTGCTATTTAAGTGTGATATAAAGGGAATTTTAAATGGTTTACGTCACAATCCTGAGGCCATTAAAAATGTACAGAAATGCTGAATACGTAATCCTCCATGAATTATAAATGCCACATTGCATCAAGTAGGACTTAGCTTATTAATTTAGTGACTGTGACTCTAATTTCACACAGTAACACAAACTAATGGGGCTATGGAGATTACTCAGAATCATTAAAATCATCAAGTTTGAACATTGAGGTCAACCCCAAAACCTTTTTCTTTTTCTCTCTGTCAAACATTGTGCACAAAGCTGTCAGTCTGTGCTGTCAAACATGTTTGTCACTCACAGCATTTATTTTCATGATGCTGGACTGGCCATGAACTTGACTTAATTACGTGCTGCCAGTTGCTATGACAATGATATGGGCTGTTCAGCTGTGCTGGGGCAACACCAGCGTACTCCCACTCAGAGCAACATTCACTCCTCGGTCCTTTCTGTCACTGCCAAACATGTGAGGCAGAGAAGCACAGACACTCCAGAGGCAAAAATTTAATATTGGTGACAATGGTGACAGATGACACTTATTAAATGAACTGATTTATAACTTCTAGCAATGATTACTAACTACTGGGTCTGTATGCCTCCTTTAAAAAAAAGAAAAATAAAAAAGAGTCAACCCTCAGGCAGGTTTTAGACATAACTAGCAGCTGGACTGCAGTGACGGCTGTGTGTGTCTGTCGGTCATCACTCAGCGAATTGATCTTGACTGAAACCACTGCTGGATGATAGAGGAGTGCAGATACTTATAGTTAAAGAGAATGGAATTTGTTGATTCCCCAGTTTTTTATTGATTACCACAGTTGTGGAGAGAGGGTGCATTTTTTTTTTAATGCACAGCTACTCGTGGTTTCCAAGCCATCCATCTTGCTGACTTTTATGAGACTTTTACCCTTATATTTATTCAAGCTCTACCAGCAAGTCCGGCTTCTCACATATCCACTGATATACACTACCAGTCAAAAGTGCGGACCCACCTCCTCTTTAATTCAATGAGAAAATGTGTCCAGACTTTTAGTTTGGTAGTGTATTATATTATATCTTATATATTTCAGCATTTGTCAGATAAATGACACGGTCTTTGCATTAGGGGCCGGCACAGCCCCACCAGATAGTGCTGCTGTGCAGGGGAGGTGCCTGGATGTGTGTGTACAGCACACACTTCAGTTTAGGCAGTGGTGCCTGAAGTTCAGGGCCCCAGAACGATTCTCATTGGCTGATTTGAAGAAAGGGGCAGAAACTGCACAGGTCTTGCTAGCTTGGCTAATATATGTAAGCTAATTCAAGTTTCTTTCAGTCATTTCATGATGAATCTTGTTGACTACCTGGCTAGTGTATGATTGAGGACTTGAGCAGAAGTTGGAGGTTAAAGGTCTGGGACCACATCGACCCGGATTTAATAATTTCCCAAGAGGGAAAAGACAAAACTAGGTCATTCAACCAGGAGTAATTTAAGAGGAAAATTTAACCGGGAGCTTGCCAAAAAGATGCTTGGTGAGTCTCATTTATTTTTAATCGAAATGGAATTGATAATGTAGTTTGCATAATGTTTGAATTGTAATGGAATTTGTGTAATGTGTAACTGGTGATATGTGTGTGGGTGCGTGTGTTGGTGATACAACCTCATGGAGCTGTTCACCTGTCTGCGGAGCTGAAATTGTGGATTTGTATATTGATTGCTGTGTGTTGTGTGTGCGCCGTTCACGCCATTAGTCGTGCGTTGTGTATTTTATTGCTGTCACGTCATTGTTTTGATCTTCAGTATTTGATAGTGAGAACTTGAACACTGTGTGGTGATTAGCACTGACACCTCCGAGCGAGAAGGTTCTGGTTCAAGTCCAACTTGGGCCTTTCTGGGTTGAGTTTGCACATTCTGTGGGTTACCTCTCGCTACTATGTTTTTGTTGTGACAGTATTGATTATTTCTGGATTGCATTATAAGATTTTCCTTCATGGTCCCTCCAGAATTTCCAAACCAAAATCACCACTGCGTAGGACTATAGCCAAACATTAATAAAGGTTCAAAATGAGGTATCCTAAAGACTGGGACAGTCTTGTTCATTTTATTATTTGTTCATTGGATGTCACAATTATGGTGGTACCTTAACCTTTTCCTTTTTTTGCTTGATACTTTATTTTTTGACAGAAATGGACGCACTTTGTGTTTTGTGCTCAAAAATGCTATGTGTCATTGGATGCTAATATTAGCATGCATTTTAAAGCACTGCTGTGTTAAGACTGGTAGCGTTACTATAGAAGTTTTGTTCAGTTTGTTTCCTTCACATGGAGTTTGTCACCCAAATGAAAACAGATCTCATCATACACACCAACAAAATCAATGACATCAAATCATCAATTCCAATACTTTTATTTTCTTCTATGATATCCATACATTGCAAACATACTCTGTAATAAAAGTCACTGCACATAACGCTGACAGTGCAGTTGTTGGCCCAGATAGCTCAGAAGTGCAGGATGTGAGGTAAATAGCAATTATTGTAGCTTTGTATTTCTGCTAATTCAGCCACAGCAACTACTCTCAGCCAAAAGATACATGCTTGTTTTATTTTGTGTTTAGCTGCTATCATAAAAAAAGCTCTACATGTGTATTTAAAGTGCAAATATTTTAGAGCTAGTGCAAGAGATACTGCTCTGCCTGTGAGGCTCTGATGATGAGATTGCCAGGTCTTAGTTAATGAGAAAAATGACTCGCATTGTGCCACGGGGTTGCTAAGCAAACATGGCATCCAGTTACACTTGGTACAGTATAAACTTGCAGGGCATCTTGGATTATTTCCATACAGTCGAGCAGATCATCCCATCTCACTCAGTAATGAATGTTTTCACCCTGGCACAGGGGTTCTGGCTCCAACTGCATGAGGCTCAGAGCTTGGTATTCACAGCAGGGGGCCAAAATATGATTCACACACACACAAGCGTACACAAGAATATTCATGGCAGACTCTCTGATCTGATGTGTGCCTGAGTGATGATCAAGCTGCTGTTTAATCTTCAGTCTTCCTGGGACATGTGCTAACATACCCACTCCTTAAGATGATTGACTGACTGGAGACGAAAAGAAAATCACCCTAGTAAAGATGTCACTCTTAGTGGTACACAGCCCTGCTTCTCCCCTCAGGCAAATCTACAAATGAATGCATCTTGTCTGCAAGTGTTTAAAAGCAATGAAAGGAGTGTGGCTGCTTGGCAACAGGTGCAGTCAAATCTAAAATTGCATCCCCTCCTTGCTCTCAATCTTTCTACTTTAAATCGCAGTTGTGGCATTCATGGGGATGCTGTTGCTGCTCTTCTTCTTTGTCAAACTCTCTGTAGGACTTTTCTTCATTTCAGTACCACGTGCTGTTTCGTCGTTGTTCTTGCGGAAGCAGTAGACCCCATAGAGGCGAAATTTTTTATCAGGGAAGCCCAGGTGTCTGACTCCTGGTTGGGATCCTCCACAGCGAGAGCGAGGATTGACTATGGGGTACCGGATGCTGCCATCCTCCAACCATCCAGCTTCGCACCGGTCCAGAAGCTGGAACTTCCATGCTGCATACAGCTGACCCACTTTTGCCACCTCTGAACCGTCTCGAATGCATGCCTTCATCGCCTCCGCATAATTCACCTTCTTAAAGCGTTTGAGGAAGTACACTTTGCCTGTGGGGATATATAGAGAGAGGGGGTGATGTTTGTTGCGAGAACAAGTGAAAAAGGTGAAGGAAACAGAGCTAGTGCATCGTTCAGGAGGTCAAAAGAGAAGTGAATGAAAGAGTTAAGCCCCAGAGACAAGCTGTGGCCAGTTTCCCTGGCTTCTGTGCCTGATTGTGTGCAGAATATCAAATCATTCCAACAACTGCCCGGGCAGCAGCACAAAATTGAAAGCAGGCAGAACCCAACTACTCAAAATAACTCTTAAAATGCTTACATTTTTTGGTTTCATCTCACCTCTGGGTCTTTTAACCAGGCGATATTGAAGAAATGGGTATCCTGATTGGTTAAAGTCTTTGAACTGAGAGGAATCACAAGAAGCAAAGATAAGAGCCTACCCTCAACTAAAGAGCTGCTGGTTTCTCCCAACAACTGCTTATGAAAATCACATCAGCAACCTCAGCTCTGCTCTTGGCTCAACTATTGATTTTACACTTGTTTATGTGACTGGTGGCTATTAGAGAGGCAGAATATTGTCTCATATTTCCCCAGGAGACTTTCAGTAAATACCTTCCAGCTGGACTGAGACACAGTAACAGTCACGACCACTGCTGAAACCTCCTGCCCACAACAGACTGTATGCAGTAATTAACACACAAGGGAAGCCAGCAGCAATTTTTTAAGGTTCCTGTCATGCTACCTTTTTCTCTCTGAGGGAATGAACTGGTTTTTATTCCCAGTTTAGGGCGTCTCAGAACAGTTTGTGATTTAAATGAAGAGCACTGTCTTACGTAAGTAAAATACTGTTTGTATAGTGGTTGGAATGCATGATTTTAATTCCCTTTCAGAAAATTCAATTCAATTTCCTGCTGAAAGAATGAAGCTAAAGCCAGCAGGGGCTTAGCTTAGCCTAGCATACACAATGGAAGCAGGTAGGAAAAAAAAAACTTACCTGGCCACAACTAAATTCACTTACCAGCAACTCTAAAGGACACAAGTTGGCATGGTACAGCTGATTTTATTATTCCACACAAAAGCAGTGTAGTGTTTGCTGCACTACAATTTGCTGTACTATTTCATGGCTGACACGTTGCACTTCCTTGAGTCAGCTCCTCAGTAAAATACTATCCAGCACATAACACCCTCATAAGTTTATGCAATGTGTTATTTGGTGAGCTTTAGAGGAGCTAATAGGAACACTGTGTTATTAAGTTTCCATACACTGGACTCAAACATCTCACATCTGAAAGCAGGCAAATTTGTGTATTTCCCTCAGAAAGCCAGGACTGACATCCTCCTGAGTGAACAATAAAGATTGTATTTAATAATGTGCATGAGAGGAATGTGAGAGTCTTCAGCAGTTAGACCCATTAGTGACATCGTTATATTTGAGGTGAACAAGCTAAGACTGTCAAGAGCAAGTTTGGTGATGACAAGGAGATGTGGAGCTGGAGATGTGGAAGAGATGAGGAGTGGACTCAATGAGTTATACCTGGATATGAAGGCTGGAGATGAGCATCTTCAAGCTGAAATGACAGCTCACAGCAGCAGATGAGAGCGTAAATAAAGTTTGACAGCAAAAAAAAAAAAGAAAAGAAAAAGAAAGAAAATGGAACTGGAAAACTGAAACAAACTCAACACTTGTATTTTTTCATCGTCTTGTTGTAAATGAAAGCATGTATCGACTGCCCTGACACTGCACCTAAATATCATCCAGCAAAAATTAATTTAGCCTCCTACTTTCTCAAGTTTATTCGAGCTTATGAAGGTGGCGTGTGCAGGCTCTCTGCGGGAATGTGATGCAAATCAAAGAGCTGGGAGATGAAAGGCGATGCTCTGTACCCAGAGGACACTGTGGTCCTTACAGGGCTGAATCAACATAGGCTGATTTAAATCCAATGGCCTTAGGCCTGCGAGATCACAGGCAAAGATCAGAGAGATGGGTCTCATTTCCCCTCAGTCCAACTCATGATACATCCTCTTTCCATACAGTAGCAACAGTCCAGCTCTGCCAGTGTTTTGTTCTCTTCCATTCACAAGCCAAAGATGCAGGAGCCAAGCTTGGATGTTTCTATTTAGTTATACGATGTGGGTGGAAAGAAAAGAGAAAAAAATATGATGTAGGTGGACTATGAAGTCTCTGATAGACACACACAGTACCAACCTACATACTACCTCTCTGTTTCTCACCATTGAGCTTGGAAGTGAAGCAGAAAGCATCGTAGCGCTCGTCCTCCTTGTGGCGGTAGCCATAGTTACGAACTCCAGCCGGAGAGTCCTTACGGCCGCACTGGTCTCTGGGATGAGAGATAGGGTACTGGACTGATCCGTCCTCCAGCCACCCAGCATTACACCAGTCCAGTCCATCCAGCCAGGCCTGTTGCAGGAGATAATGTTGGTTAGTGGGTCACGCTGGAGGATTAGAGACATTCTTTAAGGAGAAAGAATTTAGTTTACCTCTTGTGGCATAACTCCATTACTCTTGAATTTATTGCACTTAGCTTTTTATGTTGGGAGGATGGATCTGCAGTAAAACCTCTGGACTGGTCACATGCATATTCTTAATTTCAGATTTAACTGCTGCTCAATAAAGTTTATGATTGAGGACTAACGCCATTAAGTGAATTGTTCTAACCAAAAGAGTGGCTATATAAATAGCTGTTCTAAGAAACGTGAGGTTCAAAGATCGAAGCAGCAGCAACATGTGACATGTATCCAGCTCTCTTAAACCAACTCACTTTGTGCAGCTGAGAATGAGAAGCCAGGATGGCGTCCTGCTGTTTGCAGGCGTCCTCAGCCTGGTGGTAGTTGAGCTTATAGCGCCCCTCACGGGGGTAGTAGGGAAAGACCACTCCTACAGGTGACAGAAGCAAACCTACCGTTGAGTGGAAGCTGTAACATTTTGAGTTTTCAACTTCCCAATGCTTAATGTCGCGTAACAGCTAGCTGAGCGTTACATTTATCAGAGCTCCAGCAGAAGCTGACCTTCTAAGTCAAGGTTGACAAATCCTGTATCGTCCTCCATGTCATTTGTGACCTCACACTCGTATCGGCCATAGTCTTCCAGTGTGACATTTTGGATGATCACTGAGGCGTCGCCGGGTCCTGCCTGCTCCAAAAACACACGGCCTCGGTACGATCCGTAAACACGCTGCTGCCTGCAGACATTTGATACACACTAGTGGCCCTTAAAAACAGGTGCAGTAAGCAAAGTATTTAAGAATGCACACTTCATTTTATGTAACAGTGTTTCTAATTAATCCATGACAGTACTTCCCAGATGGCTTTTTGATAATATATACATTATATCAGTGAAATCAAATTAATCCATCAAATCCACCATTGCTGAAAATCCATCAAAACAACAGCTAAAGATGGTTTGACTAAATGACAAAGATGCAGAATTAACCTTCCGAGTGCCACAAAGACATCTTCAAACTGCAGGGCATCCGTCACTTTGGTCCATTTGATCCGAATGCGAGCAGGGTCTGTGCTCTCGGGCTCATGATGGAATCTGCAGGGCAGAGTGATGGAGCCACCACGATGCGTCACCACTTTCCCAGGAGCTGTCTGCACTATCACTGCTCCGGTGTCATCCTCTGAAGGAACGAAGAGAGGATGCATTTATTATTTATTACCTTTTTATTGCTGAAATCACAAACGGCCTGATGATACTTTACTTATACTTGAATGAAAAGTGGTAAATATAACTGGACGAACAGGGAATTTTCCCATTACCATACAAATATGTGCAGTCAAGCCCTTGTTCTGTTGTCTGAAATCGCCCTTGACGCAGATAAGAGTTGTAACTGTAATATTAAAATTCAGTCTTTGATTTTCTTTGTGAGGCTCGTCACATTTAGACGCTTCCAGAACCAAATCTCCATCAGCTGACAAAGTGTGCGCCGTTTTCTTGTAACATCACATTAGTGCCCCAACAGCTCAGCATTTCAACATGTTTCCATTGAAAGCATCAGTGTGCAACCCCTCTGCCCGGATCCATCTTCACATTGCCCATTCCACCATGTTAACCTCAACCTCTGCAGAGTGTGATTCACCAAAATGACCCAAGACTAATGGTGACCCCAGTGCTACTTGTACAAATGGCCAATAACAAGACCTACTTTGCATTTTTGGCAGACATTATCTCAGACCCTGTTCGAGAGTCTGAGAAGCAGAAGTGTGTGCCTTGGCAACCAAACAGTATGTATCCAACAAGAGCGTTGTAAACATTTAAAACATTTAATGAGCGGCTGCGAGAGGTTTCTGCTATGTTGTGACCAGATAAAGGCACCTACAATTATCCATGCCAGCCAGCAATTAGTCCTGTCACTGCTTACGGCTCTCTGGAAAGTTGTTTATAACCATCGGCCATGAAAGCGCCAAAGTGCCATTTAATCAAAACTTAAAGAACATCATTTCCTGACACTGAAGGCTGTGCGGCAACATGCTGATTTTCTGAGACAAACAACGTACACGGACACCCCTGAGACAGAAAGTGAATGCAACTATTTTGCAGATGGGGGAACAGTTTCTGCTCATATTTCTTATGCCACAAAATATCTGTAAAGCGCTACTTTCATTTGGGTATGCTTTGTTTCTATTTAGTCACTACGTCTCTACGTATGGAACACAATGGCAACTGAACCCATGGCCCACTATGTCTTTGTGTATTTACATTACTTCAAACTTGGCGTCTATGGCAACTTTTCTGCAAGAAAGATAATTTGCCATCAAACAATAGCGATTGGGTTCAGAGACTGCGACTAATGCAACCCAAATGTTTCGCACCTTCACACAGACATTTAACCTTCTACTGTTGACTTTTCTTATGAAGTTGTTTAACCATGAGCTTAGCACTCACAGCTGATCAGTGTGAAATATTGCAGGGACTAATGGAAGTAAAAGGAGCAGTCACAGTGAGCTGTTAGATGAGGAGCTGCAAAAGTATTAAACCACTAACTACCAGTGTTTCCAAATCGACCAGAACAGAAATGTTTGAGCCATTTTATTTAAAAAATATAAACAAACATATAATGTTGAGGTAATCACATGTGATATATAATATTATACATAATATAAGATACAATATCAACAAATACAATCTTCTACTGGAGGAACAAATGCCTCTGTTTTGATCTCAACATTGCAGATAACGTGTCTCCTGCAGTCAATACATGAATCCCTGCTGCGGTTTATTTTCTTATCAGGTAAAATTAATCACAGCTCGAAGGTGAGGGGTGTTTGACGGCATAATAACGGATCTGAGATAGTACAAAATGGAAAGCTTTTGCTCGTGAAGACTCTCAATGTTAAATCAAGAAAGAAATGCTCAAGGTAACTTTGTTTGTACAACTCAATGTCACACAAAACGAATTGAATCTCAGTGACCTAGAAATACAGTGCATAATGACTGAGTGTTCCAAATGTGGGATATACAGTATATTCATGTAACTTTAAAAACACATCGAGTGTGAGGCCTTTCTTTCCGTACTGTGGAGACCTCTGGATACTTTAACAAGTTTTAATGGTTGCTGCAATATACTTCATACATTACATACACTGAGGCGAGGCTGGAGAGGCTATTGAAAATATCCAGCCTTTCAGCAGTCTCACCATTATGGGTTGCCTAACCGTTCTGAGGTACATTCAGACTCCTCATTCTGCACAGTGGCAGTTGTTAGATTCATGAAAGTGTAAGATGTCCTTACCGAGAACATGCACCACTTTTCTTCTGCCCTTCTCTGTGTCCGCCGGCAGGGAAGACACTGAGAGGGCCAAGGTCAGGATGAAGACCACAATGGATATTTTCCCAAAAATCAGAGGCCGAGGCTGCTTTGAGGACTGCAGGAAAGGACAGATCACAAAGAACGCCGATGGAGAAACTTGAAAAACTGAACAGTAATGTTCCAAGGGCAAACAAGACCTACAGTAAAAAGTCATGATGTAGTCGAGCAGTAGTTGGATACCAAGAACTTGTCTTGGTATTATTGAAATTCTAGCAAGTCTTGTTGTGAGTTCATGTGACGTCCACGCACACACAAAAAATAATAATTAGAACTTAAAATGACAATGCGAGCTAAAATCTTGATACACTATTTTCTGAGTTTTTCTGACATCAGAAAAACACAGGAGCCTGGATGCAGGCCACTGAGTATCACCGCTAAAAAGGGACATCTGCTTTGCATGTGTACGTTGTTCACTTGTTAAAGAAAAGGAGAGAAGCCAGAGGATTTTGCAGCAGTAAGGACAAACTCAGTGTTCACTGTATCTTTTGGTTCCATTCAATATTATCCATGAAATGTAGCAAAGAGTTTAGCATCCTTAAATACAATCAAATGACCAAATGATGAAATCCGGGCTTAATGAATAGCCTTTACACATATCTTCACATACACTTTTTATATCCATGTGCTTCTTCTAAGAGCAAAACATGACATGAAGAAAACTTCTGCTTCAATGTCTCTGCAACTAGGTACACTTAACAGAAACATAACGAAAAATTGTAACACATGTAACACCAACCTAAACTTGGTTGTTATATGCTGTTATAATGTCATGCATTTCCATAATGTACAGGGATTTTTGATTCGATACAGACATTTTAATTAAAATAATATTTCAAACATATGTACATATTTGAAATTATACTGTATGCGCTGGCGCCCCTGACCCATTTCTTTTGCTTTCATTGTCACACAAAAAGCAGCAACATCTAGCGCAAAAAGTTCATCATAAGTTTATCGTGGAAGTGACAAAAATGTTGTTCCTTGAACGGTCACTTGACACTAGCTCCATTTTTAGATATGACTTACCTATTCCAGCTTAAAAGCATTCAAGGACACCCAGGTTGGAAAACCAATTTGCACTTGATAGGCCATTACTGAATGTGCACTGTAATGGCTTAGAAATTAGCCTCACACTGTAATCACATAAAGTACATACAGTAATTTACCCCATGCTACTTGATCTAAATCCACATCTCTTTACTGCATTTCGGCTTTTAGTCACGATGCACATCATCCAAAGAATTTCTATGCCGGGTGATAAAAAGCTGTGCTGTAAAGCACGGAAATGAAAATGATTACTGCAGCTTTCTCAAGAATAGAAGGTTAGCTGAATCTGAAAGCTGGCTGCGTGGGTTTGAAGAAAGCCATGGGAAGAGACGAAATAGTCCTGAAAGGACAGTCCTAACTTGAAGCTTGTTTTGGCACTTTTTATTAAAGTGTCTGCAGAAAGAACTGGAAGTATTAGAGAAGTTTGGGTCTTGGATCAGCAGAGACCAGTTAGCAAACAAAGGACTGTGTGCCGACATGAGCGACGACAAATGTTCACAATTAACTGAAGGACAATAACAAACCTGGGGTCTTGTGTTCTTTGTACGTACTCTTTAAACGTTGTTATTTACAGCGTTCCCTGGCAGGGACCAACAAAGAAAACACCGTTCCTCCTTGATGTTGCTGCTTATTCTTGTGAAGGGCTCATTATACTCTAGCCGAGTGTGTAATGGATGCACAGAGCCCTACAGATGCAGATGTATATTTTAACCCAGCGCGTGACACTAACAGCGCTGTATCGCATAAACCAGTGATCACCCGAGGCTGTTTTTCAATTCCTTCATTATCAGTGGGACAAAAAACGTCACAACAACAAAACAGTGAACTGTGTGCGCTGCTCCCGCATGCGCTGCCAGAGGTCTGCACTGTCAGCGTCACCTGTGCCTGTGAATAATCACCTGCTATGAAATAGCACTGCTGCAGTACATAAAGTCTGAACATGAGAACAGGCCCCAGTGAAGCGGCTGTTTTACATGCACATTACACACTACAAACAGTCCTGCTGCATCATTCCTCTCAAGGTTATTCCAGTAATCATCCCTGCAGTTGCATGCTCACGCTGCACAGAGAGCTGCGGAGCCACGGTATCAGAGCACAGAAGTGATTTGAACTTACCATGGCTAATACAACAGGATTAATGGCTGGACGAAGCAAATGTGAAGCGTTGAACTCCTCCGCCAGGGTGAACGTTGTCCTGCAGCAGCACTCACCTCTCTCTCCCCCTCTCTGTCTGTGCTCCCAGTCCCATCGCTGTTCTCTCGCACTGCAGGGGAACCACCGCTGTTTGTGGGTCCCGCAGTCCTCCAGTGACGCAGCACATATTTGACTCTGCACCGTGTGTGGATTACTCTTCCTGAAATTCATTAGTGCCACGTATTTGCTCCACTGTCTCACACACCTTCAGTTATTTCAGTGAGGCGCAACAATACAGTGGTGCTACTGGAGAACAATCAAAACATTGGAGACTTTATGGAAGTGTTGCAAATTAAGACTTGTTATTTTTGTTTTAAATATATATATATATATATATATATATATATATATATATATATATATATATATATATATATATATATATATATATATATATAGATAGATATGTGTACAATCTATCAAAGATTTTGAGACCCCCTGCAGTACCTCCGAGGACCCCCTAGGGATCACGGACCCCCTGTTGAAAACCTATGGTGTAATGGGTTCACTAACTTGGGAGATGAAGACTGGACAACTGGACTTGCTGAATATGTCAGATGCCAGGTCCAGGCCTTCTCCAACTGCTGTGAACAATAAGACAGAGCTTGGAGTGTGTCAGAAAATAGTTAACGAGCTCTCGTGAAAGCCTGGGGTTTCTGCCTTCTTGTCCATTTATTTAATTTTGTTTATATGGCAGTTATCAAACTGTGGAAAGGCAGGTTCAGGATTTCCCAGAGACCTAAAAACATCTTGCTCTTTACCCGCCAATGGAACAAAGAGTTTAAGGGTTCAAGTGACACTAAAGACTCTCTGTGAATGCCAATCTCAAAGATCTCCTTTTCATTCTCTTTGTAAGCACCTATGGCAATAAGTGCTAATTGAAGAGGTGCTTGAACTTCCCTTGTATGTCATTAAAGGCCATTCATCAATTCAAGTACGCAATTAACGCGCAATTTTTAGTAGACTTCCAGTACGCACTTGATGGTTCTGGCTTGACAAGTTTGACTCTGAAGAACAGACGTGAGGACATAGTATGATGACTCGTGATCGTTCACTTGATAACACCATCAAAATGGATTCTGGCTGTCACAGGTCCACTCAAGTTACCACATGATGTGGAGCAGAGACACATCCAGGCATTTTACCTGTACTTTGTCACACGTGTACTTTGAATTGGAACAGTAATTGCGGAGCCAGTGATGAGGCTTCGCACGTCCACAAAAATTAATTTTGATAAGTTCAATTCAATGCTACATAAATAAAATTGAATTGTCAAGGAAAAGCTCCCTTTTAACGAAAGCTTGGGCAGAACCCAGCTTATGGGTAGAGACAGAAAAACTGAGAGATCAGAGGAGGAACAAGATAAATCTGTCATAGATACGTACCCATGACGAAAGCATACACTCTGATGGTGACACAAATACATGATGTAGCTAGTGCATGTTATGTGAGAGTTTGATAATGAATATAAATAAAGCCGTGAGTGCCTTTTACAGGGGAGCTAGTATTCAGGTAGGAGTGGATAACTGCAGGCCATGAAGACTGGGCAGGTTGGAAAACCCCAACACTTGGTCCATTACCTTTGCTCAAGATCTGGGGGATGAATGTGTGTGGCTCGTCATTTTAACGTCTCCACAGGTGTTCAGCAAGAACACTGCACGTACAAGGACTTTCACACGATTTCTTCAGCGTATCATCGGCCCAGTCAATGTTTTGTTACCTCATTTGGCAACAGATAGCGACTACCAGAAAGCCACTGAAATGGAAATCTCCAGGATTTCCACTTTAAGGACTATCAGCTCAGACTAGCAAGAGTCTTCCATGAGCATCACGACAAGAAAAGAGATGCCCTTGGGATGATGGCAGCGCACAATGAGAAGAGACAGGGTCCTCAGCATGAGGCAGTGGCACTTTGTGTAACACTCACGATTTCACTGATGGCTGTATTACTGCATACTGTGCTGCTAAGATTCAAGTTGACTTGCATCGTCTTGAAGAGCAACGACATGGACCAGTCAACCACCGGGCAGCTTCTCGAGTTGCTGCAGTCCTGTGTGGCATCACTGCAGCTGCAGTTCTCAGATGTCCGGACTCTCCCTGGACAATCACAGATCTATTAGCAAGAGATGCAGCAAAACGGAGCTAAAGAGAAGAAAAACAACAGTGTGCAGATAATGAAGTGATGCCTTGTTGGGGTGAGAAATTCGAGGTCAGCAACATTAATACTGACGGCTTGTTTTCAAGTCTGGGCCAACAGCTGGCTGCTTCCCAACACATTAGCAGGCAATTCGGTGTTATTAATGTGGTCTTTAATGATGTATTAGTTAAACCCAAAAGAAAAAAAAAAAATCCTGAAAAAACTGCGTTTTATCCACAGGATTTAGACAAGGCCTGTACGTTTACTGCCCTCAGAGCAGAGTTGAGAGAGATTATCATCCTTACCAATCTATTACAAGTTGAGGAAAAGACTACGGGCTTGAAACATTTCCCCCCAATACTGTGAAAACACTCAAGATTTAGCTAAGATTACCCATCACCTTGGAGGGAGATGATTTTCTCTATGAAATGTATAAAAAACGAATGAACTGAGAATAACCATGGGCTAGAAATGTCTACTTGCTGTTATTCAGCAAGATTGTTTTGGGAGGATTTAAAACCCCACCCTGTGAAAGTAAGATGAAGAAAAAGTACAAGGAAACGTGGGTGTGCAGGGGAGGTCAGGGATGATCACATGACCACAAAAGCAATGAAGCCAGCTTTAAGTGTTGGTAAACAGATTTTAAATGATGAAACCTAATTAGCTTTATATTATCATACCTGGTTCCTGGTGGAGTGTGAACCCAAACAGAACGGCACGGCAAACAGAAATGTGAGTCATGGTCTCCTTCCTCCTGAACCTGACTTATAATAACTTAATTTGGTTCCTTAATTGAAGCTCATGCATTAATGAATCCAAAGCCCTTTACTTCTATTATAAAGTGATACCTCACCATTAATCCTTCCATAGCCTGCAGTGCCGAGTGTTTGGTTGCATTTTTCACAGCCACAGCTCCGCAGCTCTCCGGGGCCACACTGCCGAGGAGGCATCTGCAGCCGAGGTCCCCCGTGACTCTCATCATGGGATTAGAGAGCTGTTTGGAGCGGCCACATTTGATTTAAAGCCTCTCTCACACACACAGAATGCACCGGTAGCATGTGCGAGCGGGAGCGATGCCACGCTTCAGCATGAAAAAGCTGCTGAACGAGAGTAAATTAAATGAGTCTGCCTCCCTCCCTATCTCCTGGCCTATTGCTCAGCGAAGTACGAGGGATAATTACTTATGAGTGGGCTACTGTTATTGATGGGGTAGGGATGGGGAGGAGGGTTGCGTTGCTGCTTTAAAAAGCTTTATCTAACCACATAAATAACTCCTTTTATCTCTGTCAAGAAAACACAGTGTGTTCACATGACTGAACCAAAGCCTGATATTATTGAAAGGATTTGAGAGACTCATTCGGTACTTGTGAATTACATTACACGGTGAGGTGATAATCTTTTCATTTAATCAGTCTTTTGCGTATCTTACCAAGAAGGCCTCGTCTTCGTGAGACTGACAGTGGCCTCTTCTGTTCAGCCTGGTCATTGAAGAGTGTTTGTTGAACAAAAAAGTATCACATGAGTCCTTGATGACTTTGTAAAAGCCAGTGATGAGAGCAGTAGTGGGCCATTCACTGAGCCACCCACACAGAGAGAGAGCTCGCAGCAGCATCTATGAGCAGAAAAGAAACAATGAGGATCAGGAGTCGTAAGCGGGGAAGGAATGAAATGTTGGCAATTCGCGCACATGGGATCAGACAAAATGCAGAATGGCAGATGCCTCTCTTGTTTTCCTGCTTGAGAAAGAAAAGTTGTCTTTTTAAATCTGAGATAGGCTGGCAGCGTCTGTGTGCGTACTCCGGAGTGAATGAGCGACAAGAGCTGCCGCTGAAGTGTACATTGCCCTCTACAGCCCATCCCTGCCACTCAGCCCCTGAGTAATGATCTGTGGTGGCTCCGGTGGTGTTGGGTAACAAATACTGAGCTTATTGTGGAGTTATCAAGTCCACCCACCCACATTGTCCGTTTCACAGCAGCGTGCTGACATGCAGACAATCATCAAGTATCGTGGTTATATAACACACTGCAAAACGTCTGTAGCATAGGAAATCTATAGTTTAAATCATGTTTGTAGTAAACAGCGTTGCAGAGTGTTTCTGGAGGCTGTGTAATTCTCCACAGGTGTCTCCACTTCTGGCTGTTTAGCCCTCTGCTCAGGTTGACTAAAAGCCTCATTTGGAGTGGATTTACTGTGTGTCTCTGGAGGAGGTGGGGGGATTTTAACATATCCTGCACTTGTGAGTGATTTTAATCCCATTCAGAGTGTGTATGTGGGTGAATTTCCACTTCCATTCCAGCATTAATTACAGCTGCAATTTTGCCTTTTCTTTTTTTTCCTTTCTTTTTTTCTTTTCTTTTTTTTCTTTTTTAGATATATTGTATTTTACCAAACCTGGCCCATTAAACCCATTAAATTAATAATCACATTTATTATTCATATAAATCAATTAAATCAACTCCCTTGTGGCTTGATAGCCATTCTGTATCACTGGATTAATTTCCCCACCTTTACACCTTTGGATATTATTTAAAACTGTTTAAGTCATGCTGAATTAGAATGATATATTTTCTTAGTCTTTGTGTTTTTTTTTGTTTTTTTGTTATACTGTCCCATGTGGGGAAATGACTTCATGCATTTGACCAAGTCATTCATCCTGTGTACTTGGAGCAGTGGGTTACCACCTGTGCAACGCCCGGAGAGCAGTTTGGGGCTGAGGTGCTTGCTCGAGGCCCAAAGCTGCTTCCCTAACCACTACTTCACAGCTTCCCAGGCATTAAGACTGGACTGAATTCTAACTGAGTTATGACTAGAAGGAGACAAGCAGCTTTTCATAATTATTCAATCTCTTCAGCAGTCTTTTGTTTGTCTCTCTTAGATTTGTCCTACCGAGTGTCCACATCTGTTACGAAATATGTCCTGTAATTTCCTGCTTGTTAAAATGTCCTCCGGAGCAGTGAATTAAATCACTGAGGAGCACAGCCTCTCCTTGAAATGTTAATCCAGTCAAAACTGGTTTAAGGTGGAGAAAGGGGACACTGAATCAACCAGTGTGATGTAATTATGCTGCCGTCTATGAAATCCAGTTAAACACAAGATTGTACGGAAGATACTGCAAATCATAAATATGTTATTACCAGCTTATAAAATAATCTAGAGAAAGTTGCAGCCTATTTTTCTTGTCTTGTCAATCAGTTGAAGATTGTTAGCATAGTATCTCCTGTCTACTGTAACGGAAAGTGACATATGTATATACCAATCACTGGGTTGTATTGAAGTGACTTAGTGCAGTTGCTAACTCTATTTATGTTCACATGCTTCAGCCATTATTGTTACAGTTGGACGTCAGTATTATAAATATCTCCAGTGAATATCCAGTGAATATCTGAACCTACTTTTTTTTTGCCAATTCATTGTCTACGAGTTGAGACATCTCCAAGCTTCCAAATGTTGTTCATCCAGTATCATGGAAGCTTTCAGGTTCAGTAGATTTGTATCACATCAGATGGAAATTCATTTCAGTTTATGGCTAAACATGTCAAACTTCATATTCAGGTCACCATGAACGTCTGAACTAGATATCACGCTAATCCATCCAACAGTGAAACCGTGACATATTTCACACAAAAGCTGTCAGCTGTTTAGCTGGCAGTAAAAATGTCAGAGATTATGATTTCTCCTACGGGCACCACAGATAGCAGTCCTACTGACTAATCGTTGCTCATGTATGACACAAGACATTCTAGCGTTGGAGGTAAATAATTAAATAACCACTAAATCCACAGATGTTGAGCAAAATAATCTTGTATTTTGGCATTTTGAAATATTGCATTTGAAATAAAACAGCTCTCCACGAACTATCAGATAAGTCATTCACTCCAAAGGTGAGAGGAGATTTATGACGATCATTTCTCTTTGTACTTGGTATCCTTCTCCTCGCTGTACGGCAGCCCAGTCTCCCCAGGGAAGGGGGCGATTTTCAGGAAGAAATAGGGATTGCTCTGAACCCGCAGCATCACCAGGATCGGAGTGACTGCGTAGAGCAGGTTGGCCACCAGCACCAACCAGAAAACGTCATTTGGGATACGAAATGGTGCTGTGGTACGAGGGTGGAGGGATCCCCCGATGTGGGCCCACTGGCACTGGATGGAGACAAGGAGAAAGAAAAGTAGAGGGTTTGCACTGATTACAGATCATTGTGTTTTATTATAGAAAATCTCCAAAGGAATAACTTGAAAGGTCGACACACGACACCACAGTCATTATGGGTGGATATTAGAAGGCAGTCTGTGAGCGCTGATGTGCAGTAACACAAGGTTTTAATCAAGGAGTTCCTCTCCTCGTGCTTCTAATCTCTCTGTCAGATCAATATGTAGAGAACGCATCGCCAGCTTGTTTATTACAGAGAATATACTTCAAAGGATAATTGTGGTCCAGGTCATTACTAACAGGATAGAGCTCGCTGCAAGGAGTTAATTGCAGTGACACGTGTCGCGCCTCTTTTTAACAAGTGCAAACTGCTGATGAAAACTTTAATCAATAGGACGCAGCAATTTTTGCTGTGCCTTAATGCAATGCAACTAACTGTTGGTGCAAGCTGCTTCAGCATGCAGCATCTGTGGCCTCGCTGATGCATTCAGAGCCAGTTTCACTTATTGACTGTTTTCCTTTGTGGTGTCACCTGGATCATTGCTCCGGCGCAGAACACCGTCCAGTCCGACATCCATGTGCACCCGGGCCTGAGGAGGCCGTAAACGAACGCACCCAGCAGGGGGAGTCCATAAAAAAACAAGTGCAGCATCTGGAAAAACAAACGCAATGCCATTATTCTCTTCATATTACTTCCATTACTTATTGGAAAGCTGAAAATGTGAGAAGTCCCTCCTCCGAATGAAATGTTGGCGTGGACCTATATGTCATTCACAGCATAAGTTAATTATGTGGTTCCACAGTGACATACGGCGGGTTGAGCTGTGCGTATATCATATAGTGTATTCCGCGGGGAATGGCTCTGGATATGCTGAGAAGTGCCTTACAGGGCTGAAAGACCCTTCCATCACTGTCAGTCAGTGTTGTTGTTGAGCCCTGACACTCCAGCAGACAATTAAAACAGTGCATCCTCATTCTCCTCTGGCCCACACCTCACTTCAGCTACTCCCGCTGAATACAGACGAGGGCAAAAACAAACACACAGTCGACTTTTTAATGCGCTGCATAAAAGCAGTGCCACTGGAGTGGAAAAGTGAATTATATGAAATAATAAAATTAGCCAAGAATTAAAATTAATCAACATTTAATTATGTAATTTAACTGCACACATTTGAGACATGTAAGAATATAATGTACATTATTACGCTTTATAATGTACAGAAATAAAACAAGCTCTTACAAATGGAAACACTCAAAGTCAGTATTTCAGTCTTGAGTGCTGCGCTATGGTATTTATCTGCTTCCCAGCTCTGCTTTGAATTTGCACCCTCAGCACAAATGGCTGCTTCCACACAAGGGTCATTACAGAGACTGTCTTGACCTTCAACTTTAAATATTCCCACTTTCTAAAACTCTCAAATTATACCAGTTCTTTTCATTCCCGGTCTGGAGTCCAGATGAATTCTAATGAGTTCAGCTCAATGCCTGAAAGCCAATCATCTTTGCCCTTCAGTCTTTTGTTGTAATGTCTTCTTGGTGCTGCCATGGCAACTTGTCGCAAATCATTCATCAACTAATGAGGAGGTCGCGACGGTGCAGAAACAATGTAACCAAATGCAAGAAAACCAAACTTCTTTTATTTCCGTTGCACCCACACATGCAAACAAATCCAGAGCACAAACACGGAGACTAACCAAGACATACTTTCACATGCTGCACACACACTCTGCTCCATCCCAGTGAGATGCTGATGGGGGGCTTTGGGCGAGGGATTAGCTTATCAAGTTCTCGGCATGCGGCTCGTCTTTCTGATCAATGGCTCGCAATTGTGCCTGGACTGCAGCCACGACAAGGTCTTTGGATAACCTATTGACAGAGCCGTGTGCGGCGAACAAAACACAACAAAACCCACAGGTCAGAACGAGAAAATGAAAGGAAAGCAGACCAACTGCCAGTCACTGTAATAATCTATTATCCATCTTACGCAAATGAAAGAGAGAGACAAAGATGCGCTGGCCTCTCAACCCACGCTCGTCGTGGCTATAATGATGAAAAATGGCTCAAACAGTGGAGGAGATGAGGGCACGCTTCCAGCACGCTCAAAGTGATATCCATGAAAGCAGAGGTCCATTATGTGGCTTGTTATTTAAAACGAGGTGAAGAGGTGTTGTTAGATGCTACGGCAGCAACAGGGAAGGAAATAGACATGGACCCGTAAAGTGTAAGAAAAAGACCAACCATGACTTTGGGGTAGCCGACAGGATCCTTCAGGTAGGGTTCATAATGCTTCAGGTACAAGGAACAAACTTCAAGTGGAGAATCCAGAGCCACCTACGCATAAAATAACAGAAACACCTTATGATATAGTGCAGTTTAACACCAAAATATTGCATGAGAATCAAGAATTTAAGATCAGTTTTAGAAGACATTCACATGTGGCTCAGTTAGCTGAACTGCTTTTCCAAGTCCCTGGACAAACCGCTGCGCCTGACCCAGATTTCAGGCTAACGTATGTGACTTTTAAAGATTCCTTGAACTCTGCCCGCAACATGCTGTAAATATATCATACTCACCAAACCTCTGAGGATGGTGAAGGCCATGGCCGCCAACAGGAGCACCACCAGGATCATGTCCAAGGGACGCCAGATCAGCTTCATGCTCTGAGCGTGCTTGGCCTGGGTGGAGATAATGTGCGGTGTAGAGCTGGTTAGTGAAGGTTGTGGTTATGAGCGAATGTTTAAATGAGGTTCCTCTGTTCAGGTAACCATCGTCTTTACATCTGCGCTGACTAATGTTTTAATCACTTACGTGACCTACAAGCTATAAACGTAACACCAACATGTGTTTCCAGTGCAAGTTGTTGTGGTGTTACATGACAACCCAACACTCACTTGTTACTGGAAACAATAAAGTTATTCATAGCCAGGGCAAACACAGGTCCTCGTTGGTGTGGTTTTACTATACTTCTCTTATTTGCTCAATAGTGGTGAAAAAAGCGACAGTAACGTGACAGTAATGCTCATGTATTTTGTAAAACATTTGGAGTAGGCCATGTAGACCAATCTGACAAATTAATGGATTATTGTGTTGAAGCTGTGTAAATGTTTTGTTTTTGTTTTGTTTCTTAACAAAAGGAGCCTTTTCAGAGCTAGTTGTCATATGCACTTTTTTGGTAGTGGTTTATGTAATTTCTCTGACTGGCAGTAGAGGGAGACACTGCAGCGTTAAAATTGACTGGATAATGAGAAAGGGAAATATTTGGCAATACTGAAATTAGGCAAAGCATTTGAGCTGTGCTTGCAAACACACTGTGGAGATCTGTCGCGTTGAGGTCAGCACACCACACATTCACAAGATGACACATGACAGCGACAAACTCATCAGTACTGGTGTGAATCACATTCAGCTGGACTAGGCATGCAGAAAAAAATGTATGTCTGATCCTTTCCTCTTTCATATCAAGGTCTAATCATTCAAGCTCATGACTTACATTGTATCCACCAATTAGTGGCCTGTCCTTGGGCCTAGTAAAAAGTGTGACAGCTCCCACTATAGGCATCAAAAGAAAGAGAAAATTGATCCAGAATGCCGGCCGGATCTCTGACCCATATTTACCTGCAGAAAAAAAGAGAAATAAAGACTCCTTTATCAGCTTGTAGACATCTTAGTCAGTAATTGAACTTCCGTTTAAAAACCACTATAGGACACTTGAGGCAAAAGAGAACAGTACACTATGTCTATGATAACACAACAGAGGGAACAGCGCATTGCCTGAGGCCACGTTTGATCTTGTGACACTTATGTATTCAGTTTGAAATGCCAACAACAGATGCTTTAAGTCTGTTTTTTGCTTTGTTCTGTGGGTTGTGATGGCAGGCGAGGCACAGGGTGTGCGCGTGTTTTTCGTTGGCAGCCTGAACTGTGACACTGATGGTACACGGCAGGGCAGATGTTCACTTGATTAAAGCTTGTCATCATGGGACTGGCGGAAAGGGGATTGAGGCTCACCTGCCACTATTCCAGAAATAAACACACTCATGTTGGCACACAACGAGCCAGCCCAGAACAAGCCCAGGGTACGGTAGGCTTTCCTAGGAGAGAGGGTGGAGATTGTGAAGATATCCGTCAAGACAGAAAGTAGTACGTGAAACTTTAGTTCAGGTAAAGTAAGTACACAACTGTCCTATGCATAATACAAATCCTATTTTCTCCAGTGGTACGAGGCTGATATTGTTTAAAAGAGGATTTAATTCCATACAGCACCCCCACTAAAGCAGTGCTCCCTCTGAACTCTTGAGCTCCCTGAGGGCACTGTATGACAGGCTGACTCACTGTCTTTTCTATCCATTTTGTGGGTTTTATGTGATAAATGCTCCCCATACATTTCAGTGGTACCTAATTTGCTCAACTGTTATTTCTTTAGCTCAGACACACAAAAAAAATAAAAATGGGTGTGAAGCTTTGCATGCGCCGGAGAACACTTTAATCTTTGTACTGAAATGCTACAGACCGTGTACAGCCTCCAGTGTAGTTAAAGGGCACTCTAGACCTCTGTCATTTGACGTGAGCGTTTTGTGATCTGAAGTAAGATAAACGAGCATGACCATCACGCACCTGTCTGTTATCCTGCCGATCATCAGCAGGTACATGATAAAGTGCGCTATTCCATCCCAGTAACACATCATGATGGCATATGCTGTCCCCAGGTAGGGCTCTCCCTGAAACACGGACATTACACACAGTCATTCCTGCGTGACGCTGATAAACATTTGCTTAGTGTTGCACAAGTGTGTTTATTACAGGAACGTAAGAGACTTACTGTCTTCTGGTAGAATTCCATGAAACCAGATATAATGCCGTCATATTCCAAGGCACTCGTCAGGTCAATGATACAAGTAAAAGAAAATTCAGCAAAAACTGTAAAGGGTAGAAAATATGAAGATGAGTTTTATTCATTTTCTTTCTTTGCTTTATATATATGCATGAGGCACTTTAATATTGAATGCAAAATGATGACAATAATGTATATTTATACATAGCACTAGGCCGAGATTAATATACAACACATACAGTAGGTGGGGTCCCTACCACTTAAGGGCAAGGAATCATATATGGTAACTTCATTGATCTTGATTTTCTGCATGAAAATTTAAAATTTTCTAAAAGTAAGAAAAAAATCTCCTTTTGCCCTACGACAAAACTGAAATTTGGAATATCCAAGTAACGGGTTAAATCAGGTCCATGGTGAGCAGCCCTTTTCTATCCTCAGGTAAAGAACCCTGCAGAGCTGAAAGCCTCGTCTGGCAGACAGAATTTAACTGTGGAAAGAAAGGTTACTCTAAAGCCCCTCTCCAGCACTAATAGAACACAAACAATGTGCCCTTCAAAGTCATTAGCATACAGTATGTGTGTCTCCATAACAAGTGAGTATACGCCAACAACTCCCTCTCCAGATGTCCACACTTACTCTCCAAGTTACAGGATAAAAAAATGGGCTTCAGGTGCGCGCTAATAGGCTTGGAAACAGTGCGGTTGTGGAAACAGACTATCAGGTAAACCATTTGGTGGAGACATTGGAACATAACAAGAGCACAGGCGTTACCATGGGGTATAACTACCACCATATGAGGTGAATCTACTGCCAATTCATGCAGGTAGCTTCAGCATGTGGGGTGAACACCATGAGGCAATGGATTTACAGGACATATGCTCATATACTATACTATACTCATGTACTATACTTGTATTGTACTTGAGTATACTGTAACTTTAGGATACTTGCATTCTACCATTTTCTTTCTTTGCTTTATATATACGTATTAGGCACTTTAATATTGAATGCAAAATGATGACAATAATGTATATTTATATTGTATAAATTGTATATATGTATATTATATTTATCAGTCAAAGGAAACCTCTACGTTTAACATATTTAATATAAGGAGCAATGCCGTGCAGCAAATATTTCTGGTGCCTTAAAATTGTTGATAATACTTTTACTTTAAAGCATTGTGAATGGAGGACTTTGGGAGAGATTATGGTATGTTTGTTGTTGCATATAAGGAGCTTGTGCACCTGTAATACCATATCTAACAAAATTGGAATGAGCTGAAATCCATTCGAGCAGCATGTCCTTGTATTTCAACACTTAACATTTAAAACACCTATAAACCCCGTTGCAGTGATCTTCTAGCTTATAGATTACAGGCACTATCTCTGTGTGTTTTTGCGCAGATGCCACGGGGGTCAAACCCTTGTATCACATCCCTCCTTTCCGTCCTTCATACATTCTTTGCACATTCGGTTACGCATTGCATGCACATGCGACACACATTTTGTCTCTCCCGCGTATCTCGTCTGTAATCCTCCAGTTTGTCTCTGACATCTAACAGGTGAGATAGCAGAGGGGGGGATTACGGCTCTCTATCACTGAGAACAGCCTGCCACGGCTTTGTCCATGTTGCGGTGGGTCTTCTGCACAACAGTATGACTGCCTCGGGCCCCGACTACTGATGTATCACCTTGTTTGTGTCCCACTAGCGTTGCCCCTGGCATCGGCTGTGGGGATCTGACGGTGGGGGAAACCCTTCGGCTAGAAATGGAGCATAGTTTGACCAGTGGCTATACACACAGCGAGTGACACTGTGTCGCTAATTGTTGTAGCTTAATAAAAAGTTTAATTAAACGATACAGCCACACGAACAGAAATATTCTTAGGAAGTCTACGGTATTATGTGAGAGCAGTAACTGGATCTGAGTGCATTCAAATAGCTGTGCCCTTTGTTTCACGGTCACTCATGGACTCTGTCTCAAAAGAAAAGCTCAAATGTTAAGTAAGTGCCCGAAAGGTTCTGCAGGCCGTTCGGATCAGTCATGCTTCAGGAAAGTCCGGGTAAGCTTCGCTCAGAGTCTGATCCACCTAAGCAGCTTTCGTTTTCATATCAGGCGAAATCAGTCTGACTATTCATGTTCTCACTCGCTGAGCAGCGGGCGAAACTGTCATGTGAGCACTGGAGTCGGCACCAGAACAATGCACGGCACTCACGGCTTTCTTTAGATTTGGACAAATATCGCAAGTGCGTTGGGAAATGCGCACTGTGGCGTTGATTACCAAAGAATAAGAGGTCTTTAGGTGGGTTGCCACGAGTGATGAGGAAGTAGAACAGAAACACAATCACCAGCACAGCCACACCGATCTCCAGGATCACATAAGGCCTGTGGAAACATGGAAATGAAATTGTTATCTCAGGAAATAAGTGTGATACACTGTCAACATTTTTTTATTTATTTTTTTACCATAGCCTCTGTGTAGAAATTTTTAGACAGCAATCTCTCCCACATTTTCTGCTTCATTCTTTTCGCTAATTGCTTTCTCCCAAGGAAGTTTTACCGGCCGTCTCTGCCGTGCTAAATTAGTAAACAATGACGAATGGGAAGTCAGACAGAATGATAAGCACGCGGCCCCCATCGTTAGTGCTGGAAGAAATAATGCAGAAGTGTGAAGAAAAATCTGTGCGATAGATGAGTTACGCCCAGAAGTAAAGGGAATGTTGGTCTGTGTAGTCTGCGTGTCTGGAGATTCCTGGATAGATGGCAGTGAATTTAATGATCTCCAAAGTAATAGCTCACTTTAAGGTCTCTAACATATGACAAGAAAATAGTATTTCTATGTTGTTGATAAAACTCTTGTGGAATGGCTTATTTCTAAATAGGCAACACATTATAAAACCATATGATTATAAAAAGTCAGATCAGATTTTATGGCTCTTTAAATCAGAAAATGCTGCATTAAACCATATATAGACAATTCTCTCTTATAAATCTTGGGCTCTGCACTATTTCACCTCGCGTACTGCAGTGGTGGTCAGCATATAGCGTCTCAAGAAACACAGGTTTACAATGCTTTAATCAGTCATAGGCAGAGGTGTTCAGAGCAGCAGGCTAAGGCCATGTTAGTTCAGCATTGCCCACCGTGTTCACTGGTCAAAGGTTCCATTCTCTTGCACGGGAAAAAGATTAATGTGCTCAAGGTATCTCCCAGCAAACAACATTACATCCCCGGAAAACTCTCAGTGCAAGCTCACAGAAGGAAAACTAATGCTACGGGAGCAAAGGCAGGCTCCCCTGCTACCTATCCAATTCAACAGCACGGGAAGATTTATGCACACAATACTGTTTGTTTGCAGAGTGGGAGAACGCTAGGCATATTATATGTCAAGAGCAATTTATCAAATTCTTCTGTGCAGCCTGTATTGATTGTCAATGTCCACACACTGAGGGGGGGGAAAGGGAGCTAGAAGAAATTTTCACACAGGAGGAGTTTAAAAAAAAGAGATCTGCAGAAATTCTGAAATATCTGCTGGTAAACAGTTTGCAGGAGGAGTCGCACATCTACAGGCTCTTACCACTGGCCTGAAGAATTACAGTGTGCGGCTATCGGCAATCTAAAGGCAGTATCCCGGTGATAATGAATAATAAAATGACCCCTCACAGCTTAGAAAAACAATTATCTCCAGCATCACATCAGATTATCTCCACAAATTCTGTTCACAATGCCTCCCTTTTCCTCCCTGTTCATTGCCTTGCCCCCCAAAAGAAAGGTCGGATGGAGTCGTTTAAAAAGTTTTCACAACTGCCTTAAAAAACTCAAGGAATGGAATGGATTTATGATGCATTCAAATCGAGAAGAAGTGTTAAAGTTTCAAGCTTACAGAGTCCTCTAGTGGTGGTGGACTGTGATGTCTGGCATCCCATGACACTGATATACATTGTTATATTCTTGCATATCTGTGGTCACTGATATTGTCAGTATATTATTTTACGTGCTGTTATTTCAAGTAAATGCATGTGTTTGTTGTTAGCGTATGGCGCCGCTGTAGTACGCTAATCGAAAAGATTTTATAGCAATAATTTACAGCTTCCTTCACTAAACAGTCTTTTAAACATACACAGAATATTGACTGCATGCATCAGAGCAATGAGAAATCAACTTACTCTTGAAACTCGGGGATGGTGTTCATGGCATACAGAATGCCAAGGGCAGAAAATGAAAATAAAAAGACTAAAGTCTCCATCTCTTCAAAAGCTCCTCAGTGCCCTCCACAGCAATGCTGAAAACATAATACAATTAGGAGTCAATAATATTCACTTCCAGCAAGCGATGCAAACAGCTGATTGAAGCAAAATGAATGTAATGCCAGGGCATAAATATTCTTAAAAAACCTCAAACAAAGTCAGATTCGATCATAAGAATGTAATATAATATATAAATCAAAAGGAGAACTGCAATTGAAGAGAAAGGCAAAGCAGCGGAGCGGGCTCTTACCGTCTGGCTACCCTTTCGGTGGATTAATCAAATTATAGCTGGCCTGAGGCAAACATGGCCTTTAGTGGGAAAATAATAAAGCGGTAACAAAGAAGCTTTTGGGGGGTTGTGCAATTTGGTTTTGTCAGAGATTTACATAAGTCTCATTACAGAATAGGCCTACGTTTCCATCTCATGTTGCGCCACACTCACAAACTATACTAGTTCCTATGGCGCAATCTTTGCAGTGTTTTATGAAATGCAGCATTGTGCACTGCTTATTTATATATAATGACGTACTATCAAATTACAGCAGTCAGAATCAGAATCGGAAAAACCTTTATTTATCCCAGAGGGGCAATTAGCAGTGTTATATATACTGCATGACTGTTTAAAGAACTCAAAGGCCCTACATATGTAGATACATGTATATATATATAAAGTATAAATACTTTATATATATATACATGTATCTACATATGTACAGTATAGTAGGAATATAGCGCATACACCTGATTTAACTTCTGACAACTGAAACTGATATGGAGACTATTTCAATTCACACTTTAAAATACAGGAAAGGAAGTGTCTTTCAACTGAGAATGCATGCACTGTATAATTTAAATTAACAGCTCTTCACAATGAGTCACATAGAATGTGAGAATGTCTCTGACACATAAACAGCTCTATAGGTCTGGTAAGAGGATAATTGTTGCAGACCATTAATCTGTGACATACAACGAACTCGAACAGGAACTATTTCTACAGTGTTTTTTTTTTTACCCCCCCACTAATGATCAAAATTGCTCAATGGAATGATAATTCCTCATTGTGCCTGCGTGCCTTGGCTCAGCTTCATGTGCTTTTGCTTAGCTCCTGTGCAAAAGCATTGGGAGTTGTGAAGTTTCAAAAACACTTGACAAGTGTTGAGAACTCTAGAAAAGTGTTTGCAAGGAAATTCCACTAGGGTGCGCCAAATGCCAGATTACAGTTGGCCTGTAAAAAGACAAAGAAGATTTTTTAATCATTTCATTTTATTATGTTTATTAGATTAAAACATTAGCATTGCCTCTGTTGTGTTCGGTGTTAGTACACCATAAGTGTTTTTTGTTGTTGTTGTGTTAACTGAACTCTACAACAGAATGAAACTGCTAAGCATCAAGAGTAATTGTCTAAGTGATTGTCTAAACTGAAGATGTCCACAGTGGTAAGTCAATGTGCATTTAATGTATAACTAAAGCATGCCAGGATGCATTCATTCTACTGTCACACTGTGTGTCATTATCCACCACCTTGCTATCTTGAGTTTGAACACAAACGAATGTGTGCACACACATGAACACACATCACAGTTTGCTTCCCACCACCTTTCTTTGTTGGGAAAAGGGTGGACTGTTATACCAGGAAGGCAGTGGCAGTGTGTGTTTGCTGGAAACCACTGGAGCTCTTCCAGCTCTGTCGTTCAATAATGTTGAATGGGCAGATGGATGCCAAAATGAGACCTGCAGGAGGAAGATGAGCGTGTACTCCATTTAACATCTGAAATGAAATGCAATTTTGTACAATAACTGTCTGCGGGGAAGTATGGATTCGTTGAAGAGAAAAAAAAAAACAAAAAACAAAAAAAAACAAGATAGGCAAAGCATATGAAAACACTGCAACCGATACTTGTTTTTAGACAAAATGTTTCTAAGATCTCCCTACTCATTTTTTTTAATTCACTTTTATTTAACCTCAAGCTAATGTTTGTGCCATTTGTGCTTCTTCTAATAATCTCTAATGTGGATTGAAAAATGTTGTTCACATGCTGTCTTTTGCAGGATTTAAATTCAGAGTAATGACTTTTTTTTTTAATGAATGAGGTTTTATCATGTTTTCTTAAAATGATTAAATCTTCATATGGAGAGCTCTGATTGGTTGTTAAACACTAGAAGAAACAGGAGGGAGGTCATCTGCTGATTGTTACCGTTAGAAGAAAGAATAAGAATAGTCTATTTCGCCATTGTAGAACAGTTTAACAGCACAACGAGATGTAGTTCCTGCTCTGTCAATTGCTCTTTTATAAATATTAACACACAAAATATGGATGTAAATATAAAAGTGTGCAGCAATATACAGATATTATGTGCAGTGTTGTGCAAACTATCATCCAGTATTTCATAGGTTATTTAGAAGGAGTAAAAAGTAGCAACAGCAAAAGCCATGTTTGATGTTTTGTGGACTAAATTTAGGCCCATGGCTTCTCTAGGTCCAAATACAATTCTAGGCCCCCGGGCTACATCGCTGTGGAACGTGTGGGTTTTCCTGCCTCCTCTGTCTCGGGGTGCCGGTCTGGCCCCACACATTGTTGCTGTAATTTACTCAAATATCATACGATTGTACCACATCGTAAATATTAAGGAGTATCGCTTCATTCACTACATCCTTATATACACATTCAGCCAATTATTCCATAAATACTAGTTTGTTAATGTTATTATTATGTCCAAACTATTTGTTCTGTTATTATTCACCTCTTTCCTTATGTTTGTATCTAATCTTATGTATAATAAATACAATAAAAAACTAAAAAACAAATACAATTTGTGAATCAAATATCATACTGATGAAATCACGTTTATCCACCTTATAATAACCTTTAAATGATACAATTTTCCCAGATATGTTTTATTCAATGTTATTTTTTAACTGTATGTGATTCAGTTATACTATCACTGTCACCCCGTTCTCCTGACTAAAACAGAACATCCAGTAAACAGCCCATTTCAACTGAATATGGCCTCAAGTGGTCCGTCAAGACAGTTATCTTTTTCGTGGAAGACTTTAATAGACCTATTTTACGGAAAAGGACTGACTCACGTAAAATAGGTAAGGATTCAGTTCACTTCTAAATTATTCATCTGTAACATTACACAAACTTACGCAAGGCTGTATTATATTGTATAAACCAAGGCAAATAAACGTACGTTGGCCTTGTTTTATTTTATACTTTTATACGTGTTCAATATATAATTCTTGCATAAAGCTCAACGAAATGTCGCATTTTAAATGAATAAGAATATTTCTATTTTACTAAGGTAATAAACAGCATGCACATGCAACCTGGTCCATCGTCATTAATGTGTTATTATTATTTAATGCGTTTATTAGCAAAAGGGGCAATAACTGATCTATAATTCGGTCATTTGCTCTCGTTTATCCTTATTTTATTTATTTGTTCCAACTTGCATTGGCTCAGGTGTAGCAGGCATTACTGATGAACTATTTATGGCCTGCCTGCTTTCTGCTCTCGATCAACAAGCGGCACCTCGCGTGACGACAGCGGCGGAAATATTTTTTCGCTATTCAAAATGGCACCGTCTCAATCAGGAAGTGGAGAAAACAACTACGAAGAATAAGTTGGATAAAATTCCTCGTTTCTGTTACTTTGACGCGGGTGTTCGCTCAAAATCGGTTCGTGGGCCCGGGGTTTGGATTGAGACCGAGTAACACATTAACAGTAAGTGTATTTCGAGGATATTGTGAAAAGGCGAACGACACATCGGCAGTTGCCTTATTACAAGACGCGTACAGGGCAGCCTCTCCTAGGCGCGCACGTTTTTTACGACGGGCTACGCCGGTTTCTGAGCGTCCGTCTTGAGCTAAGCGTTATCAGAGTAGACGTTATCTGTATACTTGGAATGAGTCGAGACTAAAATGAATAACGGTAGATGTAAAGCAAGCAATAGAGATGTGACGTTGGAAATATTTTACGGTGGCGTCAAGGAAGGCCATCAGCTATCTAAGCTAACTTTTTACTTCGGTATAAGCTATTGCTTTGATATTAGCTAACCCCCAAGTAATGTGGGTCATCATAAATCCTTGCTTAGTACGTTACTTTTCAAAGAGTACCATGACCGTGTATGCGACCGCTACAGTCACTTTATGTCAGAGTCAAGAAATCACCTGAGGTTCGCTTTGTTAAACTACGCTGAATTGTTATTCCATTAATATGCGCAGGCAGTGTACAAAACGAACATACCCAAAGTCGGAAAACGGCTAAGAGCTATGCTAACCTGGCTAGCATAATTAGCTAACCAAAGTACGCCCGCTGTTAGGAAATTAAATAAGATCTTGTTATTGTTTTTGCCATCCCCCGTTATTGGCAGAGAAAGTCAAGTTTATAAATCATCAATTATTTTTAAGGCAGCGTTTGTTCGCTTGGTAGCCCTTGCTACATGTAGCGTGTGTCGGCCGGGGAGCTAACAGTTTCAGTAAGACTGTACCTAGAGCTTTGGCTGCTTTCCTTTGTGCTTTGTAGGGACCAGTGTGCCTTTCTACTTTCCTACAGTGGAAGCCACATTTCGCCGCACACCGGTACAGATCGTTTGCAAAACGTTACTTAAAATCCACGTTGACAAACAAGTAGTTTTATCGAACAAACACGGACATGCGAATGTGTTGTAGCTAACGATAGTTGAATTAATCTTTTGGAACAATACGTTTTGCGTTTCCCCAAAGCACTTCGAGTTAGTTGAGAACTATTGCCGATCTTTATTTCTTTCCTCAGACAGTGTGAAATGTATTATAACCATTTGTTACAGTAAACGAGGAAAGGATAATGGTTCCCTTTAATTGTATGCTATTGTTGTAGCAGAGCTAAGAAGTGAGCGTTTGCTAAGAGAGACGTGGCTATACCGTGTGTATTCTTTACATATACTTTGTAACACTTGAAGTGATTAGTATGAAGAGTTGAGAGTAAAAATGGCACAGGTGTTTACTTGCATTTTACATCTTTTGTCATTTCAGATAAAAGTAAGTATTATTGAAAGCGTCAACTTGGCAACACAAGCCACCTCACTGTCATATCTGGGGGTGACTCAGAAACCTGAAGGAGTGACCAGGAGGAAATGAAAATAACTCAAAGCTGTCCCCTATAGTTCTTTTCTTTTCCTGCAATTTTCACTCTTTGTTGTTGCCTGCAGCTAATGCTAGCCAATCCTTTTGCAAGCCTTGACACATTAGGTTGCTATGGTGGCTGGCTATTTTTCCTAATGATGGCATTACTCCGTGTTGATGGATACTATTTGGTGACTGTGCAATGAGCAAATGCTAGGTTCCTTTCTCAGTTTAATTCAAGTGCCCCAACCCCCAGTGACACGGTCAATGGCCTTGGTGTCATTGTTTTCAAATCCCTCTCGCATTTCTTCATTTGCAACTCATTCACAATGCTGCTGCCAGAATACAGACAAACGTCAAGAGGAGAGAACACATTACTCCACACATTATATCACAGACATCAGCTTCCAGTTAAATATGTTCTTGAATTCAAGGCCCTACAAGTCTGTCTATGGTCTGGCCTCAAAATACTTTAGAGATGTGAGTACAGACCTGAAGGTTTTATTCAAGTCTGTAGGGAATGGTTTATGCTAAACACTTAGGCAATCAGTACCATTTAAAGTAGATATATCCCAACGTTTTTAAGACCAAGCCAAAGAGAGTTAATTTTTTCTTTGTTTTTAATAAGTCAGATTTTGTGCTGCCTTTTAATTACAAATTCTGATTTAAAACATTTTTTTGCATTCCATTTCCTGAATAATATCACCCCCTCTTTGTGATAAGGTGCTTTTTAACTAAACATGAATTCGAACTTGCAGCCAGATCTGTCTCATCTTTTAGAATTAAATAGCAAAGGATGGGTTATTTGTTTCAATTCTACAGTACATCTGCATGATAATGCTATTGAAGACGACCACAGGAGAAGTGGTTTGTGGCATAGTCATGTGTTTGTTTTGTCCTGCCATTTTTTTTTTTTATATATAACCAAAACAATAGTAAATATTTCACAAATAATACTGGCTGCTTTTGAACAATACACATTTATTATTTTCAGGGTGTGTGTAAATGCCAGAGATGCATGTGGAATAGTTGTGCAGATAAACTCTACATAGTGCTCGTGTGTATTCATGTGTGCGCTTATGCTTCACAGCTCCCTCTTTCCTAATTTTCCTACTGTGTCAGACAATTGATGGCTGCCTGCCCTGCAGGGACTCTGAGGGTCACAACACGCTAGAGCTGTTGGTACACTTTGAGCTCAAAGACTGAAATGCAGAGAACATGGGGTTATTTTCCCAATCAGAATAAGCAAATTAGTCAGATAACTTTTAAAGGAGTCAGGACATGTTTTCTGAAAATTTTATATGCCAAAAGTTTACGTAATGTTCAGGCATTGTTGGGCACAGTTATCTTAACCAAACAGAACACTGTATTTTGTTTTGGATATTAGTTGTTGAATCTCCCCGTGGTTTGGTGAATTCAAACACCTGTGATCCATGGCTCAACCATGGCTCATGCCCCCTGCTGTTTGTGATTTGGCCTCTATTCTCCCTCCCCCTTGTCTTTGGTAGTTCTTTTTCTCCCCTCTCCAGTTGGTGCCAGCGATAAATCTCATTTATGGCCAGTAGGTTGATTAGAGTGAGAGTGAAAAATGTGGAGTGGAGGAGGGGAGTGGGGCCTAGGTAATATGTTTGATTCAGTCCCTGCTTTCCTGGAATGTGTACTTCATCAGATAAAAGTGCATGCATGAGGCACAATATGGATTTTTGGTCGGAGGATAGCGACCGTTGTTTTCAATTTTACACTGTGACGAGAAAATGTGGAGTTTTTGAGTCTCCCGTGTCCCAGCTAGCATCCAGACCTGAAGGCTATGTGAATCTCTCTGAAGCCACGTAAGAACTCTGTAAGAGATGACTGAAATGCAGGAGAGCATGCGACACTTGACATACCTCACTGCCTTGTCCTTTGGTTTTCTGTGGAGAAACTGTGTCAAAATCCTTCTGAGAAAAAGAAATGGTGATTTCAAAGTGGGACTCATCCAGGAAGGAAATATGAGAGAAATATTAGTGTCCACATTGATGGATGGTTGTGTCGTGATCATCTTAGATTTATAACCGACTCCATGTAATAAACGGAGAAGGAAAGGAACAGTTATTTGACGGCTGACATACAGCCTAGGCTGTTGTTTAGTGCTCACATAGGTCATATTTTAGATTTAAAAACTGATCAGCTAATGTTTCCCAACACATGGGCGCCTGACTGCAGATGTCAGGTGTTATGCTTCTTACACAATATGAGAAATTGAAATGATTGTTTTATTCACACTGACCCCATTTAATTGGATGACCTGGCGCAGAAAAAGCTTTTAAAATGTTGGGTTAGATTAGAAACTGTTTTGATTAATTGTTAGAGTCCCTTTCATTCACCTGTCTAAAACCATCTGGATGAAACTGACAGAAAATTACCTCATATTTCTATCACTATTGCCTTGTTTTCCACCTATGAAGGACTGCCTGACACTCTTTTAATGTTGTCATCTTGTTCCATCCCCCTACTACTTCTTCTAATGGCATCTGATTGGAGAATTAATGAAACCCTTGTAGCATTTTACATTTCCATCACATCTAATATTTACGTCATCTACAGATCCATCACCCCAGCCAGACATTGAAACATGGTATATGGCAAAACATTTGGTAGTTCATTTTTTATATATCTTATACAATGTTACATTAATATAGAAAATGTGGACAGACCAGTGCCTGCCATTTTCCTTACATCAGTGTGTAATCATTTAGATTTTTTTTCTTGGAAATGTTCTTGACCTCTGTTTTTAGTCATCAGTGACTTTGTATTTCCTTGTCCTTTTATAAACATGTTACACCCTAAGGCCTATGTTTTGGCGAGTTGTTATTGTGAGTAAATATTTACAGTCCCTGTTTTCTTGGCACTAACTGGCACTGGCAATTCACCCCGGGATAGTTTTTGTTATTGTGCCCATTAGGGAGAAAAAAATATTTTATTAATCACAAACCGAGATTGTCTGTATGGGAGAGCCTAGTCTGGTGCAGTATTTGCAGCCGGCTTATTTATCTTAACTCACCTTTGTCCTGAAAACGGTTCAGTTAGTGTTACTCCACTTTCTCCAATTGGATATATAATTTTTTTTTTTTATTTTTCTGGTTAAGCAACAGTTGGATTTTTCCATGTCTGAAACCTGCCCTTCAGCCATCGGGGCTGTGTTCGAGGTGGTATTTGTGTGAAGATTAAATGGATTTGAGCCAGAAAAGGATGGATTTTGACAAATTCTACCACTTGCCGGAGAAGGATAATGCAGTACTAGACTGGGACTGAGACTTGTTGTGTGAGTGATATTGCCCCCTTGCATAGCCAGACTAATACAGGCAGGGTGGAATAATTCTATGTGTGAAAGTTAAACCAATCTGATTAACAATACTGTATTTCAAATGACGTTTATTTATATATATATTTTGCGTGTGTGTTAATGCATTACATTTTTGGAAAGAAAATAACATTATTGCAAGAATTATGACATGTGCAAGGCCATAAGCCTTTAATGCAATTTACCACTGAAAATTAGTCTTTGATGACATATATTAAGTACTAACTAGTAGACATAATAAGAGCTAAACACATGGGCCTTCATATTATACAGTACAATACTTTGCACTTTATAACTTATATTATTATAACTTCTAATAGTGATGCAGCTCTTTGAGAGAAAGAGCCAGGCAGCACATGAGGGAACATTTTACTTTAGTATTTTGCTCCCTTGTTCTCACACATGCAGCAGCTGAGAGTGGGTGTAGGCAGTCTGTACTGTGTTTTTTTTTTTTTTTTTGTTTTTTTTTACACACTTGCACACTTTTTACACACTAGACTAAGGCCCAGCTAATGGCATTTAATTCCTATGTAGCATTACGTTTCATCAAGAAAGAAAATATCCCGCACCCGAGCAACTATAGAAGTACCATATTAAAAACTGACAAATTGATATCATGTTTTGCTGTCCCACCCTCACGCAGGAATGTAGCGAAGTTATTACCAACTCTCTGGGACTTGTTTAATCATCAAATAGCAGCATTTTGTTCACTCATTGGGCCTTTGACCTCCTTTGTGTTGGCTACTCACTTAAACATCCTTTAAACATTTCTTGTGATCAGCCAGCAAAGCTAAACGCTGCAGTCAGCATAGCAAAGTGGCAGACACAAACAAGCTCCCTGACACCGTGCATGTGGCGCAATATTCTCACGCCTACTAGACAAGTGAGGTGCAGTGGAGCGCCGTCTGGATGGAGTGGAGCAGAGTTCACAGAATTTCAGTGCATTTTACAAGAAGAAGAAGCAGGATTTGTGAGCAGTGTTCAGTCCATTTTACTTCCCTTTGCTGTGTTGTGGGATTGTGACATGTGCATCTGATGGCTTTTACCGGGTGGTATGACTGACTCTCCGAATACCCACGGTTGGAGAGGGGTGGAGATTCAGAGACATGGAACCAGCTGCCTCCAATCAGCTGCAGAGTCTGTCTGGGGTTCAGACTGGGTGAAAGGCAACAGCCACCGGCGTGCTGTCACAAGAGAGAAGGAGCAAGGGGGAATGGATGCAAGAATAACTGGGCCAGGGTGACACATAGTGGGTTGCCACACTGCAGTAGTGGGATTGGGGTGGAAATGGAAAGGAAAGGAAAACAGCAGACCGCAACTGGTAAGAAAAGAAGTGATGAAGAAAGTGATGGAAAAGCAAGTAAGCAATATCAGAGTGTGTGCGGCTGGTGTTGGAGTCGGTGAGAATATTGAGTGGGAGGGTGACAGAAATGCAGAAGGAACCGGCCCACATTTTGAGAATCGAAAGGACCAATATGAGTAGGCTTCATTGTAAAGGTGGGAAGCATCTGAAAATAAATGCTGCCAGAGTTGTCTTTTTTGTCAACAACCTCTGCATTTCTCCACCCTGTGACAGTGAAACAGTGAAACAATACTTGTTATCAGCTTAGACAAACACGCAAACGCATACTTTGTGTAGATGTGTGTGAGGGACAAAACCACTTATTTAAACGCTGTTATATCAGGTACGTACTGACTATTTCTGTTAAAAATTTGTCTTGGTAAATGACACTGTTGCCTGTTCATCTGACCAGTTGAACTGGAGCAATAAGGGCTAAGGAGCCGCATGCCGCGAGCATGTGTCATCATCCCTCTATTCTGAGAAAATTAGACGACAGAGGAAAACGGGGCAAAGAGGCAGCTAAGTGGATCGTTTTCTCTTTGATCCAGTCAGCTTTGATCTATTTCTGGTAGGTGCTAGTGGTGCTAGAAGTAGAGGGATTTGCACCTAAATGAGTGTCATCAAGCCTCTCTAAACCGTAGTTTTTAATGCTTTTTTTTTTCTTTCCCTCCTTCGCTCGTTTCCCTCACCTCTCTTTCCTCTTTGCTCTCTGGCCCCTTTCTCCTCCCATCTGCTTGTGTTTTTATTTACCACAACAAAGCCGTCCTCTGCACCGCAACGGCGTGATGAAGTTCTCTCTTTATGGATAAATTACTTTAATGTCTAGTTCAGCTGGTGTTTGCGGGTGCACAGATATCCATCATCACGGCCAACTGGTGCCGAATAGCCACTTGCAGCGGGTTGGTGAAGATCTAATTAGGATTAATCGTTGTTCCCTTGCAAGCAGCTAAATCTTTGAACCCTGCCTTTCATTCAAGAGTCCTTTCAAATAACTGTGCATTTGTTCAGCGTGTTACTGTGCGCAGTCCCAGTCCAGAGACTCTTAAATGCAATAACAACAGTCTCTTAAAACCAAATTTGTTTTCATTTCCCGGCTCTTGATAAGACGCCAGATTCAGTTACGCCGTCATTCGATCATTATTCTCTATCTGGTGTCCTGCTCAGTTACTGGCCTGTTCACAGCCCCTTTATGGTAAAGACTGTTACACTCAATGGAAATTCTGTTGTGGCGAACAGAACAAGTAAAGCTTCAGGTTTGTGCTTAAGGGTATACATTGTGTGCGTGCGCGCACTTGTGCATGTGTACACGGTGGCGAGCAACAGACCCTTTGTGTCAAAAAGGTGCTGATTAATAATGCACGCCGTTTTGAATGATGGAGCCCTGTGTTTCCCTGGGAAGTAACTTGTTCCTTTTATGAATATTTCATCACAGTAGCTAATGAATCCAGCCAGTCAGGGAAATCATAACCAGCTAACTGCCCCCTTGTTGCTTTGGTGTGAGGCCCTGATCCTTTCTAACTGGATTACTGGTGATGCTGATGGATTCAGATTGGTGATGAGCGAGCGTCGTGCATCGGATTGAATGATCGTTGTCAGCTTGCTTATTAGTAGTGAAGGCAGAAGCAGACTGCAGGAGTGTGACAGATGCCAACAGATGGTTGTCGCATGGGAAACGCATGTACCGTATGTTTTCCCTGTTACAATACATGCAATTGCACTGAAAGTGCAGTTGTGTTACTTTCGCAGATAATTCGTGATTACTATACAAGCATCCTGGGCCATTTAATCCCATGGGTTTCACCTATAAAACATTGTAGCCTACAAAAATGCGCAGACACAAAATCGTTCCAAGAGAAACAGGGCAATCGTCAAAAAATAACTCAAAATTAGTGTCCTCGCCGTGTGAGTCTGGGGGTCTTGGTTGTCGTTTAGGAAGCATTCACGTGCTGCATCTACCAGTCTTTCTAGATTTATTTTTTTGTCCACGCTGGCACTTCTGCTCTGGACATGTTTAGCCACTTGACTGCTGTGAATGAACATTTAGTGTTCAATGAACTTCTGTTCTCCAGAGAACAGATGAGATGCATTCAGAGGGTCTCGTGTCTACATAATCATGTGCATTACAAGTCCGCAGTTCCCTTTTATGTGCAAATCATTTCAATGTGTGTGGAATTCTGATTACGCATTAACACTCAATATGTGAGTGTATAGTTGCGAGTGAGATGGCACACGCGCCAGACAGGGCGGTGGTTCTCCTCGTGAGCAGTAATCGTGATTTAGCAGCTTAAGGAAGTCACACTTCTCTGGCCGATTCCCATGTGCTCGGGCAGCCGCTGATAGTAAAGGCCACCAGAACACGAACGGGTTGTTCTTCACACCGCTGACTGCATTGCACCTTTCACCTGTTGTACTTGGCAAGCGCGTGTTGGCCGCTCTGTCAGACAACACACATCATGGATTTGTAAAATTACAGAGCCGTGCTGCTCGCTAACCTCTCGTCTGCCTTTGTCAGACGCAGTGACTCACACAGCTGAGGACGACCGAGCGGCCTAGAATAGTTCCAACGCTGGAAATGCAGTTTCTGAAACTCTTAAGACGCCCGGTCTCTATATTTGCAGTCCTTCTGCTCACGTTCAGTGAGCATTGTGTGGATTTGGTTGAGATTTTATGAAGCACAAGAAGTGGCATATATCTGCTCGCAGTGAGCCTTTGCTTCAGGCCACCCAGAGTGAGAGAGATAAAGGGGGAGACACACACGGGAGGGGGCTGCACAAAACCAACAGTAACCTTTGATAATTAACAGATTTAACAGATTACAGTGTAGAAGACTTCCTCTCTCCCTCTTTATAGATTCATTTATTTTGCCTGGCATCCCTGATTCGGAGCAATAATTAAAATATTGACAAAGCCGATAAATTTGACACAAACCAAGCTGGGGTACACACAACACGATTTCATTATGCTTTTTGTTGAATGAGCTACTTTATCCCACACGCTGCAGTGGGCATTCATCATCTGCGAGCCTTCTCTCCCCCACTTTGGCACCACTCCTTTCCTCTCTGCAGGAGTTGTTAGGGTGTTTGCCGTTTTCTGGTAATGAGATGCCTTACAGGAAGGAGATATCTGGGACCACTCTTATAATGATCAGTATCGATTATCCTCAGAGCCTCGCTGGAGGGGTGGGGGTTGGAGAACAGGGGACAGCAAAAGACACATTGTTCTGTTGCTAAGAGACAGTAACTGGCTTGATACCGGTGAGCTGTGGGTGGTAGGGGGGAAGAGGGATAGGGCCTTCTGGGAACCATGTTTTCTTTATTAATCACTGCAACAAGAGGCAATTTTGCCCTTTTGAAAGAATCATAAGACGTGATGGTGTTACACTGGGGTTTGAGACGTGGGTGATGGAATGACTGAGTGCCTGTCTGCTGAGGCGAGTCAGAAAAGCTGAGTGTTCTCAGCTGCCACACTTTTCACACGGACTCAAATTATCATATTTTTGGCTTAAAAAGCTACACTACTACCACTATCCTGAGATAATGTTGGACGGTTCACAATTTGAAACAGATAAAGTGCTGATTTATTGAGTGCGCATTCTTTGTTCAGACAGAAAATGTTGAGACACTTGGAGTCTAAATATAGTTTCGCCAGACATCATTGCCGAAACAAAGAATTCCGTCGTGTCACATTAAATAAGGTTTGCTTTCTATTTCTCTTTCTCCGTTCAGTTCACATCTGACTTTAAAGTGCGCCTCCACAAGCCTTTTGACTAACCATATGTGATTGACTCTCACTTCCCTGCTTTATATGCAAATAAACACTTTCATTGTTTGGGAAGCTTACACACTCGCGCGCAGCAAGATGCATGTGTGTGGAAATAATATCCTGTTATGAGTCAGTGAAACGGAAAAAGTTTGATTTAAAAAAAAAAAATAATAATCGTTTTTGACTCAAGTAAACAGGTCAGACTGACAGAGAAATATAAACCCACATGGTGTAGAAACGTACACAGTTACAGTAATGTTACCAGTATTGTGTTATGTGGGCAAACTTTGCTCATAAAATACATTTTTACCATGTTCTCTTGTGGCTTAATGAAGTCTATCTAAATCTAAATGTGTACAGACATCGAATAGCACTGTTCATGGTTCAGAATTTGCAGCAGACAGTAATCGGTTGCTTGAAGACGTCAGCTTTAAGCTACTGCGACTCGTGGAGACACATTTTAGAGCACTGGTGCTGATAAAGTTGGAATAAACCAGTGTGATAATGGCATTAATATATAAATAAAGTGTTCTTAAAACTTTATCAACCAAGCTTTTCCAAATAAATAAGAACATAAAGACGAATGTGTCTGTAAAAGAAAAACAAAAAAACACATTCCAAGTTTATGGGCAAGAGCGTACTCAGTCTGAGGCCCTCAGATCTATACGGCTCTGTGCTTACTGGGTACGTTCACGCCCATTCTTTGACTTGTCTGCTCCTCATGTTAATGAGAGATGAAGGCTGTGAACAAAGGCTGAACAATGAATGTTGAACCATTGAGATTGTCATCTGTTGGCTTCAGTTGCAGCTAAAAGGGGTGTAATAAAACTTACAGCCTGTCTGTAGGGTTTTATTTTGAGTACATTTCTGTTATAAAATGTATAGGCTCAGTCTGTAATTACCCCCAGCTCCACTGCTTTCCTGCCCCTGTTTTCATCTGAACTTGGCTGGAAGCGGGCCTTACACATCGAAAAAAAATATCAAATATACTTTTGCTTCAGACCTTCTGTCTAGGTAATTGGCCAGTCAGTTCTCTGCACTTGGCTACCTCTCATTTGTTTCACCCTCATCCAGACAGTATCACGCTGGAGAAAATGGCCTCCCTTTGTGTGTGTTGGCCATCCAAATGGTGAACACGTTGGGTTAGGTCTCTGTCTCGCTCACATTCACAAGCACACACTCAGCTACACAAAGGCCCTCTTATTTAGACCCTCATGAACTCTGTTAGGATTTATTACCTCAGCTTTGTCCCTGGTGAACACGTCTGACTTGTGTTCCAGATTGGGGGCAAACTGGAAGGAATGAACGGAGGCGAGAGGAAGGAGGGTTTGATTAGTTAGGAGCACAGGAGTGTTACTGATGTTACACAGACGTGCGTTGTAACGTGCTGAGAGACTGCCCTGATTTAGTTGTCAAACTGGTGAGATTTGTGGAACATTCGTGAAGATTTGGTCTGGTAGCAAAGAATCACTTCTGATCTATATGTTGTATGTGGAATCAGTAATTTACAGGGTGTGCACCATTATTAGAAAAAAGCGATTAAACATCTATTTTAGAATAGTAAAGGAGACCGTAATTCATACACATTAATCCACTTTGTGTCTTCATCAAAGTATCAGGTTGCACAAATACAGCGCATGCTGCCAGCTTTTGATCTGGGGTTATGCCATAAAGTATATCAGAACTGAGTAAGTCATTGTGGTTGCTTGTTTAAACTTCCTCTAAAGGGTGAAAGCTGCCAGCTAAAAATATGCTGCAAAACATCTATTGTTATGCCCTCAGATTTCTTCCATTTTCATGCAGAAAGAACACTGAAATAAAAACGAAAACGTTCACGTTGACTTGCTAACGGAGGGGATCACGTTACTGTATTTGGATCTGTGTGTTTATGAGGAAGCTGCAGACATTTAAGTGGGAACCCTGTGGTGCTACAGGAAGTTTTCCGCCTTGCACCTGTGAAACATACACACAGATGTCGTGTGAGTTTTGTATGGTTCAAGATGTCGCTGATGTTAATTGGCTCTAATAATAAATGTGGAACCATCAGTGATGTCAGATGACATCGACATAATGAGTCAGTCACTAAATCTAAGCTCAAACTTTGCTCTATGAATAAGATCTGAATTCTGTTTGCAGGTGAATTAAATCTTCAGCTCTAGAACACAGATAATATAAATAAATAGATTTACTGCGTTCCACATTTTTTTCTCTGAATTTAAAGTTAAGTAAGTTGTTTTTTTTTCATGATTCCTGAGCTTTGATTTGGTATCGATGGTCACATTTGTCATAAACATTCCTCTGCAGCATTTCTCACGTGTCACTTCTCCCACTCTCTTCTTCAGGTCATGGAGAGCATTCGCCCCTGGTAAAGAGTACTGTCTTCTACACAGCCAGCTCGTGGGTAGCGGTCGAAAAAGGTGCATAGTCAAAGTCAGCTGGTGGTCATGTGTGAAGCTGTGGTCTGATGCCCACCCTCCCCTCAGCGCTGGCCATGGACGGGGAGAACTACCTGCATCCAGAAGGCCCTCAGCTGGACGGTAGCTTGTTCTCTGCCCCCTCTAACCTGGAGGTACGCTCTGCCAATTTATTTGCCTTTATTTCAAGACCCTTTCACATAAAAGCGCACAGTTTAGTTTCTTGTCTCAGTAGTTAGAAGTTAGAAGTGTGACGTTTGGTTGAAAATAATACAAATATCAGTAGAACATAATTTCAAATGCGGTAAATATCATCTTCACTACTTGTTTACTTAAATGCATATAATTGCAAGCAAATAAGTACTGAACAATGAATTGGATAAAAGAGCGTTAGAAGACACACTGAGAGAGTTTAATGGTGTTGGTCATATTGGCCAACAACAAGCGAAGACACTCGAGCTCTACCTAAAAATAAAAACCCCTCAAACATTCACGGATGTCTGAAAACTTCAGTGGAAAGTTACAAGGAAGTGAGCTTACCTCTGGTATCATTCGCAGCTACCATGTGAATGTAGATTTGTCAAGGGATGCAAATTGTTAGATTATATCAAATGAGCCAAGCAGAATTTATTTAAAGGTGTGTTAAAGAACAGAATAATAAATGGAAAATACAATTGCCCAATGAGCCATTGTTTAAATATGTGTATGTATATATATATATATTTGATATTTGCTGCTATATACTAAAAAAAAAAACTTTGGGTAATCCTGCTTTAAGGTTTAAAATTCAAGCACCCTTAACCAACAGAATAGTCCCGAAACATTTTTGAGCGTCCAAACGAGGCTCCGCCTTCCGTTGTAAGAGCTCATGACTTAACGATTGAAGTTCCAGAGAATTTCTTCTGAATCACAAGGGAACAGTGAAAGTGAAACTATGTACTACTATGCCTACACACGTACACACACACGCACACTCTATATATGTATATGTATGTATATAAACATATATGTTTGGCATGACAGACTTTCATTTTCTGTATTTTAGAGTTCCATGTATGCCTCCTCGGGTCCCTGGGGATCCTTCTCTCAGCAGGCTGGATACAGCATACACTGCCCTATGCAATCTGGAAACCAGTAAGTCAACGCAAACTCAACACAAAGAACTGTTCCTGGTATGAGAAAAAACAGCGCAGCAGCAACAAGTATCGCGTGTGAAGATGGAGCGACTTAGAGTTCGCTTTTCTCACTTTGCAACAAGTTTCCACCTGGTGGTTAGGAGAGAATGCTCCATAGCAAATACCACACTGAGTACCTGGCCTTCAGACTGAGCTGTAAAGCGTTGAAAATGGGCAGTAACTACCCACAAGAGTTTCACACATGAAGTAACAGCCTCTGCGCTCTGAATTATTATACTTTTCTGGTGTTTGCCTGTCTAATGCTTTATTGTCAAATGTATTTCATGTCTGCCACATACACATAGCACACAAACACATACGTGGCATGTGAAATTTCAATCTGTCTCAGTGAGGACTAATCTATCTGACGATTGATCGATTGAAGATCTGTATTGACCCCTAATACCGTCTGACCACCTGTTATCCTGTCAGCAAACCACCGGCTCACATCACTGATGGTCTTTATTAGACCTCTTTCATTTCCTCGCTCAGATTGTTGTAATCGCTCTGCAAAAGAAACGTGTTTGTCTCTTTCTTTCCACCCAAGGTGTGTGTGACTTTCAGTGTGTGCGTGTCTTCAGCAGCGTGTGAACCAGGCATACGCAGTTGCACTCCTTATCAATATCTACAGTGTGTGCAATACTGTTGAGCATGCATTTTGACAGCATACACAGTAAAGCTAGAATGGTTAGCACGTTCTTTCCTTACTGGCTTTGGTTTGATGTGATTTATATCAGCTTTGGTGAAGAGGTGTTGTAATTAGGGAAGTTTCTTTTAACATTACCGATGCTTAAAGGTGTTACAGGGTTCTGTTCTTGTGCCTAAATGATAAATATCAGTGTGTTAAAAGTGCTAACATTAGCAGGGTGTTGTTAACCAGGAATACATAATGGGCGGGTCGATTACATTTAAGATTCGCGTGGGTTTGTACGACACAGTGATTAAGGACTTATTTTAAGTCTCATATCAAAACTTGACTGAAATCATCACAGATCTCATATATACAGCTGAAGCATGTGTATGAAGTAAGTCTGATCAAGAGGCAGTGTTTCTGTTGCTGCCTGTGCAGTGTTTCTTTGAAAGTTCAAGCGTCGGATGACGTGAAAGTGTGACCTGCGGTTTTCAAGTAGACTCAAAGTGGAATTTTGTGACATCAAGCTGGTTTTACACACTCTTATCGCACTCATTGACTTACAGGGGCCTGTGGTTCAGAGCAAGGTTTGTATGATTGATATCATCTACGTCTTTGTTGTAAAGACCCTCGCTAGTAAGAACAAATTCTTGTGGTTTTGAAAATGGCACTAATTGTAATTATTCTTGTAAGAACAGGATGCAGCAGACATTTTGAAAAAGACAACTAGGCTTCAAATTTTTTGTTCACTCATTATAACCCTTTTTTTTTCATTTCAACCAGTTTTCATCTCAGCTCAACTAAAGGGGGTTAAACCTAAAGTTTTGCACCTCTGCTTCTGATGCTCAGTCTGACTCCTGTTCACATGAGCATGCTCATCTTTTCAGGAGGGAACTGCAGCGCTGCAGAGCAAGCTGCTGCCTTGATGACTGACTTGGACTCTACACTTGGAATGTAATTGATTTGACTTGAGAGCCCTCAGCTGTCTGCTCACACGGCCATTGAGAACAAGCAGAGTAGTGGAGAGATCACATGACACCAGTGAAGGAGAGAATATGAATGACCCAGTGATGTTTGCACAGGTTAATGTGCAGACTGACCTACTGCGCTCACTCATAGCAGATACTATTTCTATGAACAGTGACTAAAGACGTCACATTTAGTGCACCTCACTCGGAGGGGAGCTGTAGTAGAATTGCATTGCGTGCTGATAATAGACACAGTTCGCTGAACGGTGTCTGTAGGGTTCGCTGTCCGCACAGAGTCGCATTTGCAGACGAGTGGATGAACAATTGTTTGCCAAAGTCATTAACTGACTTCAACCAGAACACTTACACATCTGCCAGTAGTTCCTGAGAGGATGCTAATTAGGCTGCATAACTGTGGATCAGCCGCCAGGACATAGCATGAAGCTTGAAGCCTGGGAAGGTGTATTTACTCATGGTTATGTATTTATTTTGGCAGTGCAGATCTTGTGGGGATCCACCCGCCTCACAATTCATTTCAGAGATGGAATAAAAACTAAGGCGGGTCGGACCACCTGTCGTCTGTCCAGTGACAGCTAAAACCCTGTGCTATTGACCCAAGTCTGTGTTACCAGACATCTGGAGGCAGCAGGTATCTGTTCCTTCTACGCGCTCTAATTGTGCTCTAAATGTGTGAACTATCACCAGACGGTTGTAAAGCACAGTAACCCCTGCGCTCATGTGAACAAAAACTGGATGTGTTGGAGATCGATACATTGTAAACAGTCCACACACTGAAATGATACTGTACATCAGTTGATACCTCCCTCCTCTCTGAAGGCTCCGTTGTTACTAGTCGTCTGTTGCCTGCAGCTGCAATGAACTAACCGAACTGCAAGAAAAGACATTATAAGCAGATTAATGTGGTTTTTCTACTTGTAAATTAAACCGCAAACTGCTTGTGTCCAAATGAGTCTGGGTGAATATTTTTGCATGTAAACATGACACGTCTAATTGAATTGGATTCAAGATTGTTTGACTTGACGCCTGATGTCAAGTGAAAACTTGGCACAACTCTGAAAACGTGCAAACTGTTGAGATTGTCTTTTGAAGAGACGTATCTTCTCTCGTGAGTGCGTTGAACTGCCGTTTCTCAACTCAACAATTCCCCGTTATACTCTACTAGACTATAAAAAGTGTGACCCGTTGTCTGCCGTCTCTGCGTTATTTAGACAAACTGGCTTCTTGCAGTACTGTGAAACTAAACACTTTATGCACACTACCGGCCGTGGGAGGGGTTACATCTCATGATTTTGATAACAACAAGGAAGTATTCTTCCAAGGAATCTGGGCCGTTGGAGTGTGTGCGTCTTTGTTTACCTTGTACTCTCTGGCACCATGTACTGTACACTTTGGTGGACTGTCTGTTGTGTTTCGATGGAAGTGGCATTGGTTCATTAATAATCAGTCTGAAAGGACATTCTCTGTTTACCTTCAGTTTTAGTGACTCCTTGTCTTCATCTAAGTACTGTTGAATTCTTTTAAATGGCGTGGTCCTCTTCTCACTCGAATGCAATACAGTACCTGAATCTGAGTCCTCATAGCTCAGTGGTTATATTATAGAAAAATTCCACAGTGGTCAGTGGTTGAAATGTTTTGTAACTTTGTTGCTTTTTTTTTCTGAACCCTCAGAGCCTTTAAAACTTTGGACAGGAATTTCACCGTTAAGTACAACTTCTGTTAAAAACTGTGATAAAGCTAACTGTTGCTAATTAATGAACGGGATGAAATGCACTACATCATGCTGTGTATTGATACCAGTGTATGAAAGTAGTGGCTTTTGGAACTATTCCTCAACTGTGATGGCGCGGGGTTGTCTTTACAGTTAAAGGGAACCAGGCCCTTTTATAAATTTAACACATGCTAGATTCAACAAGTGTTTAGCAAACACCGCATGGAACGAGCAGTTTGAAACACTCATTGATAAACCTTCTCGCAGTTGCCAGATGACGACCTCCCTCTGTCGGTCTAAAAATGACACGAGTCTGTGCGTGGCCACTGAACATCAAGAGATTGTGCAATGACAGAGAGAGATGTTGACATCTGTGATCGGCTACAGAATACGTCGTGTTGCGAGGCTCGATGCAGACGACTCTGAAGTCAGTCAGCAGCTTTGGCTGCCAGCCCTTGAGCAGCTTTGTGTTGTTGGAGAGCAGCTAATGCCGGCCTGCCAAGACTTCTGCTGTAATAATATCACAGTCGTATCACTATTGGCTGAAGGGCCACAAAGGGGATTTCCAGTGTGGATCGTTCTTTACCAGAGTTTTTCTGAGAACTAAATAGATTCTTCACCTCTTTTTCTGGTTTGTCGTCATCACGCATGATTAATCTTTTTTTTTTTTCCAATGGGCAGACCAGATTTTTTTTTTCTGTGCCACATTTCTTTTCTGTGTGTTTGACTTCATTAAACGAAACCGTAACAAATATCACATTTTAATTGTATGTGATTAATATTTCCCCTCCCCATCCCAAAAAGGACGGGGGCGTCTGTGGCTATTTAAAAGGATGATTCTTCTTTTTGAAAACAGATACTCCCCAAAAATAGAACATAGTCAAGCTTCAACATTGAGCGTTGCTGCATGTTGTTATTTTGTTGTTTAATAAAATTCCGGTAACCACGTTTCCATAGTATGATTTCCGTACACCGGCTCTGGGGCTGGCTTTTTATTCTCTTGGTGTGATGTGAACTTAAATCAATCAGTCTCACTGATCTCTGGCCCGTGGTTAAAGACACACAGACAAATCCTCTGAATAGCTTTGGCCGAGCGCAAAGCTCTCTGAGTTTAAGTCCTGGCACGTGATTGGGTGAGAGGAATATGGGATGGTACATTTACAGTTGCACCTTTACAGTAGTTCAGTTTTGCTTTCGCTTTGATGGTGTACTGACTTGTTACGTTATGACGACTTGTACTCAGCAAGAAACTGAAATTATCTCTTGTGGGGAACAGAAGGTTCGCTGATCTGTGTCACATAGTAAAGTAGGGTTCAGGCAAATGGTTGGTATTCAGGAAAAGTGGATCTTCATAGCAGGTAGGAGCTTGACTGTGTGTTGTCGCTTCTTAATCTCTCGCCTGTCTGCCTCCTTCTGCCCTCCTGAGCTCAGATAAGGTTCTTTTGTCTTTAGTGCGTCAGTTGAAGTTTCTGTTGCCAAGTTTGGAGACTTTTTAGTTCTGTTTTATTTTATTATTATTATTGTATTGTAATCATTATTGTATTACTGCTCTTCAATGTCCATAGACTTTTCCGGCCTTTGTTCCTTTTAGCGTTTAAGCTTTAACCCGTCGTCAACAAACAAAACTGAAAGTAACTTTGACCCATTTGATTTGAAAGATGATTTTTTTTTTTTTTTTTTTTGATTTGCTAAAACATGATCTAATGCAGTATTATGATGTTATATCACAATACCGGATAGCATCTTCAGAATACCTCTTCTTCCTCTGAAACTGAACTGCTTTACATGGGATACTTTTCAGTGGCTACTTATTTGTGCGCTGGAGCTGCTCATTTATCAGTAACGACTGTCGTCCTCGTGGCAGTAAGGTGTAAAACGACATGTGCCAGTTTTACTTTGGATAAGTGGCACCTTAACAAACCAAACCTCTTCCTTCCCCTACAGGCAATACCACTTGAACAGCAGCACTACCGTCACCACTCCGGATATGCACATGGACATGTACTCGGGATTCCCTGATGTGGATTTTCCCGGCCTCAACCTCCAAAGGAATGGAGACTTCTCCCAGGTTGGTTTCATCTGACCGTCGTAAACGTTGTAATTCATGCTTGCAGTAAAGTTACATTACACAAATCGTTAAAAAATTATATAAAAAAAACACTCATAATTACACTCAAACAACAGCTGAATGTATTGAAATGCTCGTGTGTGTCTTGTTGCTTTCGGGGTCAAGCACTCTTTTACCTGCTTATCAGAGGGAAGGACCGTTCCTCCCTCCCACCCTTTCATCTAGTCTTTCATGTGTATTCAGCACGGGTTACTTTACCCAGAGCAACCTTATTAAAGCCTAGTGTTGTCTAGACGACTAGCCTCGCCTGCCCCAGTCCTGTTTAGACATGTCATTAATAAGACACTGTAATTTAACATTCTTCCACACTGCACCTTAACACATCACAGTTGAACCCAAAATCTCTGTAATTTTCCCGGCATGCTGTGAGTTGTATCTACGATACAATTCTGCATTATTTTAGCTTTGTAAGATAGTTCTTGGATTGGTTTTGAGCCCCTATGAATAATTTGAGTGTCTGTGGGATTATCCTCGTCTAGGACATTCATTTGAGAAGGGTAAACGCTCAGGCATGGACAGCGAGGGCGCAGCCCTCCACTCGCTCACTGACTTATCCTGGCGTTCCAGATGGTTACTATGCATCATTTGCATTTTCTATTTCTGTGCTACTTTTGTGTCCTCCCAGCCAGCATTGTATAAGCAGGAGCCACTGTAATGACACACACCAGTGAGTTTCTCATCTTGAGCCATTTTGGCCTCGGTTAATGAGTGCCATCGTAGAGCCACAATAAAAAAATATAATATGCAGAGAGGATGAGCTTTAAAGAGGGGTCACCAAGTTGGATGGCAATTCCCAATTTATTATTAGCCTGTCTGGCATTAGGAAAGGCAAAGCTATGAGGCCCCCTCTTAGTTCAGCCTAACGCCAATTCAGTAAATAGTAACCGCTGGGCTGACACGTTATAACAGTGGCACTGGATGAGGCATTTGTTCCCTTACATAGCCGATCTGTTTATAAGGACTTTTTTTTAACTTGGACTTGGTTTTTTGGTTGGACAGTATTTCTAATCAAATATAGACGATCAGAGACATGTTCTCTAAATCACGACAGTAACACATTGTACATTAGCAGCTTAATGTCAATAGAATTCATTTGACAAATATGTCTTTTTATACTTAAGAGATTTATGCACATTTATAGAAAAGGAAATGGGAAGAAAACATATTTTTCATGCAGCTTAATGTTAAGCCAGATCTTTTAAAGCACACGCAGTTATTAAATGAATTTTTTTAATCCTTTAATTAATTCTAATATAGAAGTAAACATGATTTCATGTGCTAAATATGAATTACAAATAAACCACATAAAAATCAAGTAGTGCGATGAGCCAGTTTAATGCTAAAATACTTTTTGTTTTCCTCCTTTTTATCTAAGATTCGAGCAAATATGCAGATATCAGTGAATTTTGTAGAGGAAAACAAAATCACACAGTTGTAAGTAAATGGTTTTAATTCTATAAAGGTGGGATTTGAAGGACAAATGCTACATATAATTTTAGTTTCCATTTTGAATAAAGTGATGTGTCATCCGTCACGTGCATCGGAGTGCTGACACGTATGTCGTGAATCATGTGGGGTTTCCCTAGTTTTCCATCTGTTTTCGCCTGTTTGACGATCGTTTTCTTCCGTAAAAGTAAATATAGGATTCATGATTGTGCAATATGTGCTGGAGCCGATCGCCTGCGTGCACGTAATTAGAAGATTGCTGTGTAGATTAAATTAAAGTCGTTAGTGCATTCAAGACGAGCAGGCTCGGCCTCTCGGTGTCGGAGACGTGGATTGTTATGATGCCTTTCCGTGTGTGCGTGAGGGAGACATGCGTGCTGTGCTTTCTCAGCTGTTCTTTCTGGTTTTGGACACACCCTACCACGTGAGGCATGGAGAGAAAATGTAAGTCACGGGGTCATCATGACTAATCCGCTGCCTCAACGCTCAGACCCCTGTTTTCATCCTCCATTCCTCACCAACCCTTCCAGGCTTTCCTGCTGCCTGTGCACCAGACCTGTTGTTTCCTTCACGATGCAAATACAGAGGACTGTCAGGCGCCTGACTATGGTAGATTTTTTTGATGCGATTGCTTAGTTTGTCATGTGACTGTGACATTCACAGTAAACAAGAACTTCTTCAAGTTTGCGCGGATTAAAGTGAAGTAGTTTACGTAATACTGCAGTCCGCGTTTTGTAACTTTGAACCACGTTCATAGACTTCATAGAAATGAACGGTTCACGTTCGCTTTTCCAGGCTTGTTTTTTCAGACCTGGCGGAAACAATTTACGGAAAAACATGATATTTTTTCTCCAGGATCTGTACTGCTCTTTTCAAGTAACTCCTTCAAGTGTTTGGGTGGAATAAGCTCTGTTTGCACAGGATTAGTTTGACGTAATTCAGGGACGTGATTCAGATATGCCACGCCATGTGTTTGGTCTGTGTTTCATGTGACACTTTCACATGGGATAAATAAACTCTGTGTTTTACACTAATTTATGATGCATAGCTACGTCTCTACTACTTTCTGTCTCCCTCCACGGTGTGTCAGAGACAGCTTTAAGTATTTTGCAAATTACAATGGATAATAAAATATACTTTTGATAACATTTATTGCCAAGGAAGAAATTGCGTATGACCTGACGGTATTTAAATCAGCTCCACATTAAAGCCAAATTTAATGATTTCATTCATCTAAATGGGTGAATAGTTCAGAGACATCTCGACTTTGCACCATAACATTTCTGAAAACTTTGATTCATAGCACATCCTTCATAATTCTTCAGTGACGAGACAAATCAGAGATGCTGATTCACACTGGATTAGTTTTATGACAGAGAGAGAAAAGGGTTCAGGGGATTTTCAGGATAATTTTTACTTTACAAACTACGGACATGGACGATTCACATGGGCTTAAGATCACAGACGTCCTCCGACATCCTCCATACATACATACGTACATCCATACTCCCAACGACATCGAGTCCCATCGACTGAAAGCTCAGGTGGCGTAAAGCAGATTTTTTTTCCTGAATGTCGTTATTTCCCTCCAGACTGAGTGAAAGTCACGTCTACGCTCACAGTCGGAAAAACGGTGCGTTCAGTTCAGAATACGCAAAAATATGAACACCATGTTTACCTCAACTATTTCCCTGTTTCAGTTACAGCTGCAGAGTCATTAGGGAAATCACTTTTGGTTTGCATGGCTTCCCGCTGGGTTATAGTTTGTTTTTACAGTTCACCATAGCTCAGTTGGAATATCCTTGTATTGTAAGAGTCACCGTTGCAGCATGTGGACAGGAAGAATATATCTTGATTGCGTTTGACTTCAAACGAGCAGCTGAGTGTTTGTTTGCATTAGATTTAATGGGGCCCTTTGAGGCTTTTGGACGATCTGTCAGCTGCCATTTATCAACAGGTAACTAGTGAAAGACAATACGTGGCCCGTGCACCATGATGTGTCACATTTTTAATGACATTTATTTGATTTGGAGAATTGATCTGTACTCCAGTGGCGCCACAACACGTCCCTTTAATGACGTAACACAAACTTCCACAGAAACTTTTTGATTTGCTTGTGAGACATTGAATCGGCTGTAATGAAGTTAAACGTAACTGATGCTTTCATAATTAAGTCATTCTTATACCATAGTAAGTGGCATACATGTATTGGTTTTCTGTTTTATTTACGTTTTAAATTGTAGATGATTAAATTGTGCAGATTAAATGCTCTACAAAATAGTTTTATGATATCACTTATTTTAGTTTATATGTTATATATTTGAGTTTATAGTAATTGACCATAATTTAATGTCACTACCGAATCACACAGGAATATTATTGGAGAAGAAACTTCCTCAAATATAAAATATCTACTGTTATTTTAGCCCAGGGGCAGGAGCAACAACACCATCACTTAGCCTGTGTAATATAATTATTAACAAAACCAAGTTGAAGTTAATCTTATTTACTGATCTTTGCTCGTGTCAAGACTCGATGGTAAACAGAGTCTGACGTGTTGTTATCTTTATTATGGTCAACGCTGACGTTTCAACTAAGATGACTCTGTCCACATCGCCAAAGGTAATTTGAATAAAAAATGAGGCGTTGCAGTGTGAATGAAATGCCACAATGGCTCGAAGGAAACCTGCACAGTTTCCATAGGGACATTTGCATACGTATCCAAGCCTGACACGGGTGACGTTCTTGTGCAGAATATCAAAAGGGCAACAAGATTTACTGGAAGACAAAAGAACAAAAGTCATTCACTAACCACCCTGGCTAACCTCAAGAGGTGAGCTTGTACGTTTGTAGCACAGACATAAACACACAGACTGTATCTTCAGTGTACAGTACAGCGCACGTACTCTATTTACGCACGTGCTCGCGCTGCAGCACGCTTAGCCGCATTCCCAGTCTTAGTTGCTTGTTACGTATTCTTGTTCTGTCTCTGTGCGGTTCTTTTCACTATTACCTACACCTACCCTCACGTAGTGCATTTCTAGGAAGAGTTCATTTGCATTAAGTGTGCTTTTGCAGCTCCTCAGTTTTGCTTTTTGTAGAATTCAAAACTTCTGAGGTGCAGCCACAGATAAGTTATGAGACAAGTTGATGTCTCTACCTAAGAGGATGGTGTTGCTACATACTTACACCCCGTACATGTAGTTAGCAGCACAGACAGACAGAGACAAACTGCATGAGGAGGTTATGCTTCTCAACAATGAAAAAACCCCATTTAGTGTGAGAATTGACTGAGACCCACTGGCTCCTGTGATGCATGCATTCACTTCTGCACCTGCATCTGCAGCTTCACAGACCCATAGCATCACTTTCATGTGCAATATGCAGTCATTATCTGTGCAATTCAATGCTCTTTGTATGTATGTATATATATATATACACACATATATATTGTTTATTCTATTCTATTTTTATCTTATTATTTATCTTTTATACAGTCTTTATTCTTGTTATTTTTCTGCCTCTATAAATGCTGCTGCAAACATGCAAATAAAGGTTTTCTAATTCATATTTTAGCCGTTTGAAAAGTGCTGTGCCTCAGAGGTCACTGGCCCTTATCTCGTGCTTCTTGACTTTTGTTTTCAAGCCAATCATGATATAAATCAGTTGGTAGTTCTCAGTTACTTCCTTATAAGAACTAACACAGTCACTTGGCCTACTTTTAAAGGAGGAAGTCAAAGGTTCATTTGAATGGTTGGCAATGTGGACGCTGTTTTCCTTAGGGAATGTGTTTCACACCTGATCTCCTCCCCTTTTGTATCTGTATTTTATAAGAATCAAAAGTTTCAAAAGTAGTGAAGTGAATTAATTGGATCGCGTGAATCAAACTTGATTTTCTCTTCACGTTGCCTCAGCCGCAGTACACCTCACCGCAGAGACAGATTTAAAAAACAAAACAAAAATACAGCAGATGTAAATGTGTGTAAGTGGGTCAGCGGCTTTTTTGGGGTCAATGAAGTCAGACACGCATCTTTCTCTTTTAGGCTGTGACGCAACAGAATGTGTGTGATTAGGTGTTAAAGCGTTCTAAAGAAGCCTATCAATGATTCATTTCTCTCTGACGGCCCTCTATGTTCCACCACGCACACACACACACACACACGCGCGCGCACAAATTATTCAGAGGATTCCCACTCATACGATGATGCCACTGTGGACAGGCGCCACTCCGTCTCTGAGAGCCTGACTCCCCTTCAGCCTGACAGGACATTACAGTCCCTCACCGTGCGAGCTTCTTATATCTTGAGTTCCTGGAAGCTGGGTCCACAACTCGGCCCCTCTCTTCCACCAGTAAAGGAGATAAATCTCATTATTTCTGATTTGAAATACCACAAACTTCTCATTTGCGAGTGCCTCTCAAACAGTTAATATTGGTTACAGGAAAAACTCGCGCCGCGCTATCTCTGATCAGCAATTTGAATTCGTTATATCTGTTTTATCACCCCTAGTTCCAGTAAGCTTGAATGACTTGTAAAGATGAGGTATTTGTCTGTAATTGTGCACAGATACAAGTATCGACTGATGCACAAAAAACTGGCAATCTCCACCGAACGCCCCAACACATGTCTGACAGTTCATTTGTCTCATTGTTCTTCTCTAAATACCTTTGGGGCTTCTTTGCTGATTACCACAGTAAAGCTAAAAGCTACAGGTTAGCTGACAAATCAAGCCCCCCTTGGATGTGTATCTGCATTTTTGCAAGTAGCTCGCCTCCCCCCTTAGCTCATTAGACAACCCTTTTACTTCCTCCTTTTTTAGCTCCTACACCCCCGAGCTTTTTTTTTTTTTTAAATATATTCATATTTATTCATAACAACCTTGAATGTATAGTAAGAAGAGCAGCATGAAATGTACTAAAAATGAGACAAACAGTGGAGGATTAAACATGCGGAAGCAGCGGGAGGTGAACCTCTAAATATATGTTTAACTTAAATATGTGGCCAGGATTAAACATAGCGTCGGTGTGAGACGCAGTCAAGCGCATATGTTACATACAATGTGGTACCCTTAACAGTAAAATGGGCCCGACTGCCAGTAACTCTAGTCACTTACCAACAAAAGCATCATTTCCTGAAAGCTCCTCCCCTCCTCCCTCCCTCTCCTCCCCAGCTCTCCCCTCCCCTCCTCTGCTCTCTCACTCGCTCTCCAACCACCTTTTTGAGCTCTGAGGAACTAGTCCACAATCACTATGACTAAGCCCTCTATGCAAATACCTGCCTGTCCTGGTGAAGCAGGAAGCATGTTTTAGACTTAGGCTCTTGCCTCTGTTTGTGAGAGGAGCAGAGCTTTTTATGTGCCAGCTCATTGTCCAGAGCAAAACTGTGGCAGAGGCAGATGTGCGCTTTGAGCCAGAGGGGACCTGTGAAAGGGCAGTGAGAGTCCACAGTTGGCTGGTAGCACGCCAGCTGTAAGGTGATTACCAACACATGGAAGAGGCTGCCGAGTTCAGGGATTCGAGGTGAAGCGGGAGCGTATGCATGTGTGTGTGTATTTAGTCCCCCAGCCCATACTGCAGCGTTGGACCCATGTCTCTCATGCAGCTCTGGACTAAGTTGTATTCTCAGCTGGGACGACCGCTTCCCAAGGTACTGGTGCTGTTTGCTTCTTTTCGCCTTGTATAACAATAATCGAGTCTGCCGCTGTTAAAGTCTTATCTGTTGATTGACGTTAGAGGAGCTGCTTTTCTGAAGAGTTTTATTGTTTGCATTGAGGAAGTCACAGATAAGACCTGTAAGCAGTTCATCACGCTCTCACGGTTCGTTGTGTGTTTAATTTTAGCTTCCTTGAATGAATTTTGTAAATACTTTTAAATTACACCGCTGACGTAGATGAGACTTCAGACGTAGTCTGTTGTTAAAATACAGGTGCTAGAATATCATGGACAGCTGACACCTTAAGCATATGAACTAATAAAAAAAACAATTTTACATTCTTAAGTTTGTTTCTTGTAAATCTTACACGGGTGTCTAAGACTGACATTGAACTTTGATGTCAGGCTTAAATCAGATAACAAAGCAGTTTTTGTCTTTATTTTATCTTTTTACGACATCGTCTGTAAAGCTGGAAGCACGGTAAAAGTTTCTTAGTCAGGTGGTGAGTGTCGTTGCTGACGGACCATTCTTCCAGTCAGTCATCTGCTGCACCACTGAGTCTCTCATTTCCAGCCAGGAACTCTGACAAATGGTTGTCTGCCTCACTCCTTGCTGTCTTCCAGTAAGTGCTAGAACCTGATATCTTGTCAGGCTAAATAGCGCTCTCGTCGGTTTTCTGGATGACTATTAAATATGTCCATTGTTTTCTGCGCTGTAAATAAGAGCTCCGGTGTCTTTCCTGAGCCGCGATTCATTAGACTGCACAGTATTGGCAGAAGTGTCGCTTATACCAGTTTAATGAGTTTATTAGTGTGAGGCTTGCCGAGCCCATTGCCACAGAACTTCTGATGAAGCTGACTGACTCATCCTGCCCTGTCAGCATTTCTTCCCTCACAGAAATAAGAGAAATGACACAATAACTGGTTTCGAGTCAGTGATTATTAAGTAAATAAAAGGTTTATAGCATCGTAGCATCCACGCAGGATCACAATATCTCAAGTCGTCAGGTGAACACAACAAACAAAGCAGTTTGTTTACTGTAATTTTCCTATGCACGCTGGCCATTTAGAGGCGTAAGAGATGGCCGACAAAATCTGCCGTCCGTGTTGCTGAAATGCATTGAGAAATGACTGACTGCTGTTTCAAGACGGCAACAAAAAAAAAAATGTGAAACTGTCTTTTAAAGAAATAGGTAGTAGAGGAGCTGCTTGGTGGGCACATGTTGTCAGTTTCCTGGTATTACATCAAACCTCGAGCATGACCCCAGGCGTGCAGCTTACGGGAAGTGAATAAAAAGTGATGGTTAGGATGAGTGAGAGCTTTTGAGGGGGGGGTTCACAGATGAGGGAAGATAAAGGATGGGTGCTACTACGCCGGTTCCTTTTGCCGCAAGGTGCCTAACAGAATTTGATGTTATTAAATGCGTGTCAAGGGCATTGTGTTTAATGTACACCACAGCCAGCAGATTAAGTTATGGTGGTGCGAGATGAAGACTCACTTACATTGTACCTAACGACAGCTGACTGGTAAAAGCTATCCATGCTAACGGCAAACAATATGCAAGATTCAGTAAATCAGGAAGAGAGTGTTTCCTTCACTGCTCTGTTTTTGGCCATAAAAACAAAACTCGTCACTCTGATCAAATCCACTCCTAAAACTGTTATCAACAATCATTTTTTAAAGTCATGTGTTTTAATGTGGAAATTACAATAAAATATAAACAATAGTTGCTACTTCCTAATTCTGTTTTTCATTTATCTTCATGCGTTGCCTCACTAAACACCTCGCAGCCAACGAGAGCTTCTAAAATGATCGCGGGGTCGGCTCAACACTTCTCAAGTACCCTCTATATCAAATGAACTAAATATAAATAAGAAGCTTATTAACCCCGCAACGAGTTTCCCCTTTCCCTTTTACATTTATTAACTTTACATTTGCTAAAATAATCCTCCCTTCTGCTTTGCGGTAATAAACGATCCTCCAGTGGGTCTCTACTTATTACGGGGCAAAAGGTGAAATATTATTGGAGGGTGGTTGCATTAGGTTACGGCCATAAAACTCTGCGGTGCTACAGCAAGAATATTCTGGGTTCATATCTGCTGGCCAGCTGGAGTATTTATTTTTGAAATGTGGACATATTGTTTATCCAGGTCCTTCTCAAGGTCCAAAAATATGCCCCAAAATGTATGTCACACCGTTGTCCTACTCAGTGGATGTTGGTGTGTTTAATACTTTCCACATTTACTTCTTCTTCCACCACCTTTTGTTTATAAAAAATCCCTTCTCTCTGCTCTTTGTCTGGATGGTCGTAGATTATTGGTTATCATCTGCTGAGTACGTTTCACGCTGATGTGACGTGCGAAACGTTCAGTGAGGAGGCGGTGATGTCTGAAGAGTTGTTCAGAGCTCAGGATTGATCCTGCCCTGACCCAGTGTGACGGCTGTGTCCCTCTCCAGACTGAATTAATATTGAACCACATTCCCTCTCTCTGACCGAATGTGAAACTAATTAATTTCATTTCGTTTTTTAGTCAATTCTTTCACCTCTGGATTGTTGGCAGGATAATCCGGGAGAAAAATGCTCTTGTCTGCCAACATTTTATTGCCAAACAGTTGTAAAAGAGTAAGTTCTCGGAGTTGCATTTGACACTTGGCTACAAACCAAATCCGCAATTTACGGGCAATGAGCCCACCATCCTGACTCAGTGTGATTGTAGTCTATTGACCACAGGTGTGTGCGTGAATGTGTGAGTGTGTGTGTCACACACCGGGCCGAAGAGAAAGGTTATTTGAGGTGAACACCTTTTCGGAAACACTTTCCACGTAATGAAATCTCAACTTTTGTTGAAGACAGTACTGCGTAAAACTGAAGACACCTCTTCCTCTAAATAATATAATCTCATCTGTTTGTTCTTTAAACGTGTGACCAGTGGCCACATTCACCCTTTTTCTTCAGAATTTGATAACATTTTCAAAGTTCCGTTCAACTCTTCTAAAAGTCAGGGTTTACCCCTATTACAAGTGCTCTGTTATACGCTGTGTTGAAATTTCTGTTTAAGTGAGACGTCATCTTGCGTCAACACTCCCCTCACATCCCCTTCCTTCAGCGTTCAGGATGCAGGCTCGCACATGCACTTCATTTGTACAACGCATTCTGTGTGAATCATCCTTATGTTTGTTCTTTCTTCAACCTTGTCCCGAGCCGATCATGTTTCAGGGAGTACCGTGTACCACAAAAGCGTTTTACTTCTCATCTTTGCTGTTCATCACGCGACACCAAAATGTCCAAAATACCGTGTGCTCTGTAGCGCGATGGCTGGTCCAGACATGATGTCAACATTATCTGGGTGTGAGATATGTGACAGACAGCGGGCTCAGAGAAAAAAAACTACAAAAGAGCTATGTCAGCTTCTCCGTGGAAAAACACAACATCACTTAGGTTATATTTAGAGATTTTATCAAGGTATTGCTGTGATATTTACTAAGGCACTGGTTCATTTCTTTCAGGGAAAAGTACTGTGAACAACCTTGACGAATTGCGCAATAGTACTGAGGGAAACTTGTGCTATTTTAAAGGCCGATGGTAGTCACACTGATCGTTGGCCTGATTAAGTTCATCCTTGTTCACTGGCCATTTGAACTGAAACTATTCATGCCCAATTATTTCTGACAGCATTTGATTTTAATATCATTTTAAAACATCGGCTCAGCAGCGTGCATCAGCACAGATTCAAGGCGTCGGTTTTAACAGTTTAGATACGCCTCTGTGAATGTCACCTCATCCTCGTGTTACACGTCTGTGGGTGACTTCCTTTTGGCACCAGCGCACGTACAGAGAAGTTGACATTTCTCGCACTGCCATTTCTTGCTCTTTTCTCTCCTCTGTTTTGTCTCCCAATTTGTACGACTTGTCGCTAACTCGGGCTGTCCTTTGCTGGATAAGGCAGGATCCTTTCCTTTGTAGATTCTTGCTGCTCCTGATAGTTTCTAGTAGCCAGCTCGGCGTACATGCTCAGCAACTAGACCTCGCAAACCTTCTAAAACTTGCAACCAAACGCTGAACCAGCTCCGTCACTCGGGTGCACACTTGACGTCCTTTTTATTTTCCAGAACATATGAAAACACTGGAAAATTCCAGGAGGCTTGTAAGCAGCAAGCTTTAGTCAGACTTGGCATGACATGAAGGCCTGCCTGTCAGGAGGTTGTTGGACCAGTTGCGCGGCTTTGATTGGCCTGGAATTGGTCTGGAAAACGTTAGACTGTGACACAGTAATTTTGACCTTTAAACTTGAAAATGTAAATACAATGAAAACTAATTATTATTTCTCAGACCTTCCCTTCAAAATAACATTTGCACGTGTAGTAGCAGTGCAAGAAAAAAAAAAAAGGTTAATTATTCTCACTGATTAAATAATATTGCCAGAGGTGTGTGAGGAGTGTGTCCAGATTTTAAAATAGATTGAATGTATTTTCTGTTGAAGGGTCTTTTAGACCAAAACAGATGTGAAACTCTCCATGTGCAAGCCATTAAAATACAGTGGCTTGTTGACAAATTGGTTCCTTGATCAAAGGTCGGATCTGGCTGTATTCATGTCAAACACTGATCGTTTTTTTCAACAACAGGTTAACCACGGACCCGTTTTGCCCCCAAAAAAAAAAAAAAAAAAGGAAAGCAAAAGAAAACCTTCAAGCTGTGCTATTAATATCACAACGCTGCACATATGTCAGGGATGCGGGGCATGTAGACAGTTACGCATAACATAATCCAGACAGAAAGAGAGACACGGGTGGAGACTTCTCACTTCCTGGCCCCAGATCCACCTTATGAAAAACACACACATTGACCATCAGTCAGGTTCTGTTGACTGCGTAGACGAGGTCGACACCTGACCCCCGAGGGGCGGGGGAGCTCGGGTAAAGGTTGTTTCAGTCAGCTGATCACATGGGTGGTGTGAGTGATTTAATAACTATCCATCCCACCACCACACCCACATGCACAAACCACAGAGCCTGTCGCAGAACCTCCTATGACCCTGTCAAGTAGGTACACTGAAATATTATCTGACATTCTGCACTGTCCACATTTCAAACATGAACCTGCCCCCTCCTTTTTTTTTTTTTTAACCATGTATAAGCATCACTCTCCTGGTTGGACTATGACTCACACACTACTGTCCTTATTATTGTTATTTCAGGAACATTTTCAGAATTTAGAGGTAGGCTTTCTGCTTCTTTAGTTGGCCTTTTATTTTGTACAGTAGTGTACAATCGTAGTCTTAGATTTGTGTGAAAATTATCTACACCAGCTGTGTCCTAACGGAGTGATCCCGAAAAAAAAAACTGAGCCACACACAGATTAATATCAGCAAAGTGCTGGTTAAGAAGATTTTTTTTTTTCCCGTGGCCGAATTCTGTGGGAAAACAAAACTAGGATAAACACATGAAGAGGGGCTGAAACGGCAGAGAGAAGGGATGACTGGGAAAAGGGGTCGGGACTCGAATGACTCGGGAGAGAATATGCAAGAGACGATAGAAAGGCATGTGTAAGATGGTGAGGTCATTTAAGGTGTGTGTGCTGGCGTGTGGGCGTGTGGGGTAAGTGGCGGGCCAGGGTGACTTGTTTCCCTGGCCTTGGAAAAGCCGCCAAGCTGGCAATGTGTAGGAGGGGAAAGCCCTGGGCCCGGCCTGGCCGAGGCCGCGGTCTAGCCTTGCTCCGAGGCAGGTTATTGAGTTTAACAGGATGTGGCCTTGGAGGATAACAGCATGGCTCTTACCTGAGGCCTCAAGTATGAACTGAAAAGGCAGAAATAATCATTTCTTTCTCTTCACAAACTGCGTCGGCACCAATAGGGCGCCTTCACGGTTGGGAAGTCGCTAAGGAACCACGTACCCGTCGTTGCAAGGGTGTCGACATATCAGCATTTCCAACATGCCAGAGAAAATGCCAGGAAAAAGGAGCAGCGGATGCCGCTCACAGGAGTCATGTGTCTGTCCATGTACACTTACTTTCCAGTTTAGTGGGAACATGAGTGGAAAATAATGCATCCTAACATAACAGCCCTGCTGTGAATCCTAGTTTCATGAAGGTTATGGTATCCAGCATTAGTTTCAATTAGAGAGCTGTCGATTAGTTTGTACTGACGCACGTTTCTTTTATTTTGACAACCCCATGTATTCTAGACCAAATATCAGCAACACACCCAGTTTAACAGCACCACAAACTACATCCTCCAAAATGATCAAACGGTCGCAATATCACTTTTCTTACACATTGTAACAGCCATCAAGGGAGGTTTAGTGCAGGACTGTGACAATGGAAGGCATTCGTTTTAACTAGTGTACCTAATAAACTGGCAAGCAAGTATGCAGCATGCCTACATGGATGGTGTTGACAATAGGGAGGATTTGATTACTACAAACTAGTTCCAGTTGTTTTGACTGAGAAACTTGAACTTCTTCAGCCCCTCGAAAAAACCGTACACAGCTGTCATGGATGGGGGCTCTTAATTAGAGTTTTTACTTGAATAGGGAAGAGCAGTGTCTATCTATCAACACTGGTTTACAAAGCTTACTAAAAGATGAGGCTGCTTGACTTCCTTGTGTGGTTGCAGTCATTATATCAGAAACGGCTGTCCCACACTTCTCCCACGGTAGCTCTTCAAGCTGCGCTAGTAGGACTGATGAATGTTTCAGCTTACAGTAATGTGTTTCCCAATATTTATTTTAGCCAGTTGTGTAGTTTCCTGCGATAATGGCTTTTTTTTTTTTTATGATGCAGGGATCGTGTGACGGTGTTTAAAAAGACTCTTCGCACCATATAACTAAGCCCAGCTGTTTGTGCGCCGCTCATGTTTAAAAGTCTATTTCTCCCGTTCTGATTTTAAGAGCTGATAACCGCCGCCTTCAACCACAACCAGAAAGCACCTCTGCAGCTCTGCAGGCATGTTGTGAGCTGAGGGAGGACTGGAGCTGTTTGTCACCCCTTCGTGCTCACGTTAATTGTCAGCAGTCAGACAACCGTCATTATCCAGGCACTCACTCAAATACAATTTACTCCTTCTGTGGTTACACAATTTTCTGCACGCGCGTATGTGCGCTCTGCTGCAACAAATCTTCAACGTATCTGTGTAGCGTGTACGACGGAGGATATGTTATCGCCTTCAGAATTCATAGCAGCGGAGAAACTGAATATAAAACAGCAACACTTGAAAGGCAAAATACAGGATGGCAGTCACATTTCTTTTAACCTATTTCAGGGCAATAACATAAAGATTTCAAGCACTTTCATCCCCTGAAAGCAGCATTATAAGGAACGTGCACACACAGAAATGTGCACAGGTCCAGATATTTAATTTATTGCGCAGCAAAGGAAAAGAGTGACAGAGAAGGAGGCAGGATTAGTAGTTATAAGATTGCGAGGCTGCGCCGTGGAAGGAGGCAGATTACCATCAGAGCAGTTGGAATTCAAGCCTTATCTCTGCTTGGCAGGGCCCACTCTTAGGAGCAGTAGATGCAGTAGCCCTGGGTTCAGGGCAACCGGGGGACAAACACTGCTGCCTCTGTTCCGCTCCGCTTCACAACTTGATTAGCATGGTACTGAGGCTGGGCATGTCTTGCTTAGCACCGACCGAACTGCTGCGGTTGTTTGCCGCGTTTGCTCTCTGTCTGGTTGGGCCGTCTATTTAACAACACTGCGTTCGCTCGGTACACTCTGTTACATGTGCTTGCATGACGCAGGAAACCTAGAGGTCATATCTTAATGGAACACGGAGCAATGACCCGCAGGTTTAGACGCAAATCACATATTTATGAGAGTAATTTGGGGTCAGGGTTGGCAGCACATTGACATCATTAGAAATAAGGGTTTCATAACCGCAGCCGCTTTCATAACAAAAGCTATTATGACAGCTTTAATTGTAAGCTTAAGATTTGCAAAATCCAATCTGAGTGAATAGGTTTAGCTTGTTTTATTGTTGTGAAAATCATCTACTGCTAACATTTCATTTATTTCTGCTGGTAGATAGCTGTTGCGAAATAAGATAAAATACCGGAGACCGTGCGCATCTGTGGGTTTGATTATATTTCCTTGTAATGGTGCCGCTGGTGGCGTTGTGTTCCTTTTCCGAGCCTTGTTTACTCATCTGTGCTCCATTGGAAATTCCGAGAAAGGGAAGCTAGGAATGAGGACACACAATAGGGTGACATAGGAACGATCACACTTGGCAGAATAAATGTACAAAACAGAGAAAGGGAAGGTGGTGAAAAGTGACAGGGTATGTGTCTGGGCAGTGATATGTTTCCTCTGTCGCTGCGGAAAGACCAGTTGTTCAGCTTACCTGTCTGCAGGGTAGAGAAACTTTACAGAGCCTGCTTGCAGAGATCATGCCTGATCTTGCCCTCAGGAAGGGCACACAGGAGCACACAGACAAAGAGAGAAAAGGAAACAGAAAAGTAGTTGGAGAGAGCAACTGATTAGCGCCGCAACCTTTAAAAAGCACTCCTGTACATTTCCGATACGCAAAACGGCCGCATGTTATGGTCAGTAGGTTTCTTTAAACTGAATGTGTCCCCATGTACTTGCATGTGTAAGCACACGCAGGGCCGAGGCGGTCTGTTTACCGTACTCGCTATTCCCCATTCCCCCATGATGTCGTCATGTTAACACTGGGAGCTCCACGTCCTCTCATGCCTGTGAAACATTTGGGCTGCAATGTGAGTAATGGCTGGGAGTCAGCTATGACAGACCTCAGTGCAACTTCTCAGTATTAATAAGTAACGGCATATTGTTAAAACTGAGTCAGAATCACAACCAGTCGTTTATCTCTCTGTGGACTTTTTTTTTTATTATTATTTTGGCTTCTTACAGGACAGCATTGTTCTAGTCACAAAAGTCCTCTTCAGTCCCAAGAGCGTTCACAGTCCAAACAAAGAGTTGGACATTTCAAGTAGTATGAAAAGATTCATACGTGCACAAAGTCTCATCCTTGTGAATTATAAAGGAATGTTCCAGTGAGCTAACTTGGAAGACAGCTTGTCTCTGTTCAAATCCCTCGTAATAAACACTACTGTATGTCTTTAAGAATCACAGTTTTAAAAGGCTTATGTGCTCGACTATTTTTACTTTTTTTTTTCTCGGTCTGGGACCGATATCTTCCTGTAACTCCATTAGCTGTCGGGCAAATGTTGTGTGATATAGACACACTTCCCAAAAATGCATAACCGTTCCTTTAAAATGTGGCAGACCACTGCTGAATTAGCAATTGAAACCTCTGGGCGTATTCAAAGATGCTTCATCTTTTTTTGGAGACAGATGAGAGGGGGCGGGAATCTCCACACACGGCTTCGAGTTAGATGTGCATGCGTACGGTCACGCAGTGACTACGGGCGCACGCACGCTTCCAAAAATTTATATTTCCAAAAATTCACGTTTCCGCTTAGTTTGTCTTGGTTTTGCCATGCCTCATCACCCACATCACTTGATCCCTATCTCCCCACATCCATCTTTATAAGTCACATGGGGCCCAGAGCTGCCTGTGAGAGGCTAGTTAAAGAACATGGTATGCTAATGGTTTGGAAAGGACGTGAGCAGAGGGGCGACTGGAAGGCAGCCATAACTGAAATGACACACACACGCGCTCTCATTATGCCTTACCCCTGGCTTTCTATTTTACATACTCTAACACATCTGTGCATGATTAAATTTTGTTTAGGCTACTCGTGTTACTCATAAACTGGTGCAGTATTGACTGAAATCGAGATTGAAGGTGGCACCTTTATTGGGCAAGGTTCACCCCCATCCATACTCAATTTCACGCCTTCCTTTTCTTCTGGGTTACGCACATTATCACTGTGCCGCGTCTCGTGTATGAATAACTCGAATTTATATTCCTCCTTTATTTTTGCTTGAAGTCTGATGATGGATTGTTTGCGTGTGTTTTTATACGGCGGTTTTAATTTGTAAATCTACTGTGTGTGTCCCTTTCACCATGTTAAAATATCAATGAGCTCTGCTGTCTGTCCTGAAAGTTGGCCCGTTTTTTAACACGTCCTCTCTCCCTCCGTCTTCAGGACCTGTCCTGCATTGATGACCTCTCCACCAACTCTCTGTTTTCCTCTCCGGCTGACTCGCTGTCGGAGTATGCTGATGCCCAGTCCTTCATCAGCACAGACCTGAGCTCGGTGCCCACGCTCTGGGACATCAACACTAATAACACAACCACACCAGCACAGAGCCAGTTAGAGGTCTGTAGCAAACTCCCACATATATGTCACAACCAGAAGAACTGGTTGTTACAACAACACCTTATTCAGCGTATTCCTTATGTGATGTGGTATAATGTGATGCCGCCTGCCAAGCCGTATCCAAAAAACAAAGCTGAAACAAAGGGAACCGGACCTGTTGACATTTCACCACTCATCCAAATAGCTTCTTACGTTCTAAATGACTGGTGGGGAGTTTATATTTTTGTCTATAAGGGAAATCTGTGGGTGGTGTTCAAATGAAGCTCACATGACTCTGGTCTGTTAACAACAAGATTCTCACCTGCTATTTCAGGTACCCGAGTGGCGTCTGTTGTTTCTCAATCAGTGGTCCTCTCACTTAGATTTTGTACAGAAGTTTTTATGTAAAAAAACAAAAAAAAAAAAACACTACTGATTGTTGATGTTACGTGTTGTGTCAGGGAAACACACAATAGTGGTATGTGTTCACATTTATGGTCTCGGAGTCGGTGATCTGAAGAAAGCAGCTTTGTTCTCCAGTGTTGTTCCTCTGTCAAGTTTACTGCTGAGTCCTCTTTGAATTAGACGGGACCGAGCGTATCTTGTTGATATGATCAGAGTATATTTATTTCTCCTGCATTATAAAAGCCTTTTATGTCTTCCTTTTCATTCTGCCCTCATTTCATCCATTATGTTTCCCAGACACACGGCTTTATCTTCCTTTTGTTGTTGTTGTTGTTGTTGCTGTTGCTGGCTTTTCACAGCCAGACAACAAATTGCACATTGTTGAGTGCTGCTCCATAAGGCACCTACGTACATACAGAGGCAAACACACATTTATAACTCAGGGTTTTTTTGTTTCTTTCCCTGTGCATTTGTCTGAGTGTTTCTTTGAGTTTTCACTTCTTCATTTTATGTTTTGTTGACAGCAAAATGGCACCAATAGGTTTCAAGGCCTGGCCAGTTTGGATGATATAACTGCTATTATCACCACTCCACCTTTAGGAGGATTCCAGGTAGCCACACCAACCTCTCAAATCTGATGTAAAAATGAAACTAAGCTCTGTGTCTGTTCAGCACTTCTTAATAAGACGCAGATAGCCAGATTATGCTATATGTCACATTTGCAGCTTGTATGTTTGCAATACAGAAAACAATGCTGAGCTTTGCGTAAGCTGACGATCCCATTTTGACAATGCAGTACATGAAGTTAGAAGTACTTGGTAAGTTAAGCTAATACAAAGATTGGGTGAAAGATGATGAAAACACTGCCGCCATTGGACATTCTGCACATATATGTTGCAGAGAGATTCAGTGATACTTTGTACTGTCATTGTCTTTTTTGAATATTTTATATCATAAGAATAGAAGCAGTGCTATTCACCTGCCTGTCAAAAAGGGATCTTTTGAATTTTTACCTTCTCGGGTAACATTCAGCTGACATTGCCTAAATATGAAAACCATTCTTTTTTCTGCATTTCCATGCTTCCATGTTTCAAAGCTTTTCATTCTACTTCAACTGGTTTTGTGCGTCTTTCAGTTTGTCTTGTCATCTTATTCCTGGTTATTGTTCCTTGCTGAGGAGCTCTACTTGTGCTGTGTTCGTTTCTTACTAACTGGACGCTTGATTCTAACTTTCAGCATCTGTCTCTGTACTAATGTGTCTTCAGTCAAATAAAGCTGTAAGAACAGTAACTCAAATCCAGCTATTTCTCATGTGAATTACATTACTGAAGTCTCTATGGTGGTTACAGGCTCCAAGAAACCAGTCGCAACCAGAGGAGGAAGAAGATGCTGAGGAGGAGGAGACAGAGGAACTGGGACATGTAGACACATATGCTGAGTACAGACCTTCCAAATGTAAGTGACATGACGCAATATTTACATCTAATAGCCTATCCAGATTTTATTTAAATACCCGTGAAACAGCTAGCGGAGTGCAGTTTGTTTCCACACGTTCACTGTAAAAACTAAAAGCTACAGAGGTCTCCAAAAAGCCCCGTCTGCTTCGATAGGGTGAGCTCAGCTGTCCTCACTGGACGGCAGCAGCGTTGACTGAGAGAGCCTGGGGGCAGGGAGGGCCACAAAAATGTATCTTAAAATTAGCAGGCACACCTGAGGTCACGATGAGTCATCGTTTTTTTTAAATAGTTTTCCAGGAAGCAGAAGCTCCTAAATGCCATTAAGAATACAGACAGAACGGGTTAGTCGTTATTGTTTGGCCGGATACTGGCATCAAGTCACATGTAAGGTCAGACATGGAAAATTAAAAGGCTTCAAATCAGATTTCATGAGGACTTCAACATGGCGGTGCACTCAGTGTACTGTCAACATGTTTGTTTGTAAAACTGTCCTTTCGTTACACTTATGTTCCGTTTTTCCCTCCTCTTCAGCCACTATAGGAATTTCTCATCCTGACATAGTGGTGGAAACCAACACGCTGTCCAGTGTCCCTCCTCCTGACATCACATACACGTTGTCCATCCCAGAGTCAACTATTAACAATGGCCTGCTGTCCGCCCTGCAGCTAGAGGCTATCATCTATGCCTGCCAGGTACACACCGCAGCGCAACGCATGCAGCTCGTATTCTTCGTTTTGAATGATGAATGATTGATGTTGGGATTAGGTAGGTGGGTTTATTAATGTTGATGCATTTGCTCTTTGTGCATCCTCAGCAACACGAAGTGATCCTTCAGAACAAACAGAGGGCAGGCTTCCTGATCGGAGATGGGGCAGGGGTCGGAAAGGGACGCACTGTGGCAGGAATCATCCTGGAGAACTATCTTAAGGGAAGAAAGAAATCACTATGGTAGGAGAGCTTTACTACTCACGGAGGCAAAATCAAACTAGTCTGAAACATGATACCCGTAATAGACTTTAATGAATGGGATTTGTATCCACTTGAATGCAAAGTTTGTGCAAAAGTGGACTGAATGACTGATTTCCCCGTTCCCGCCCTCAGGTTCAGCATATCCAACGACCTGAAATTTGATGCAGAGAGAGATCTCAAAGACATAGATGCGCCGAATATTCCTGTGCATGCCTTAAACAAGGTGAGTGAGGTGGAGCTCGTGTGCTAAACTCCGAAAATCATTTTTACTCTAGTGGGTCAGAGAAAAAGATGAAACAGCGCCAAGCATATTGTAAATGTTAATGATCTGTCGCTGCAGATAAAGTATGGAGACACAGCTACCTCAGAAGGAGTCCTGTTTGCAACGTACTCTGCGCTGATTGGAGAGAGCCAGGCAGGAGGGCAGCACCGGACCAGAATCAAACAGATCCTGGATTGGTGCAAGCCAGACTTTGACGGAGTTGTATCCTTTCGATTTGACGTCACGTTTAATGTCACGTTGCTCTCGGATGACCTCACCCGGCTGCGGTTTTACACAAAGTGTATCTGTGTTGTTTTGCCCTTGACCTTCCACCGTTATAGATTATTTTTGATGAATGCCACAAAGCCAAGAATGCCACTTCTACAAAGATGGGCAAAGCAGTGCTCGACCTGCAAAACAAGCTGCCACGGGCCAGGGTGGTGTATGCCAGTGCCACAGGTGGGATGACGCACAAATAAACACACGCTTACATGCACAATTAAACACAAAAAGTTTGATATATATACATCTAATTATATTTAATCTGTTCCAGGTGCCTCTGAGCCAAAGAACATGATCTATATGAGCCGCCTGGGTATCTGGGGTGAGGGCACGCCCTTCAGAATATTCGATGACTTCCTGCACGCCATTGAGAAGAGGTTCGTTGGACGAAATTCAATCTCAAGTTTTAATGTTTTCCGGAACTTTTCTATCACTCGGTCACATATCTTCAAATTGCTTTGCTTACTGGAAAACGTCTCGCAATCAGTTTGTGGTTATGGCTGGTTGACACGTGATGAAACGATGTTGAATAATTAACATGCTGTTTGATAACAGGGGTGTCGGCGCCATGGAGATTGTCGCCATGGACATGAAAGTTAGCGGGATGTACATCGCCAGACAGCTGAGCTTCTCAGGGGTGTCTTTCCGCATCGAAGAGATCGGTCTGGACAGTGACTTCAAATTGGTCTACAACAAAGCTGCCAAACTGGTGAGGCTCCTGGCTGTTACTGTGGAAGAAAAGAATCAAATGGCTTTGTCTGTAATATCTATTTGAGCTTGTCGAGGGAAAGGAGAAAAACAAACTTTTAACTGACACATCTGGAATCTGTGTCCAGTGGGCGGAGGCGTTGCAAGTGTTCATGCGTGCAGCTGATGAGCTGGGCCTGGTCAGCAGGAAGTCTCTGTGGGGGCAGTTCTGGTCTTCTCACCAGCGCTTCTTCAAATATCTCTGTATCGCTGCCAAGGTCCGCTGCCTGGTGGAGCTGGCCCAAAAGGAGCTGGAGGCCGGAAAGGTCAGCACAACTCACTCTTGTTATAAGATGAACATTCAGGGAGCAACTGATTTTATGTTTAATGAGTTAAGAGGGCTGTGGATGGACTAAAAGGACGATACAGTGTTTCTTACAAATAAATTCCACTGTAGTAATTGAAACTAAAGGCGTCAGTCTGATTTTTTTTGGCCTGAGTTCATTTTAGTTCATCCAAAAAAGGATCCACAAGGATTTTGAAACATTTACCACCATGATGTGAGAAATGAGTCCTTACTGAAGGTTCAGGTAACACAATGGACAGTCTGGCTTGATAAAGTGTTTTTATTTCCGACACAGTGCATCGTTATTGGGCTACAGTCTACCGGAGAATCACGCACCAGGGAAGTCTTGGATGAGAATGACGGGCATCTTGACAGATTTGTTTCTGCAGCAGAGTGAGTGAACAGTTTTTGTACATTTCGGCGATTTTGTGTTGACAGATTTATTTGAAAGAACATCTACTAAAATGACAGAGTGCCTTAACTTCTAATGTTTAGCTTTGGTGGAAAACAGGACAGTCATCAAAATAATTTTCCAGTCTTGGAGAACTTGTCCCTCACCACATACATTTTCGAACAATGCATATATTCAGGCCGTGCAGTTTAAAATCTTCACCAATCACCCTCGTTCAGAGTAGACGACCTCGTAAATTATTAGCAGCTATTTGATCGATGGAAAAGAAGAAAAGGAAGTGCGGAGTTCTTTGAACTGGTCTGACCTTTAATTTCTCGCAGCAGACATGCCTGAAAGTCTGAATAAATTAGCCCCCACACAACATGTTCATCTGCCTGTCTACACCTGACAGCTATAATTAGGTCAGATCAGGAATGTGCAGGGTGTCTGTCTGACACGACTATCCCGCGTTGTGTTGATTGCTTTGCTGTCAGGATTAAAGTCTCTTTCTCCTTCGCTCTAGGGGAGTGTTCCAGTCTCTTGTAACAAAACATTTCCCTTCGGAGAAACAGAGGAGGGAGAAGGCACCGGGGAATAAAAGAAAACGTAAGTGAAAGCGGGACGCATTTGTCTCCACGCGGCAGAATGTTTACCTCTAGGTAGCATTGCATGTGTGCAACAGTTTCCATCGTGTGCGGTTAGTGTTCAGCTGATATTTCAGACATGTTCCTTGTGGTCTAATTTAGCATTTAAAATGTTGCCTGCACTGTGCACTGTGGGTGTTCCTTTGCGTAATAGTTACCTCACTATACAGTAAAACAGATACAAATAAAGTGGTTTTGAGCTGTTTTTTTTTTTTTTTAGTTTGTTTGTTTTTTGTAATATTCTGTTGCTTCCAATCAGGGAAGCCTAGAGGTCGCCAGCCGAAGGTACCCAAGCACACGGTGGACAGCGGCGGTGTCATCAACATCACCGACGACAGCAGCAGCGACTCGGACGGCATGGACACGGACTCCAACTCCTCACCAGACTCCCTGAACCTAGACAACGATGACGTCATCTTTGTGAACCACACTAGCTGTCAGACAGGTGAGGAGGGGTTTTAATTTTTTCCTCCAATTGTTTTGTCAAAGCGTGACAGGGGAAGTCGCTCAGCCTGTCAAACCAAACAGATGCACGTCTAGACAATGGACTCACTTCTTACTCGATGACTGACGCTGTAGCTTTGAACGCCGCGCTGGTTTTTTTATCACCTGTAGGTTTGTGTCGGGGTTGTGCTGTTAAAGTCCTTCTCTGCTTTGTGTTCACAGCCAGGATAGAGGAGATGAAGCAGAGCCTCCTCAACAAAATATCAGAACTGGGAAAAGAACTACCTCTCAATACGTTGGACGAGCTCATCGATAAGTTCGGAGGACCCGATAAAGTCTCCGAGGTGCGAACTACAGACGTTCAACAAAAAAAAAGACTCGCAAACCACTCGTTCTGCTCTTCTCACCCCTCCCTGCAGCTTTTATTTCTTTTTTTCATAGCATCCAGTGACGGTATGCGTTTGAATCTTTTCTCACCAGATGACTGGTCGGAAGGGCCGTGTGGTGAGGCGCCCTGACGGCAGCGTTCGTTATGAGTCACGGGCTGAGCAGGGTCTCACTATCGACCACATCAATATCAAGGAGAAAGATCGCTTTATGTGTGGAGAGAAGGTGAGATACAGCAGTAAAATACGTGTATTTCACAAGTATATAATTTAATGATTTGAAGCGCCGCAGTTGATCCGCGTCTTAAAGCGCCGCAGACATTGTTTTGACGAGACAATAGAATAATCGCATCTCGCTTCCTACAGTTGGTGGCCATCATCTCAGAAGCAGCCAGCTCTGGGATTTCCCTGCAGGCGGACAAGAGAGTGAAAAACCAGAGACGCAGGGTCCACATGACCCTGGAGCTGCCGTGGAGTGCAGACAGGGCCATTCAGCAGTTTGGTGAGTCAGGAAATGTAATCTCACAATGAGTCCTTTAAAGAGAAAGGGGAGAAAATGCTTGAGAGCAAAATGAGAGAGACATTCTTGTTTTCTATTAAAAGCAACTTTAACAAGGAACATGGGAACTTCTTTTTGCGGAAACTCTTTTGGTTTAGTGTTACACAAAAGTCTGTTTTTATTTATAACAGACCCCACATAATGTTAACCAACACGCGGCCTAAGTGTGTTGTTTTTTATAATGTTGTAATGGGTTGAAAGACAGGCCGACCTTTTTCTCTTCAGGGTCAGGGTCAGGGTTAGCTTTCTATTATTTACAACCCTACAATATTATCAAATGTCTCACTCAATTACAGCTAGGGTTGAAGTTGAGTTTTCTTTCAGTTATTCAGTGATGTGCTTTGAATTCATTCAGAAAAACTTCCTCAGCTGTGTAAAAGATACCGTTTTGTATGCTGAAACATAAACACACACCGACAAAGACCAGAGAATAACGTCTGTGTCCACATTAAGTGCCCCGTAGTCTAGCGTGAAACCTAACTCTTGTTGTGCCAGTGTGTGTTTGCGCATGCAGACATAGTTCTTTCCTATTCTATACATGCTGACGTGACAGCCTCACAAAAAAAAAAACACTTGGGTTCAAGTAGGCGGATCTTTTCTCACATTTCACTGTCATTTGATGTTGCAGGTCCCATCATGCCACCAAGAATATCCCCCGCTTAGTTTCATGTTTCTAGGTCTAATCTGCTCTGTCGCTGGCTGCAGCCTCCTTTAAACAGAAATGCGTATATTAGCATCAGGCTGATCTTAATGTGCGATTTCAAACCTTAGGAAACAAATACCCCGCTTGTTGAGTTTCACTATTTCCACCTATCAGTCCACTGATACACAACTCATACCAACGTTTGTTCTCAATGTGATGTGTGTTCCTTGTCTTTCCAGGTCGAACTCATCGGTCCAATCAGGTCACAGCCCCAGAGTACATCTTCCTCATCTCAGAACTGGCTGGGGAGAGACGCTTTGCCTCCATTGTGGCAAAGAGACTAGAGAGCCTGGTAAATATCGCAGCCGTAGGGTGCACTCACACTGGGGTCAGTTGTTCTGTGCCGTGCTGAAGCACGAGTGAAATGTGTTTCAGGAGAAAATAATCTTTCTCATCTAGTGAGAACAATTGTTCCACTGTAAACTGAGAAGATGTGTGTTTTTGTGTTTATTGATTGTAGTACTCTGGGTTGCCAGTGACTCTGCCATTTGCTTCTAAACACTCTGTCCTTCCTGTTCCCCGGGATATTCCCTGGTTTTCGAGCTCTCTGTGAAGCCTCTTTTAGTGTCGGTTCCCTTGAAGTTGCATCAATTTTTCTCCACAAACCTCAAGAGATTCCGGGTCTTTCCCTTCCCCGGCTCAGTAACGGAAAACCGAATAAGCAGAAAAAGAGCCTGTCTGGATAATTTATAAGTCCACTATTATTTTCCACAGTCACCAATGCATTTCTTCACACGCGGCCATTTATTTCCATAGTGACACTGCATGACAGTTCTTTTGGGAAAAGGGCAAGGAGGGTCCAAGGGGATGGAGCTTCCAGGAAGTGTCTCGTGCGTTTGCCAGCTGCGTGTGTTAAATCTGTATCAACAATCTTGTCTGGTCGCCTGCTTGAACCCGATACAACACAAATGCGCACAAACAGGGTCATTCAAACTAAACAGCTGAATGCTTTTGCAATCAGCCGCCTCCAGATTAGCAGTGACGCCATCTTTGGCCAGAACCCCTTTGTTTTGGTATCTCTCTGTGTTCTGTCTCTGGTACGATATCCCGGAGCCAGCAGCTGACTCCAAGGCTCGTCTTCTTGTGGCTTTGTCCAAAATATCCTTCGCATTTCCATCTAAGTAGTTGTGTCTACAAATCTCTGTTATTCTTGTAGCTGACACGACCGCTCTGCAAATATGCTGCATGGAGTCCTACTGAGGCGCAAAATAATGTCAGCGGGGAAACGTTCCTTTTCACACCTGAACTTTGTTTCCTTTCACACTGTAGGCAGAAGGCAGGCTGCAGCGCCACAAAGTCACACTATGTTACGTGTCTGCTGTTCGATGCCGAGCGACATCCAACTGTTGTTTTCAACTATATTTTAGTTCCCCCTCCGTCGCTGGCGTAGTACAAATCCATTAAACAAAATAAAGTTAATACAGCCTAATGACGTTTTACTATCATGTTAAGTATGGATTAGAGAGCTATAAATCTAAATATCTACTACCAGGTCACGTTAATCCTACAATAATCAGATGCAAGTAGCCGCATAATAATTCTTTTGTTATTGTTATGAGCATTACAAGGCTGGTCCTTGAAGCCAGGTTGCATAATGAGTGACGGTCATTTCAAATCAACAGCGCACATGCTCCTGTGTCAGACTACGTTACTATGATGATGCTGTGAAGGCTGTAAACCTAACACTTCTGTAGGTACGACTACTAATAATACTGTTGCTAATCCACTGTGCAGGGTGCGTTAACCCACGGAGACAGGAGAGCCACTGAATCCAGAGACCTGAGCAAGTACAATTTTGAGAACAAGGTAGGTGAATTCAAGAAGCTCTGAAATTAGGATTCTATAGTATATTTGTGAGACACGTTATATTCTGAGCGTGTATGTCCCCTCTTCATTGCAGTATGGTACCAAGGCTCTTGATAAAATCACCAAAGCAATTCTTGGCCACATAGACAACAAGGTGCCCCCTCCCAAAGGCTACCCTGGGGGTGACGCCATGTTCTTCAGAGGTATGTTTGAGCGTTGGTCGACACACAGCATCTGTAAACACGATGAGCTCGATCGATAAACCCACCATCTTTTTATTTGCAGACATGAAAGTTGGAATGATGGATGTGGGCATCTTTTGTAAGGAGTCTCGCTTTGGAATCAGTACGGAGAAAGGTAAAAAGTACCCGATATGCTAGTGTATTAAAGACAAATCAATCACTCCACACTGAACTAGTTGTATTAACTGGTGTTGTGTTTTTATCTCAGACTGCAGCATCACCAAGTTTCTCAATCGCATCCTGGGCCTGGAGGTCCACAAGCAGAACTATCTGTTCCAGTACTTCACTGACAACTTTGACTACCTAATTGAGAAGGATAAGAAGGAGGGCAAATACGACATGGGGATCCTAGGTATGGAGATTAGGTCTAACCCAAAAATATACAATGCAAATTGTATGTTGTAATGTTACCTACACCAACAAAAAGTTAAAATAAATACAATGACATGACGGTGAACACATTTGACCCATTACTGTTGGATTACAACTGGTGACTGATAAGTGAAAATGTGATTCCTAACTTTGTTGTCTTGGTTCTTTTCTGTCCCCGTCAGATCTTGCACCAGGTAATGATGAGATTTACGAGGAGAAGCAGGAAACTTTCCTGACAGTTGGGAATCCTCAGGATGGTCAGGTTGTTCTATATAAGGTAGGCAGCTCATCCGTGTGCTTAACCTCAGTGATTTTCTTGGAATATGTCATTTGTTGTGAGGCACTACGTCATTGTAGTAACATTATGAGTTTGATTGCATTGTACAACCTCTGGTTTGAAGAAGAACTGACTAAATCTAGGCTCAGATGCAAGAGCATTGGGCAGGTTTGTCTCAGATTCACTCATTTAGCTTTTGGTCTTTTCTCACTACACATTATTACTAATGTTACAGCCAAGTCATTGCACCGTTGTAGTCATGTCAGACTTGAGTTGGCCTCTTCTGAAACTGAAGTTTGGAAGTAGTCTCCTATTTGTTTTTTCTTAAAAACTTGAGAACAACATTATTTACAACATGGCAACAACACATCTGGGGATCTACAGGGATATATTCATGTTGCAACTGGTCCTAATGTGACTTAAGAGGACTAAGAAACTAGCGTTACGGCTAGACATCTTCACAAATTATTCAACAAATGCAAGTGATTGTCAATTCATTAGGACATCTGTATAGTGCACATTTTTATGTATACAAATAGACTTGGCACCACAATAAAACTTGTTCACATCAGCAGCGCTCCCACAGGTAACTTGAGTAGCTCCCACTGCAGAATGAGTTTTGATTGATGTCACTTTGCTAGCGTAAGGCTGTGATCATACAGGCTTAGCCCGGGGCTGTGCAGTCTGTATAGATACTAGAGGAAGGTGGGAACTGGATAATTACTGGTATCTGCAGGCTCACCTACACTTGACATTTCAAAGTTGTCGGCGAGGCAAAGTCCTGCAAGAGGACCAGTTTAACAAGTGTAAAGAGTGCGTTGGGTACATGCTTGAATTTTTTTTATACAACTATATTTGGTTTATGTTAGATCATGCTTGAGTTTCAGTGAAAAGGTCACTTAGTTTCTTTCCAGCAGTGTGTGGACGTGTGGCTGCCTGCCTTCTGCTTTTTAATAGCTTTAACCTCTTTTGATTTCGCTCCTACAGATCAGCGTGGACAGAGGTATGACCTGGGATGAGGCCTACAACAGGTCACTGAAGCTCAGTGCTCCCGATGAGGGATTCTACCTTTCTCAGAAGGTGAGTCAGGGTGACAGGGAGCAAACACGTCCCACCCTGTACTATTATACTCTCTGCACGTGTATGATTCAGCAGGATGTCTCCTGGATGGATCGACTTTATCCTAAGACCAGCTTTCTCTTTGTGCTCACAGCTGCGAGGTAACCATCCATGTGTGCTGCTGGCTGAACAAGGAAGAGGCAAGAACTTCATTGTCTACAAGCCCAACATCGGGAAGCAGACACACCCTGAGAGCCTTGACAACTTGCATCAACGTTACCGGAAGGTAAAGTCGGGACAAACTGAACCAGTTTTACTAATAGTTGTGACTATACATAATGTTCATGTTATTTATTACATCTATGTCTGTTGGGAGTGGGCACGCATCCAAACAGACGGCTATATAATGTGATGACACTGCCTGACACTACACTCACTTGGTTCAGTGTTACACCCACCAAGTGTGAAGTAGATTGTATGACTAGTTTTCAAGAAAAGTCACAAACACCGACCCACACAGTCCTTCTTTTTATATACATGTTGTCATTTTCATTAAAGGTCATTTTTATTATTAGGTTACTACACATTTAATATTTGTGATTAGGGTGACTTACTAACACTTCCTGGACTGAATCGCTACATTATCGTTGCTGTTGTTAAGTACACAGTATGTCTGTATAGATGGAGTCTGCTGCCCTCTTCTGGACATTGTATGCTAGGGCTCTCCAAAGATGAACGGTGTGGCAACACGTCCTAAACTCTTAAACCTATTACCTCCTTTTCATTAGCATTAAAAGTATGGGGTGATTTATTTTTATTGAAGCTGCACTTGTTTTCCACTCTAAACGTGAACGACAAAGTAATGATTAATGTCCTTTGCTGTAAATCTGCTGAACACAAAAGTCATTGTATCTTTGACACACAAATGATTATAGATGATATAAATCTGTAACATAACACGGCTCTTAGTTCACTTTAAATGTGTTTCCACCAATTGTGGATACAAGTACTTAGCTTTTATTGTTCTTTTTTAGGTGGCTCCTGAGGAAGCCAGGGACATCTGGGAGAACCAGTTCACCTTCTCTTTCAAGAAGTGCAGTCACGCCAACTGGTAAGTAGGAATCAGGATTAATGGCTCATTGCATGCAATCAGGCCGGTCCTTATTAGGATTCAGTCGGGGTGCTTTAAGGTCAGATGCCATTCATGAGGATTTGTAGGATCACGTGAGCACTAGTTGTGAAGAAATAACTTCCAAGTCCCACTTAGACCCTTGTCGTCAGATGACCAGTGAGCTGTTTGAAAGTTCAAGATCGGTGCCGTCTCTGATACCGTGGACAGAAGGAATGTTTCGGAAAAGTAACTGTGGCGTAGGCAGAAATGACTTGACAGTCTATTTTCTGCTTTCTCTGCAGGAATGGGAAGTGTAAGAAAATTGAGGAAGGCCAGGAGTGTCTGCAGGGTATGCGTCTGCGTCAGTACCACATGCTGTGTGGAGCTCTGCTGCGAGTGTGGAAGCGCGTGTCTGACGTGGTGTCTGACATCACCAGCTCCAGCATCTTGCAGATCGTCCGCCTTAAAACTAAACAGCATAACAAGCAAGTCGGTGAGTGCAGCCAGCCGCATTAGCAGACACATTAAACGTGCACATTTTAAATAGATTTTTTTTAGATTAATCTGTCACTTCTGGTTTAAACTCTACTGTACCAGATTGTGGTGATTTGATTTCATACGAAGAATTTGCTGACAAATCTTTATGATCAGTTGAGAAAATGAAATAGTTCCTCGCTTGTTTGTCTCTTCTCAACTTCTGCAAGCGCAACATTAACAATGACATTAAATTATTAGGAAACACAAAACATGTTGCAGTTCTCTCTCACAGTACGTGCGGCTGATTTGATGAGACTTGTGCATCACTGATAACTGTGCCCACACTCCTCCTTTCTCTCAGGCATCAAGATCCCAGAGAACTGCGTGGCCCGTGTGCGCGAGGAGCTCCTGCTGATGGACGAGGAGGTGAAGAGGAGGCGAAAGGAGAGAGAGCAGCGTCTGGCTGAGGAGCACAGGCTGAAAATGGACCAGACAAACAGACACCTCCTGGATCTGTTCAGCCAGAAAACCATGCAACCATGCAACTCCCTAGCTCAGGCTATCGCCCAGAACCAGATCATAAAACAGAAACTGAACCAAAACGCTCTGCAAAGGACTCAAGCTGGGGGCATCGCTCAGCTGCAGAGAATGCAGGCTCAAACGCAGTCCGGTTTAAAGCCCCCTCACAGCTTAAACATGCTGGCCCTACAGAGAAATCCCAACCAAACCCAGCAAAGGACCCACAACAGCTGGCCTAACCATTCCACCTCCACCTCCTCCACCAACCAGGTCTCTCTAACCAACACAGGTAACCTTGGTTTCCCGCAGTTTGGCCCTCAGCACTTCCTCTCCCCCTTTCAACAGCCGAAGAACCGGGCTCTCCCACTCCACCAGGCCCCACTGTCTTCCAAGAATCCCCTAGATGAGATCTTCGACCTGACCACGAGCTCACCGCCCCCCTCTTCAGACAGCGCTGAGAGCGGACTGAATCTGGACACTCTGGCGGGAAACTCTGCCGCGTTTTCTGACGACTTCACTGATCCTGATCTCGCGCGAGTGCGCAGATCTCTGCCCCTGCTCAAATACAGCACGACTCCAGACCACAGCACAGCACACCACACAGCAGCAGCAGCCCAGCCTCAAGACACATGACTCCCCAAGTTGCCCAAATCGCACCTGCCAATACACAGCAATCTCCTCACCGCACGCAACACAGCACACACACACAGCACAACGCACCCCCATACCCCACAAGCTTAGACTATGACCTGCCCCTTTCCCCACAGATGCCCACACAAAAAGACAGCCCCTCGTCCTCGACCTCCCCCTCCACGTCCTCCACCTCGTCCGCCTCAAACAACCTAATCCTCTTCTCGAACCCATCCTCCTCCACCACCTCCTCCTCCTCCTCCTCTCTGTTTTCCACCTCTCCCTCCTGCTTCCCCAGCACCTTCACCCTCCCCCAGTCAGACTCCTTACCCAACGGCCACTGCAGCTCTGGCGCTCTCAACGTTCGCGAGGCCCTGAACAGCATTCTGCAGGCCGGACCGGACCGCAAGTCCGTCATTCATTACCGGCAACAAGACTAAGAGCTTCGACAGACACGGCTGGACTGGACTTTTATCGTTAGGTTTTGGTTTTTTTTGTTGTCGTTTCAAGCAGATCGGTTCTTGTTTGCTGCTGTCTATGATCACACCCTTGGACCTACTCCCTCTCCCCTCAGGGCCTATAGTCAAGTCACTGCCTGTCCTGCGCTGGGCTCTCACCCTCCTCTCTATCCACCTGTAGCGATCACCTGTCTAAGGCTCTCGAGGTGACGCTCTTGAGGCTCGATCAATATCAGATTTCTGCACCAAAGTGCGTCCTCCACAGTAAAAGGCAGCTGTTTAAAAAAAAAAAAAAAAAAAAAGAGAGAAAAAAAAAAGGAAGTGAATGAACATGTGAAGACTGTATTTCATTGAACACGCGAGCTGTCAAAACACGAGCTCATTCAGTGAGGTGTGGAAATCTTTAATAAAAAAAACTCCCGCTGCTGATTTTTACGAGGTATGATTGGTGAAGTCGCTGGAAGCTCTACATGCCTTTCACCGGTTAAAACCCGCATCGTTAGACTCTGCTTTACTGTTACTTCGCTTCATGGCTGTTCTTTCCCGGACGAAAACTAAAACAAAACACGTATGCAAGGCTTGGTTTGAAAACAAAAGAATAGTGTTGAACTGGAAGACATAAATAAAATAAATAAAAAATAAAAATAATAACACAAAATCTTTTAGCTGACTAGCCGTGAAATGCCTCAGTTTTCATTCTTCTTCTTCTGCGCGCTCCCTCTTGTTTCTCTCCCTGCTTGTATGAACACTAGTGTGAGGAAAAAGGGAGAGGAAGAGCAGTCTGCTGTTGCAAACAGTGCCTTCGGAGAAATCTATAAATGCAGTCTTTTAAATCCATGTAGCCTAATGTATAGATTTGTACTCCTCAGCGTTGGTTTTAATTTTAATTTAATATGGTATATTTGTATTTATCTTTTAGCCCCCTCTGTCAGTTGTTGTTTGTGTTACACTATGCTGGTGTTGGGTTTTTCATTTAGCCTGTATATGCTTGTATGATCGTTTGTGCAGCCGCTCTTGGAAGAAGAGCAGCAGACTTGTCCTTTTATCTGTGTCCTTCCTGTCCCAGGTGAAATGACAGTGTGCTAGGGGATCAGTAATCTGACGCGCCAGATGGTTTGTTACAGATTCTGTGATCTCGTGAGAATCCCGTGAGCATCCAGTTGCCTCTCAAGGTAAGGGGATCAGGGAGATTATTGAGCTGCACGGAGAAAAACTGTGTCCAAATATGTTATATACCCCATTTATTCTCTCTTTTAAAGCTGACAAATAGCGTTTTTTTTTTTTCGGACGTGACTCCTGTTTTGTTTTGATTTGGAATTCCTCAGGAAAGTCTTGAGTGTATATTTTCTTCGTGTGTGTGTGTGTGTGTGCGTGCGCTCGTGTGTCATTTCGACCAACACGGATATGAAAATGTGTTTTCAGTCTTTAATTCCAGTGAATAACAAAAGAATTTTCAAGCCCTGTCATTTTTGCTAATGGGAGTAAACCTCTTCCAGCAACATATTACGACATCCAACATTTATTCAGTATCTTATAAAAAAAAAACAACAAAAAAAAAAAATCTGTGTACATCTCCGGTGTTTAGGCTGTAAAACCTGTGACATCTGGCCATCTTCGTGTGGACACCATGCACTGTAGTCAGTTGGGGACAAAATGCCGGGAGGGGTTCAGCTGATCAAAAAGCAATAAAACCGTATTCTACATTTGTTATGAGACAGATAAGCCTAAGTACTGTTTACGCTCAACAGGCAAAGCTCTGTGGTGACCTTTGCATGGTATGAACCATTTTATTTCTGTCGTGCTTCATAGTCTTTGAGTTGAACACATTCTGAAATGCATACAACCTTTGTAAAGTACGTTTTCACACGATGAGCGCAATGCGCTCTTGATGTTTTAGTCATCGTTATTATAAAGGTTATTGTTATTTATATTTAAGGGATATTTAGATTTTAGACACGTTATCTTGCTTATTATGATAGTTAACAAGATGTTTGGTCAGGGAAGTTACTAGTTTTCAAGATTGCTATAAAACAAATTCTATTATAACCTGCCACCAAATAAGATTGCACTGTTCTGTACTGCTGTACAGTGTCTGGATTTATTTCTGCTTTTCACTTTTGCTTTCCTCAAGTACAATTGTTTCTCCAACTTGTAGACCTTTGCCAGGCCTTCAGTTCGCAGAGAGATACCAAAGTATTCCACAGACACCCCCTAAAGTTACTGGCTCTAAGATATCAGACCTTTTATCAAACTCAGGAAGAAACCTACAAGACGAGTAACGGCGGGGCGTTAGCAGAAATATATATCATTTCCCCTCATAACAGTGGTGAAACTAATGAATTCATGTGCTATTTTTTTTTTCTCCTTGACTGTGCTGTGACACTTGCTGTATTTATGTTTTAGACTAAATGTGATGGGTTTGTCGTTTGTCCTTGTGAAGATGTCAGTGATTCTAAATGTTTATGCCTTCTTAGGGCAAAGATCAAAGGCTGTTTCTTGTTAAGGACATTATTTTTCTGTGGACAGTTTTATTTTTTATTTGTCTCGCAGCTGTTGGACATTTAATTCATGTTAACGTCGACAGATTCTTGGGTCAATTCGCACCTGGGTTAAACTGCAATGTGCAATGGATCTGTCCAAGCCTTCGCCTTTCCCTCAGTGTGACAGATGTTTAGGATCGGACTGACTCGCTCACAGTATCTCAGATCGTTGTTTTTTTATTATTATTGGCAGAATCCTTTCACAGCGTCTTTAGTTAATTCATTTATTTTTTAATATTCCTCATTACCCACATTCCAAGTCATCAGTCGGCAAAAAAAATTGCCTTTATGTGTTTTATAGTCACCCAAATACAGCTTTATGCATTTAAGGGATATGGACAGCAATTTTAGGAAAAAGGCTTTTTTTCCCCCCCACCAAGAACCCCGTATTAGGTAGGCCTTTAGTCATCTTATCATTTTGCACTAAGAATGGCATAATCAAGTTACTGTTGTTGACTATGATTGAGCATTGCAAGCTTGTTGTGTTTCTGTTCTTTGATGGATTGCTCTATGTATACTGTAACCATCTCTCTCGTTTCTCCACCATTTGCATATTATATAAATGTTATCACTCTCAAATAATTTATTGCTAACAAAAAAAAATTAAACAAAAAACATGCTACTGATTGTATGTATTTTTAAACAAAGCCTATTTTTTCTGTAAAAAAAAAAATGTGTTCAGCACTTTTATTCTGGGTTGTGCTTTTGTTTTCTATATATTTATAATTTAGATCCAAATGTATATATTGTAAAATTTGTGCCTTTCGACTAATTCTTTAAAAAGGTTTTTCTACTCATTAAAGGAAGGACTATATGAAATTGCAATCTTAACTTTGTAAACAAATAAAAACTTGAAGATTGCTGAAGCTGAGTCTCGTTTGTTCGTCTGGCTTGTCCAGAAAGGCCTTTATTTGAACCTGTACCGACGTGGATGTGAGAAGAGTCAGCACGTGTGACCAGGGTTGCCACCCGGCCCGCAAAATACGGAATCGTCCTTTATTTTGCAGTTAAATGTTGCGTCCCGTATTGAACCGATACAGGACGCGATTTGTTCCGTATTTTCATAAATGTCCAATACATGTGTCTGTATCACACATATACACTAAATATAACAATAATGAACAAAATAAAACAGGAAATACTACGTTGTGGTATTACTTTGTTGTGCGTGTGGCGCTGTCACGGTTGCCTAGAGACAGACGCAGCTAAAAAAAAAAATAAAAATAAAAAAATATATATACATACGGATATATACGCCTTTTAAAAATGTCCGCAGCACCCGGGACTCCACCACGTCCTCAAAAGCGAGTAACAAGAAATACACTTAGAAAAAGAAGTGAGGGAAATCTGTTGACTGTTTAAATCCCCACCCCAAGGACCGTGGTGGGCGTCCCTTATTTCCATTTCTGAAAGGTGGCAACCCTACGTGTGACATCGGCCCTCATTCTGAGAAAATAAAAAGAAGAACTGAAAGTAGAACTGAATTATTCTACAAGTATTTGTTCTCAGCAGAAACCCACAAATCCCATCCCAGAAAGGATATAAGGACATCTGAGTCACACTTCCTGTGTAAATGGACGTCAAATCGTCCAGTCATCTAACCATCCAATTTGTGCACGTCATAATAGAGTAAATTTTAGTTGTGTGGAGTCTGTACGACACAGAACAAGGGGCCATCTTGAAATCAGCTTATTTCATATTTATTCCAGTTGCTGTGTAGGCTGCCTATTGTTATAGTGATGAAAAATATTTTAAATCTGAAGTTCCTTTAGTAAAGCACAGGGCAATATACGGTAGAATTTAAGGAAGCAAACAGTAAGCCTCGAAAAGACCAGAGCTTATCTGTAAAGTTTGTACTTCCTGTTATATAGGCCTATATTGTTTATCATTTTATGATTAAAGATTACTTCCCACACTTACAATATCTAAAAAATAAATAAATACAAAAAAAACTTCCACTTACATGAAAGACTATCAACAAGCAACTACTCATTAACTTGTGTTCAATCACATATACCGCATATCGCAGCCAAAACTGGGCGGGGGACTTATTTAAGAGGAGGACAAACTTCCTGCCATTGACGCGACACTCGCGTGCTGACGTCACGAAACTCACCTGTACGCCGCGCCGTCTACGCCACGCCCCTTCACCTGAGTTGAGGAAGATTTAGGAGAAACTTTTCAAACCAGCGACACGGTCAAGTTGAGACAGCGAGACGTTGAAGAGCTTCTCTCGGGAGGATTTTTGAGCTTGGACGAGCTCGTCTAACGGTGACAGACAGATAAAGGCACAGAGAGGAAGTTTACAGGTACGTTTGTTTTTGACATTTCCGTCTCTTTTCATGTGGTACACAGGTAGTCAAAACGTGTGTCAGTCCGCAGCCTGTGGAGGGGAAGGTGAAGTTCAAAAGAAACGCCGAAGCTTGTGTCGCCTTTTATATAAGTAAATGACATTTTATATTTAGAAGCTTGACAACAATTAAGAAAATTAGCTGCTAGCCAAGAAATTTACAAGCTAATACATTAACACTGGACTGAAAGTTTTACAGACAATTTACTTTTTTTTTTCTTATGTTCACTTTGAGTAATTAAAGATGCATGTCAGGTGTGTGGTTGTTTTCGCCGTGTGTTCAGGAGCGTGTTTTGTTCTGAGGCTAACACAGTATGTATTTATATTTATTGCTATTTAACAGCTGTCTAGATGTTTGGTTAGTGTGTTGGTGGAATGGTGACTGTCAGCTGCTGGCCCCACTTTCTTTTTCCTCGCCCTACTGGTTCTGCCGCACATGCAAGTTTCTACTTGCCTGCCACAATCTTTCACAATAGTTTCGACTGCATTCCCCACCTGCTGCGTCTGTGGAGTCAAAGGGGAAGACTTTGACTCCAGCCAGCGTATTTACTGATACACGGCGAGATTAAGAATGGTAGGAATCCATTAAGGCGAAGGCCTCGCTGTTCAGGGAAGTTCAGTGACATGAGAGAGAATCCTGAAGCTCTTGATCAGAGCTGAAGGTTTTTTATCAGCAGCCATCACATCTTCTTCTAGAGATGTGTGTGTGTGGGACTCTGGTTATATCAATAAAACATGTTTAATTGTTATGTTAGTAGTGCTGTGTAGATGCCTAATACTGCTATAAATGTTATTTTTGATTTCTGAGCACCCACAGATGAAAAAATGACAACATGGCAACATTTGCATACCTATATCACACACATATCAAAGGGGCGGTTGCCTCTTTATAATAGGCAATAGAGAATTTTAATGTCACGCTTAATGCCCTTCACGTTGCAGAGTTTTGCATCTCTAGCTTGTTTCATCTTTAAAACCAGTTTTTGCGTGTCCTCTTTATTTATTTGTTTTTTTTTATTATTATTTGTTTTATTTTTTTTTTTTTAAAAAAGTCCTAACATGTATCCTGTAACTTAAAGTGAAACCATTAGTAGCCTATATGAGTCCAGGTAAGCTATAAAGTAGGTGTGTATAAACACTGCTGATAACATGCCTTAAGTAACTCCGCTGTGTTGACGGTGGAAGCTACAAAGCCGTGGTCTTTACAGATAATTACAGTCACTCTTTGGGCTTTGCCAACGTCTGGAGTATTTGTTTTGCTAAGATCTATATTTACTCAGAGAAGTTTTGGTTTCGACCTCTGCTAATCGCAGTATGTTGAAGTACATTTGTGGCTCATGCGTGCATACCTGTGTACATCCATGTCCTCCTGCTTTGTTAATAATTGTCAGAGTAGCTTATTTCGACCACATAGTGTTGAGGAGCTTTGGTTTGACCTCACATTAACAGTAAGCGTCTGCATTTTTGGTGACGTGGCTGGCTAGCCTGCGGGTGTGCAGGAGCATAGAGTTGGTAGTTTGCATGTTGGATGGCCAGTAGGAGTGGCCTTAGCTCGAAAACGAAAAAGCTTTTGAAGTGACTATTGCGGAACAGAGAGTGACCCAGGAAGGAGGGAGTATTTACCTACTAGGATGGGACACACCTTTGCTGAGTGGTTGTGTGTGGTTACAGTGGTACTTGCTGGTTGAGCTCTATTTTCTACAGGTCGATTAATAATTCACCACCGGGCCTCCCACTGATCTGAGGCCAGCTGTTAAACCTGGCCGAACCCAAGCCAGGCTCTTATGCTGTTGTAAGTTTTATTATTCACACATAGTTATGTGAATATAAACTCTCAAGGGTGTATGTGTGTGTATATATATATATCCCCCTCTAAACAGGGTCGAGCTCATAGTCAGTACAACCTTGACGAGGCTGGACACTGACAAACAGAAAGGGATTGCGGTGCAGCACGCCCATTCATTGGGGCATGAATAAACATTAACCACAAAGCAGAGAGCGCATCAGAGCTTTCTGTTGCTACAGTGCTACTTCCTGATCCTTAGACACAACAGAGCCTCTGTAGGAACCCAGGAAACTTTACTCAGAGCGAACAGACCTATAGTGTAGCAAACACCCCGTCAATTATTAACAGCCCAGCGCTCTCATTCCTCCAACGTAACCATAGCACCCAGCGGTCTGAAACTCAGCCAGCAGCTTGGGACCTACTGCTGTCCTGTGGGAAAGTTAACCAAGACACACACATACCACTGACAGTTGGAGCAAGAGGACCTATTTGACTCCATGAACTCGTCACAAAGGGAACCATTGAGGAGACAGAACACAACTGTGGAGTGATGGACACACTGGTTGGAAGCGGAGAATGAAAGTTTGTTTTCTTTTAGATTAATAGCGTCTCTCTGTGGATTGTTTATCTTTGGAGGACTTGCATCAGTGGCCATGTGTGACTGAGAAACAGACTACAAGGTCATTCACTGACCAGCACCCACTGGAGACTTTTTGTGTCTGTGACTGAGTTGGTGAGCAGGTGTTTTCTTTCGGAGAAGGGGATCACGTCGCTAATATCGTCATGAATCTGACGCAGCGGCTCAAGATGCTGAAACATTTTGGCTCCGTCCCGCCGGAGCCTCCGCCGCCACTGTTGGTGGTGCCCGTAAGTGAATGGATAGTACAGTACTGCAGCATCTCAATTTATCTGTGTCGCACTAGATCAGTTTGTAGTTCCTCTTTATGTTGACTGTAGTGCAGCAGTGATATAACTTCAGCTTAGTTTAAAGTCCAGAAGGTTCTTAAATGTTCTCTTTTGTTTAAAAAAAATAATAATAACATTGAGATATTTAATATAACCCACAAAGTAGAAGTAGTGACGTATCATTTTTGTCTTCAGATAGTGATGATATTGTGATACTGACATGTTAGAGTCTGAAAACTACATAGATAGATAACAGAAATAAAGCATACGTCACAACATTAACTCAAACTAATGCAGTTATAGAATATTTCCACACTGGAAGAAAAAATACTGCGGTTAAATACTGAAGAGCTATGTAACCGTGTGTTTTATAGACTAAATGATCAATGCTTGGACTGGGTAACTGACAGACATTGGGTAAAAACGAGGCAGTTTGTTTGTTTTTAAAGCCACAGATATAGGCTGTTGATGGAAATATGTGCAACGCTTTGCATAAAGCATGAAAAGTTTTGCATTGTAAAATTCAGTCTGTAGAGTTGGAGTGTTCAGTGGCAGAGTGCATAAGTGTAAAGAGTATAGTATTAGAGAATTATATTGTGTGTGGTTTGAAAGCAGCAGTATCTATACCAAGGAATCACTGAGTCCTGAAATTAGCCTCTCGCTAGTATGTCTTTATTACAGCCCCATCTGGCAGTCACATTCATTTCTTCTGACCGATAACAACCTGTCGCATTTAAGGCGATTCTCTGTCCTCATCTATCGGGGGTTTGCTGTAATGCAGCTCCACCTTAAATCCAGGCTCATTAAAGGCCACTAGAGAGTATCTATGAGAATGGGCAAAGACTGGAGGGGGAGGAGCGCTCTGCAGGTGAGGCTGCTCCTACATGTTTTTTGTCTCCTCTCCCTGCTGGGAGAGAAACGCCACAGCTGGTCATATTACAAATAATTTCAGCAACAGGATCAGGTTTCTGCTGGACCTCAGCCACCGTCTGTTCAGAGCTGATCTGAGCAGAAAAGTAACTTGAGTTGGACAACCGTGGATCTGTGATTGTTTTGCTACTAGCGTATGGAATATAAAGAACTGGCTGTTCATTGACGCTGGAGGCCGCAGGTGTTGTGTTCAGGCTAGAAGTCTCAGCGGGAAATGGAAGTGAGGTTCAAAGACCAAACGGTGAGTGGAGAGGGAGAAGTGCACAGCATTCATGATTCTTAAAGCCTACATGTGTAATGTGTTTGTCTAAACAAAGCTGTCAACATTGAACAAAGGTAGGAATTGTTCGTGATCTGTTTGAGCCCTCAGACCTGGCAAGGTGAAACCCTGAAGGAGTGACAGAAACGATCATGGGCGTAAACCACTAAATAAACAGAAATCTCTGCCTACTCTCGGTTGACATGTGCTACATTTGGATTAAAATTTTTTGGTGTGTCAGATTTGTATTGTGTATTGTATTGTGCTGTCCATGCAGTAGTTACTCAGTTTGTCTGATCCAGTGACGCGTCATATTTGTGACTGGTTTAATTACTGTAAATCACCAAATGTACAAAACATGTTCATTAAACCCCTGTGACTGATTTTTGCCTTTGTTCTTTCAGAGGAACATTATAGTAGTGACTTTCTGGTCTACTGATTCACATTCATCACATAGCTACATCAGTCTGCTCTAAATCTAGGGTTAAAGTTTAACAGCTTGTATCATCACTGTGCTGTAACTGAGCTTTTTGAGTAGCAGCTTAGTGTTGCAACAAAGCCGACCTCGTCTTCCATTTCCTCTGAGGAACAAGTAGTTTTACAGTCTCGTTTGCTCTTTGCTCTTCCCTCGAGTTGTTACTTCAGCTAATCCTGATTTATCATCCATGGTAAACGGGCTGGATGTTCAAGGACGCTCTGTAAACGAGCTACTGCTCTTTTCAGATTAACAGATTTGAGTCGCCTTTCAGTCATTCACTTGCTGTCGTAGGCTTGTAGCTGAAACTGTAGATATTAAACAATAAGAGCCAGAGTATCAGTGTTGGTGTGATTAAAATGGTAGCTTGGTATCAAGTCTGAAAATCCATGGCCTACTTTTATTTGAGCAATCAGGTCAGATGGTGTGTTTTTTTTATGTCCTTGGGTTAATGATTAACTTGGTCAAACAAATGGTCCACGGTCCCAGTGTAATACTGTACACCTGCACTTCGAGTTACCCACCAGAGATTTTTGTGGTGATTGGGTGGGAGACTTCTACACCTCAATAAAGTTAGATTGATGTTTTTTTTTACAAATATAATAGCACCAAATGAACTAATCCTTAATGTGAAACAACAAAATAAAGCAATCCATATTACACATGTAGGTGATGTGTTTGGGTGTGACAGGTTGTTGGTTCAGCAGGTGTTTGCTCTCAATGAATTTCCTTAAGGTAGTACATGTGTCAGTCTGTCAGAGCCTCGTACTCATGTGGCTTTCAGAGTGGTTTTTGACAACTGATTACAACGTGATTCCTCCGTGTCACTGACTAGACTATCAGGCTTTACTTGTTCATACTGTGACTGTGTCTTCATTGGTCTATGAAATATAGTTCAGGACCAGCCGGCCCTTACTTTTGTTTTGTTGCCAGTATGTGGAAAATGCATATCACGAGAGGCATGTTACCACGTTGGCCGTCAGGTAAAAGTGCGGTGTCTTCATTTGGTGATTATAAAAATCCTTCCCATCAAAAGTAACTTGTAAAAAATGTACAAATACGCACGTGTGATTTTATGATTGAGATGAAAGTCAGACAAGGCACAGAGGTTCAAATGTTTCACAGTATGTCTTCAAAACAAGTATACGTAAGACTGTATGACTGTTGATGAATGCAGTCTCCCTAAACCCCTGGGGCGGAGTGATCCGACTGTTTACAAAGAGTCAGCCATAGAAACGCGTTGTGAAAAGCAGGTGTATCAGTGTCACTGGAAAAGGAAATATATTTGTCTGGGACAATTAACTGATCCACAGAAAATGAGTGACAAACATTCACTTTACACATCACTCAGGGTTTTCTTGGTTATACAAAGAGTAATTATTTATTTATCACTGGCTTTTGGACTTTTAGAAGACATTGAAGACACCACTGACAGCATTTAAACTCATTCTTCCACTATTTTCAGTTATTTTAAGAAAGCAATAGACTAAGCATTAAGTGATTGAGTGTTATTTGCAGTGTCTGTTTGCCTCTATACATTATTCTTCTATCATTTTCCTACTGGACAAGCCCCAGATGTTAGATGTTGTCAGCGCCACATAGTCGTGTGTGTGTAGCCACATTCCAGGTAGCCCCTCCTCCACACCGGTCAGGCAGGATTGTGACAGGTGTGAACACGCTGAGATCAGGTTGAGGTGTACGTACACACACACTCTTTCTGTTCGGCTCAGGCTCAACTGTCCGCCTCGTAAGGACCCAGGTCATATGACAGGATTAATAAATCATGACTTGATATTTTCAAATTGAAATCATTTCACGTTTGTTGTTTGTTTGTATTTTTCTTTTCAGAAACCCGGCATGGAGGAGATAACAATATGGGAGCAACACACAATAACACTGGCCAAAGTAAGTGGATGACGAATGTCTCATGTCTAGTCTGTGATTTTTTTTTTTAACTATTTCAGACTTTAAGATTGTATCTGTCAACTACAGTTAAATACGAAGACAATGTATGTAGCACATTAGTGCTGTAGTTTGTCGGTAGTTATACAATTGTAGAAGTAGAAGCCGCAACGAATGGCACAAGGGAAGTTTCGGTGTAGTTGCTGAGGGTATTATTGTGAGGGGCTTTCAGGGGGTAGACCTGCACCGTGCTTCAGACCTCTCAGTTTCACAGACTTCATCAGGAATTCAGAGCGACACACCCTGCTGCACCACAGCACCAGCCAGCTCTTCACTCTCCTGCCTCATACTCAACGCCGCTGGAATGTGCTCTGTCTCCCTCTATCTCTGCACTGCATCTCCCACACACGCTCACACTCTACCCACCTACTTCCCTGCATTCTTTCTCCGCTCCTCTGTCATTTTATTACTGTGTCATCTCCATTTTTTTCATCTCTCTCGCTCTCTCTCCCTCTCAAAATGGCAGGATCCCAAACTGGGCTTTGGTTTTGCCCTATCAGGAGGCAAGGACAAGCCTCACCCGGACAACGGGGACACGGCTGTGGTGGTGTCAGACGTGCTGCCAAATGGACCCGCCATGGGACGACTCTTGTAAGTTGGTGTCACATGACGGTTGACTTAAAAAGACACATGACCACCCGCCTGCACGCGTGTGTAAATTTACCTGGAAGGTGTGTTAACTTAACGACAAGGTTCATGTGTGTCTTCTTGTGCCCTGCAGCACCAAAGACCAGATTGTCATGGTAAATGGAGTATCTATGGAGAATGTTCACTCTAACTTCACCATTCACACCCTCAAGTCTAGTGGCAAGACAGCAAACATAGTGAGTATGGAGAACGCAGCAACTTCTAATCTTTGTTGTGTTACTGTTTGACTGTTTCCCTAAAATACCGCCTCCTCTTCAACTTCTCCAGACGGTGAAACGTCCTCGCAAGATCCAGATCCCCGCTACTACGAAACCGACTCGAGCAGCTTCCCACTCCAACCTCCTGGACCAGGACCCTCCCAGGCGAACACGACGCTACTCCGATGCCAGCGACAACAGAGATGGCGACCGCTTCCGCTATCGCGCTCGCAGCACCACACCTGACCGTAATGGACACGGAAACACACTGCCACTGATGTCGTCTGGATACAAGAGGCTACCGCATAACAATGCCGCAGAGACGCCAATCAAAACTACATTGGTTAAGAAGAAAGTCACAGATGGTAAGACTTCACCCTGAGTTTAATAATAACTCCACGCCTCATGTCTGTCTGAAGTGCTGATGTCTGTGCTGATTTTTTTTTTTTAAGAGTATGGATTGAAGCTGGGTAGTCAGATCTTCATCAAGCACATGACAGACACCGGTTTGGCTGCAAAGGAAGGCACGCTGCAGGAGGGAGACCTCATCCTCAAGGTAAACATCAAGTTGTGTTTTAAGCTACAACTAAAGCCTGACACAGTCTGTGATGACTGTGGTCCCCTGTTTGTGTTAATCGATTTCTTTGCTGTGAGCAGATCAATGGCATGACGACTGAGAACCTATCACTGCTGGAGACGAAACACCTGGTGGAGAAGAGCAGAGGCAAACTGACCATGACAGTCCTCAGAGACGAACGCAAGTTCCTGGTCAGCATCCCAGAGGTGGCCGACAGTACCCCCAACAGCGACAACGAACGTTACAAAGACAGCAGCTCTGAGCTGGAGGGTGAGAATTCACTCAGAGGGGAAAGGGTGGTTAATTAAATGTGTGGGTACTGGACCAACGGGAGATTCCCACCGCAGAGAAAACAAGTGTCGAAATTACTCAAAGGAAATAATTTCTGGTAATAATTTTATTATTATTTTCTGTCCAATCACAGACATTTCAGACATTGACGAGGACATGGCCCCTCGCAGAACATCACGTCAACCCAACAGAGAGAAGCGGACGCGCAGGTACAGACTTACCCCACTCTGCACCATCCACTAAAGAAGAAATTAGTATTTATAATAACTACCCTTTTTAATGCACTGAACTTCTATTCCTCACTCAGACAAAGAGCTGAACCTCTACCAGTCAAGTCCCGGGATTCATCACCTGTGCGCTCCACATTGTCTCGGCCTCCTGCAAAAACCTACGCCCCTCGCAGAGGTCGGTCCTACAGATGATCACTTTATTTCTACAGCCACACATTAACGGTTCATCTGTTACCATTGTGTTGCCTGTAGAAATATTCACAGTATATACAGTATACGTTATACAATTACTTTGAAATCCATGCATCATTGACTGATTGAATATTGTTTCCACAGCCCCTTCTGAATCAGAGTCTGACCGCAGCACCTCTCCACCTCTCGTCAGGAGACAAAGTCCAGAGAAATACAAGTCAGTTCAGTTGCCTTGATGTTGTATTGTCAAATAATAATCAATCAAAATCACTTTCAGTGTTTACAATATTGTAAGAAACATTTTTTTGAAGAATTGATAGAGCTTTTATTACATCGTGGATATGTGTTAATCATTTCAGACCTTTTAACCCAAACCCAGATTGTGTGACAACTGTTCTGTGTGTGTGTTGGATTTAGGATCACAAGACATTTAATGACATTTGTCTAAGTTTGACTTTTGTCAAAGCTACTTTGTATATGGAAATAAAGTTTTGTAATTCTTCTTCAACATTTCTTTCTTCATGCAGAACTCTGTCAGGAATGTCCACCCTTCCCAACCCCCAATCATCCCCTGTACACCACAACTGGAGTGCCTCCTCTTCCTCACGGCCTCGCAGGCCCGTATCCGAGTCAGACTCGGATCGTAGTCCTTCGCCTCCTCCCAGAGACAGCTCCCGCATGGACTCTAGATATAAGTACGAATGTTGCTCATCTAAGATTAAATTGGAGCACTTTGTGATAGACCATACCTTCATCGATCTTTAAATAAGTCATATTTATTAGTAGGTCATGTTTTTGATTCTGATTTCTGACTTTCTTGTCCTGTTTTATTTTTCTGTTTTCCTGCAGAGTTCTCCCTGATCTTCCTCTCGTAGGCTTGAGATCTTCTCCCATCAATGTTCGCCAGGAGCCTCTACGACGGGTTAACTCACCAGTGAGAGTCCAGCCCCCAGGTCAGCACTCATACACACAATCCAGCCTCCTTGTGATCACACACATCCCGGACTTTGACACCTCTCTGGCAATATTTACTTAATCTTTATTTGACACCTGCTCATCAGTAAACATTCAAAGTGAAGGCTAGAGACAAACATGGAGACTGCTCCTGAAAACGGGTTTGGTTTTTGAATGGTTTAAGATAAGGCCCCAGTAGTTTTTGTATGGCTGCTGACATAGTGATACACATGTAAGACACAGACTGTTATTTTGGCACAGTTGTAATGATATACGCAGTCAAAATAAAGAGTCACTTCACCTGAATTATAAAAATATATTTGGTTGAATTCAAAAGAACTAGAAGAGGTTTCCTATTTATAAAACCTCTAAGTGTCAGTAAGTCAGTGGCAGCTTACAGTCCACATTTAAATTGATACATACTTGGATTTTACACGTACAATAATTGGATATTTTTATAACCGCTGTCATTTTCTTTTTCTTCCCAGATTCTGATTCTGAGTCGGACGACACGTCGGCGCCTCCTCAGAGGCACAGCACTTCGTACAGTCAGGAATCTCTCAGCAGATACAGGTACAGATGAAGGTCCGCCCCAAACCCACCTCCAACCCCCACCCCCTACCTGAAACTCAGCAGCATCTCATGGACCAGAAACTGAGCAGACTGCGTGGCTCTTATGTTGTTATACTAATATAATCATAAATTTTATTTGCCTCTTAACCATAAATTACCTCTTTCTGTTTTGATTTTTATTGATTAACGCATTTTGTGCCTGAAGTCTCATTTTGTCGCCCGTTTTGTTTTGGTTTGTGCTTTTGATTGTGTACCCAGTGTGCTGACATTTGTTAACCAATGAAATAAAAGTGACTTTCCCTGAACACGTTCCTCTCCTGTATGTGGCTAAGTGTTGATCAAACACAGGACACATAGCATTGACGCGTCAGTAGAACAAGTTTCCCATCCACCAGTCAGTTCATGAAAATCTGCATGTTTAACACTCACAGTAGACACAACCACGGAGCTCATAACTACACTAACGTTAACGCTCAATTCTGATCAGTCACAAAGCTTCACAGAGAGAGCTTCCCTCAGAGATAAGGTGAATATTCAACATTTCAGTCTCCTCCTCTCATCAATAATCATCATATTAGCCACTGGTCCCCCCTCACCAAAACATAACTGAGATTTGTTGTCTTCCTCTTCCCTCACTCCCACCTCCCTCTCTTCTCTTACAGAGTCCTGCCATCTGTTTCTCTGGCGCCTCAGGTGGAGCCGCCACGATGGAGCCCTGCCAACAACCCACCACAGAACGGTGCGTCTAACGTAATGACTCAGTGAAGTGTCTGTGTTTCTAGTGTTGAATATTTTTTTTAAATCAAACATTTCCAACCTTTGTTTTTTGTTTTTGACATTTTCTATACTATGGTGTCCACTCATCTAAGTAGCTTGTTGAGTTCTAAATAACTGGTGTAGTTTTCATTAGGAAAATCTGTGGGTGGTGCCCCACCTGAAACTCACATGAACAGAGTCTGTTAACAAGATACAGAGAGAGTCCTGTTTTTATAAAGTCTCCATAACAAAATCAGCTACATTTTTTTAGCTGTCATTTAGTGAATTTTCTGTCAAACAATGGCTTGAAATATGATTAATTTGATGAAACTTTTCAGCCTCCACAGTTCACTCAGACTCTGAGTCAGAGGCCAGCTACAACGCTGTCCCCCGCAAGAACTCCACAGACAGCGAAGGCAAAGCCAAAAATCGATACAGGTGAGAGTTATGTTACTGATCGCCTGTTGACTGTCTCCATCATATGAGGCATGTTGGTGAAAAAATGCTAAGCTACATTTTGACAAGTTTCATAATTCCATCTGTACATCTGAGGGGATCAGTTCGACCTGAGGAACTATTGACAGTAAACCTGAAGTCTATTGATAGTAAATTGACTGAGGTTTGGTCAGATAATGGACAGGTCACTTCGTAAGACTAAGGTCTAGTAAATAATTCGTGATGGGTAACACACTCCCTACGTATCCTAAATATCCTACAGAGTGAGACATGGACTGACAGAAAGAAATGTTCTTTCAGGGGGAAGTGAGTTCAGTTTATTAGACTTTACTAAAACCAATATTGAGGTCTGATAGAGCTCTGGTTACTACAACACATGAGGATATTTAAAACTAAACTTTAAATACAATTCTACTGAAAACATTTGGAACAACCCAGGATGTTTTGTTGTGTTGAGTGTAAACCTGGGACGTGGGAGTTCACCTTTAGGTTATTGTTGTACTGTGGAGATGTGTGAAGTTGCACTGGGAGGATGTCAGACTGGTTCATCTGCTCAACATGAGTAAACACACAGAACACAAGTGCTGTTTCATCATTGGACACTCTGTACACACCAGTGCACATGACAAGACTTCCTGCAAAGGTTGCATCACATATTGATTCAAGTGCTGAGCAACATACCACATTCATTTGATAACTTGCTGTAATTCAAAATTAAATATCTTGTATAACTTTATTTTTTTTTGTTCATCTTATGTTTCTGTCAGAGTGCTGCCTGAGAAATCCCCATCAGTCGCTTTAAGTCAGAAGTCTTCTCGTCGCAAGCCATCACCTGCCAGACCACCTGCAGATGGTCAGTGTAGATCTCGTGCTCTCCTTGTCTGTGTTTCAGATTAGATCATTAAACATTAAAGTGGTCACACCTAACATTTCAGTCCTGGTTTATTTGGCATCACCAAAAAAAATGAATCTTGGGAGCCTTACCCCGCTATTCTTCATTCAGTTCTCATTACCTCAATGATAAATACATTGGTCGGTGCTTGTCATTGTCTGTAGCTATAATATTATCATTTGTACTGGATTAATATTACTTTTAATGTTTTCGTTGTTGTTTGTTGTGTGCGCTCTGTAACTTTTTATGCTGCTGCTATTTTGGCCAAGTTTCCCCTTGAAAATGAGATCATTGATCTCAGTAGGACTAACCTGGTAAAATAAAGGTTAAATGAAAAAATAAAATAAAAAGTCACCTGTAGTTAGTAACAGCGAATGCAGTTTAATCCTTTAAGTCAGGATCCTGCTCTTCAAAATAAATAAGGCATTAATAGGCTGCTTTCTATCAGTCTGTGAACAGCACTGGACTGACATTATGTTCCATCTAACAGCTCACTGTGGCTGCTCCTTCTTGTGCCATCGCTCCCTGCAACATTTCAAACTGATCTACAATTACAAAATGACAAAAATACCAGTTGACTTTAGTAATAGTGCAAGTGACTCAGGCTGTAACAACACAAGAAATCCATTAGAGGTGGTTCAGTGAAAAAGAACATGGCATTTCTTATGACTACTTCATAAAAGAAGTTGTTTTACCAGTGAAATGTTTTTAATGTGAAGTTTACTTTGCCTTATCAGCTAAGGGAAGGCTATTGACTACCGTCCAGTTCTAGCATTATGAAATCATAATACTTTAAACCAGCATTTTTTCCAGTAACATCCAGCGACACCCAGTCCATTATAAGACTCACTTAGCAGCAGAGAGTGATGTAACCCCCCTTAAGTTTTAGAGCAGTGTGAGTCTTGACCAGTCTCTGTTTATTTATGTCATTCAGATTCAGATTCTTCTAAGTCAGATCAGCTTTCACATCTCAGGAGGTCTGGGAGCTCTGAGCGGGAGGATAACCGCCCCAGGTACGGCAGAGTGATTCTATTCACCTCAACACACTCACATTAGATCAGTAACCTGCAGACGTGAAGGCTCCTCTCCTCCATCATTTCCTCTGGGATTGTATTGTACGAGATTAATATCACAGATTATGTTTTCTCCACCTCTCAGAGTTTCTCGTACTACTAATGGAACCGGCACCGTCAAGTCTGGGATTTCTGTGAAGAGCAACCCACCACTCTACTGTAAGGCTCAGAATGAATAACACAACTGGCAATGAATAGGTTTTGAGTTTGATAGTTATTGAGTTTTTATTACTTCCACATTTACTTATCAGTTTATTGGTTTAGTAACGTATTAGGTAAATATAGGCTTAATTAATTGGTGGTTTTCCAATGTTTTAGTAAGTGGTCTGTAAAAGTTATACATGTTATGGCATGTACAAAAAAACAACTGGTCTTCAGGAAAACACAGCCAGTTGGGCCCTTTTTTTTTTTTTTTTTTTTGGATATTTACAGTAGAACATTATGAATCAAATTTGTCAGAAAGGAGTTTCACTATTTCCATATCTCTTCCAGCCAAGCCTGCGGAGGAGCCCATCTATTCCCTTCCTCCAGATTCTTACCCGACATCTAACCCGGGGTGAGTGCCATGTTTCACTTTGTTTTAATAAACATTTCAGAGCCTGTAAATTCCCAGCACCAGTCATCTGACTCCTTTCTCCATTTTTCTCAGGTACAGCTCGGACGTGCACACGGTGTCGTTTGTGAAGGAGCGAAGTTTGGGTCTGAGGCTGGTGGGAGGAAATGATGTCGGTATCTTTGTAGGCGGAGTTCAGCCAAACAGCCCTGCATATGAACAGGGAATGAAAGAGGGAGACCAGATCATGCAGGTGTTGTGATTTTGCTTGTATTGATTGTGTTAGTTTGTTAACTTTAGGTGAACGTTAATGAAGCACTATCTTTAATATTGATCTAGACATAACATCACATTACAATTCTGAAAATCTATTCTGATTCTATGCTAAGTCACAGTGTGATTGACTGTTACATGCAGGACTCCTATAGCGAATCATATACTGTATCTCCAGTTTGATTATTAAACAGTTTATTTTTTCTTTTTATGGTTTTGAACATGATCTTTGTATGAATGTAATCCAGAAGTCGTCTGTTAAATATGTTTTCATGCATTCAGAAGTGGTTTGGCTCGAATCTGGTTAAGTGTCTTAAATAAATCCTCTCAAACTATAACAGACGTGTGTCTCATTTTGTTCAGGTGAATAACATAGATTTTGGTCATTTCACACGAGAAGAAGCCGCCAACTTCCTCCTCAACATCAGGACAGGAGAAGAGGTTGCGATCCGAACCCAGAATAAGATGGACCGTAAGTGTGCAGCAAAAACGGATCACGGGGTCTCTTCCTTTGAATCCCGACCAGTGACGGGATTTATCACTTCTGACTCTTTTCAGTCTATAAGAAGATCATCAAGTCCAATCTGGGAGACAACTTCTACATCCGCACTCACTTTGACCACGAGGCAGAAGGCCCTATTGGTCTGAGCTTCACCCGAGGAGAGGTGTTCAGGGTGGTGGACACAATGCACCGTGGGAAGATAGGACACTGGCTGGCCATCCGCATGGGGAACGACCTGCACGAGATGGACAAAGGCACCATCCCCAACCAGGCCAGGTGAGGGAGGAGGACATGGAGAAGAGATTCTGATTTCTAGGTTAACTAAAGGCCATGATTCAGTTTTCAGCTTGCGGTCATCTTCTCCCACAGGGCGGAGAATCTGGCCAGCCTGGAGCGGGCCCAGCGGGGGACTGGAGAGAGGCAGGTGACGGGGCCGAGAGCCGAGTTCTGGAAACTACGGGGTCTCAGAGGGAACAAAAAGAATGAGAAGAACAACCGGCGGAGTCGTGACGACCTGCTGCAGCTCACCATCCAGGGCAAATTCCCAGCATACGAGAGAGTCTTGCTCAGGGAAGGTTAGTTTTTCATCCTCTCACACCGTTGGCGATAATGAGTCCATATCTAGTCGAACAAGTTTTCACAGCGTTGACTTGTTTATTTTGTTTTCTCCCAGCTAATTTCAAACGGCCCATTGTCATTCTGGGTCCTCTTAATGATATCGCCATGGAAAAGCTGGCCACAGAGATGCCTGATGAATACGAGGTGGCAGGTTGGTTTCTTTTTTTGTGACATTTTCTAATCTGATACTGTTTTTACGTTATACATGTTCTATTTACATTAAACATTGTTTTTCTCTCCTGTTGCAATTATCCAGAGATGGTTCCTCGCAGTGGGGCATCAGAGAGCAGCTCCACAGTTATTAAACTGGACACAGTGAGGAGAATAGCAGAGAAGGTGAGCAGTCAAACCCATTTATGTTTGCGGTAACATTTTATCATGAAAAGCCTGTTTCCTGTGTTCTGTTTACTCTGGACTTTTTCTTTTTCTCTCCTCTCAGGACAAGCACCCTCTGCTGGACATCACTCCTACTGCAGTGGAGAGGCTGAACTACATCCAATACCATCCCATGGTCATCTTCTTAGACCCTCACAGCCGCAAGGACGTGAAGGCCATGAGGCAGAGGTACAGCCCCAACTCCAATAAGAGCTCCAGACGCCTTTACACACAGGCACTCAAGATGAGGAAACACTGCAGCCACCTTTTCGCAGGTAATCCTCATTAAACTCAAACACTTAAGAGTTGTTGTTTTGTTTTTCCATCTATTAATCCCTGACAGATGTACTCGTACAGATTTACTTGTCATTTCACATGGTTCCTGTTCCTTTTGACTTTCAGCACGTGTCGACCTGCAGCCCAGCTCCAATGTTTGGTATGAGACTCTAAAGGACAAGATCCGCCACCAGCAGTCCAAACCTGTCTGGGTGTCAGAAGTCACGGTACAACTCACAGCTCCTCACACACACAAACACTGACGCACATTTAACTTCTCTTCATATCGACTTCCTCTTTGGTGGTCAGTAAACTTTAAGTTCAAGGTCTACTTTACTACTTGCATATTTAAAAAAATAAATAAAAACAGCCTCTAAAAAGATGAGGAGTGGGTTAATTTACTCAGTTAAGAATTTTTAATACAATAAACCTCTTTGTCCCTATCAGAAATAAATAAAACAGAAAGTAAATAACAGCCTTGTTTTATTTTAATAACAGTTCATTGTCCGTTCTGTCCAGTTGGAGAGCGGTGGAGAACAGGATCTAGATGCTCTGGATCAAACTCAGTCTGACTACCTCAGTGCTGCCAGTGACCTGGAGGACACAGACGGAGAGGCCTTCACAGACGGAGAGGCCTACACCGACAACGAGGAACTGGACGAGGCTTACCCCGGGCAGAATGCAGCCGTGCGTCCCCGGGGCTCCAGGATGGCTGGATCTGCTTTAGCCCGGTCGTCTGAGCCGACCTACGGGCACCACAATCCCGCTGTGGAGCCCGACGACCATGATGACCTGCGTTCTACCAGAGATATCCCTCCGCTGATGGACGTCCCCGAGCCCAGGCTGCTCCACCAAGAGCAATACAGCCCGCCTCAGAGCCCCGATGAGGAGGATGACCGCTCTCATCGCAGTTTCACAGACTCAGACTTCAGCGCTCTCGATGTAATTGCACCAGCCACTCCTTCAGATGGACCACCAGATTTTAGAGCCCCCGACCCCTCCACTCGAAACGAGCCTTCGTATGCTGAGGGGCAGGCAGAGAGCCCAGAACCTGCCAGCCTGTCCACTATCGAAGACAGATTACAGGAGGTTTGTGCTCTCATTCACGTTTAAAAGATTGTTGTACACCTGCATTTTATAAGCTGAGACCTGTTTAAGTTTATCAAAAATAATAAATCGCACTATAATGGATCCAGCAACAGAACAAGAGAGAATCACTTACAAAGTGAAATCAAAACTAGATTTTTCTCATTTAGCTGGAGGTGTTGCATCACAACGGTTCAGTGGGCACAGTTAGTGTAGACTGGCTCCCCTCAACAGGAAGTAGATAAAACCACCGAGTGAAAAGGATCATTGGTTGATAGCTTTTGTTTTGAACATCTGAAGTTGCTGCAAATTCTTTCTTTTAGTTTCTTTTTGCTCTTGTTTGATGAACTAGTTTTCTGATTGTCGTAGCAGTGAACTGTGATTTTGAACTTTGCTTCTAGAGGTTTAAAACCTACTGAAAACAGCGACTGTCATATGTATGTTAATAACTGTTTAGAAATCCTGATCTACATTGTCGTCCTTGTTTAACTCTTTTTTTGTTTTGTTTTTTCTTTTTTTTCTTTTTTTTGGACCAATTTTTTAGGCTCGCATGGCAGAACCACAGGCACAAGCTGACGCAAAGAAAGCTCCACAGTTAATAGTGTAAGTCTTTGGCTGTTTACTGAGTAAAGACACACTGAGAGTCTGTGCCCATTTTGACCCCTATATCTCTCCTGTCAACAGGTTAGCACATCACCACCAAGCAGTCCAGTACAGACGCACAAAGATCCAAGGCAGCGACAGCTCCGAGGAAGAGGAAGAGGAAGATGAGGCGGAGGACTTTGAGTGGGGTCCTGCTACTGAACTCTAGTGGATCGAAGCTAAAGCGTGCCGATGTCAGACGAAGACATGGAAACAAGTCCACTCCTTCAGCAAACCTTTTTTTACTGAGTATTTTATAATTTATCTGAATAGGCCAAGTTCGCATGTGTCACAGATGAGAACACTGAACGTCACTGCAACATTTAACGACAGCTACGAAATTTAACATCACCAAAAAGAGTGACTGTTAAGATCAACGTGCCTGATTTCTCTTTGTTTTTTTATTTAAGAACAGTATGTGAAACAAATCATTCCACTCCTTTTTACTGCTGCTGTGATATACAGATTCTAGTGTTATTGGAAATCATATCAAATGAGTCTTTTCATGGAAAATACACAGAGCCACTTATGAGATATTTTAAGTAATTTTCCTTTATTTTTTCTACATTAAAATGTTTTAATTTCATAAATGCATCTGTTTAATAAATAAAACCCTTCAAAAGACTTTATTTTCACCTCATTTCTGTATACAAAAACATTTTTTTATTGTTATAGATGAATAGATACTTTATTAATCGCAAACTGTGGAACTTGACTGTTGCAGCAACGATGTACAGACACTCGGCACAGCATACATAATAACAATGGACCATGACCATTTCAAAGCTGAAATGTCTAAATCTAAAATGTGTGACCGCTTTGTGCCAGTTTCCTTTTACTTTCTTTTTATGAGGTTTGTGTTCAACCCATTGATTCCCAGGAGGTGATTTCAATTTCAACAGTTAATTTTCTGTTTTTGATCGAAATAAATAAATAAAGTCACTTTACACGGTTTCATGATGCAAGTGGTTCAGGTTTCTATATTGAATGTCAACTTTTTCAACACCATGATCTCAGTTACAAGTTAAATCCTTGATTCATTTAACACGAACGTTACATTTCTGTACATCATGTAAACCGTACGATCAGGTGGCTGAATAGTCTTGTGGCGCATGAACGCGTCAGGAGGGCGATTTTAATTTAGTGTCTACAACAGCAGGTGCACAGAGAGTCGCCGGGTCACATGCTGGAAACACACGTGTGTCAGGATGGACTGATTGCTGGGAATCTGAACCAGGTTGTTTCTGTTTGGTTGGCGACAGGCCGCAGCGAATCCTCCTCTGAGTCAGAGTTTAATTTACGAGGGAGGAAGCACGCGTTTAGTGTCCACATCCCTCTAGTGTAACCAAAACCGAATTCATCTTAAAAGTTGTTGTTTTTCTTGTGAGTCTATTTCTCCCTGTGCGTCCTCCTCCACCTCTTCCAACCCCCCCTGAGGAAACCAAACGAGCGCGCAGAGCGGATGCCGGCTGCGCAGGGTTTGCGGTGAGCTGTCTGTCTCTCTGTCTCTCTGTCCCTCTGTCTCTCTGCCAGTGAGCCTGCGCGGCTCGATGAGCGACGGCAGGAGGAGGAAGACAGACAGACAGTTACCGTGGCTGAAGGTCGGCTTGGATGGCACAGAGCTCCCGCTGAGCGCCGGCTGCAGAGCGAGCAAGTGGCGAGTCGGGGGGTGGGTGGGGGGGCTGTACGTCAAACTCAAAGAAGTCGGGATGGACGGCAAAGGCACCCTAAAGATGTTCCGGAAGAAACGGGAGCTAATTAAGACGCCATCCATCTCGAAGAAGAGCCGAGCAGGAAGCCCCGGGCCGCAGAGCAACGTCCCGTCTGTGAGTAGCGCATCACTTCTGGTTTGTGTGTGTGGGTCAGATGACCTTCATGTGGAGGGGACAGGCTGCAGGGAGGGCTTCGACCAGGGCTGCCTGTGTGTGAGTGTGTGTGTTTAGGCTTCTCTCGCCAGACAAGTAAGTTTGATTTGGTTTTCAGTGCGATCAGAGGCGGAAACTGTCACCTGACTAGTTGAAAACCTAAAGTTATTAATAAGCAGACTAGTTGTTGAGATGACTGCCTGGTTGGACACCGACTCACATCTGGTGAAGTAGAGTGTAGGTAGGAAGTAACCACTTCAACAGTGGTAGTGAGTGCCTGCATTTTTGGGCTTGTAATTAGAATGGGGACAGGGCAGTAGGGGGAAGGAGCATGCTGAAGCGCGGAGGCAAAAGTAGCTACAATCCTTACTCTACGGGTGAGAGGGTTAAGAAGGCCGAGTCGAAAGGCAAGGACAGACTGGACATACTGCCCAACAAGCACAACGTATGGCTCAAACAGGTACGTCCATGTCTCCACAATATGAACGGCAGAGAGACCGCTGAGTTTCTTTCGAAATAGTTGCTCGGTTTAAGCTCTATGGTTTTGCCTGAGGAGCACCTGTCACCGTTGAGAGCTGTAAGATACTGTCTGAGTGGAGGATGAAACCCACCGAGAGGCTAAAATAAACCAGTTGTATAATTTTTATCGGGTCCACTGTTCCTAAACAGTACAGGTTGTTGGCGTTATTCGACACTTTGCTCAGTTTGCCACACCCGACAGCAGCTTGGAGTCAGGAAGTATTGCACAACGCGATGGAGGATCTTGTGAAAGTCTTCCTATGCATGTTTACCAACAACGCTGCTGCTGCTGTTTCAGGGCTCAGAAGCTCATTGGCAGAATGGTGTCGTCGTTCTGTTGGGCCTTGACCTTCTCTCTCTGTCCTCCTGTCCTCACTCAGCTCTCCATCCTCCAGGAACAGCCTAAGAAAGATGCGGGCGACGCCACCCTCTCCTCTTCCCCATCTTCTTCATCATCCTCTTCAACTCTTACCCCGACCTCCGCCGGACTCCAGGACCCATCCCTGTCCTGCCCGGGAACCCCGAGCATCCAGCATGGCAAGCTGGCAGCGATGCAAGGGGTGGGCTGCCCGTCGCCTGTGACCACCCTGAAGAGGCCGACCGCTCTGAGCAGACACGCCAGCGCCGCAGGTCCAGTTCAAAACCTCCCTGTCTGCATTACAGGCTCACTCATCACCGCTGATCTTGAGCCTCCACATCCACACCTAACGACACGCAAAACTACATATGAATGTTAATGCTGAATGTCAGCATCTGTTGTTTGGTTCATTTTAATATGTTCATGAGCCAAAGATGACCTCCTTATGTCGTCTTTAAAGATCTTGAATTCACAATCAACACCTAAAGGAATAGTGTCTATGTAAAACTGCTACTGGCAGACCATTAGCTTAGCTTAGCACAAAGCCATTCATAGAGGGGTTGTGTCGCCCTGTTTCTGGGAGTAGTTTCTAGGCATGTTCCTAATCTTTGGGCAGATCGAACCCTGCTCATCTTATCCAACTCTGGAAAGCGATAAAGCATGTTTTTTAAAACGCAAACCTATACCTTTAAAACCTTGTAAGTTACAAATGTTTGGCCTAATTCCTTGGTAAATGACACAGATTTAATCTTAACCGTCCTCCCGACTGATTCGGTCAAATGCACATTTGCTGAACAGTGCCTCCTGTGCATCCTCCTCAGGGTTCCCGCTCCAGTCGTGGGTGTTCACCAAAGGCCAGGGGAAGGGGGCCCTGACCCCGACGACTCCGTCTGACGGTCCCGAGTCGACGGCCATCGAGGTGGAGGACATCCCGGCCCTGCTGAGGGATGTGGCACGCTTCGCTGAGGCCGTGGAGAAACTCAAGGACGTCGTGCTGGCTGAGGGTAAGAACCGGTGATTTGTCGCCCCACTTCCACCAGGCAGAGAGCGCGTGAAACCCAGCCACAATTTAAGACCGTCATGATTTTGTCAGCTGAAACGTGTCTGAGGACATGCGCTGTGGCCTGATTTGGTTTGAACTGAGCACTCTGGGAATCCTCTTGTTACGCAACCATTGCTCGTTTTGATCTCTGCGGAGACGAAACACGCTTCTTTTCTGGTTGAAGCCAGGAATGATTTTAGCATGTGACGCCGGGCCATTGTTCTGTTGAGTGTGGTGGTTTAAAACGCGTGTGATTGTAGTGTGCACAGCGAAACAATACTGTTTTGTGTCCGCCTTCCCCTTTGCGTTGCGCACCCCTCCATTTTGACTATGAAGAGGACGTGAGGGATCCATGGGAGTTTTTTTTTTTTGTCTGTCTTACATCAGCCCTGTTCGCCAACACGTGTGCGTTGCGTGGGAGGGGGAGGACAAAATAAGGGTGGAGCCACCTCGAAGAAGCAAACTTACAAGTGACTCTGAGCTTCCTCTCTCCAAATGAAGGGTTGTGTTTCCGCTGCACCAGCAGAGTCAACCGCACTCTTGTCTCCAGCAGGAAGCCGCCTTCTTGTTTACTGCTGCACTCTCTTCCCCCTCCTGCACGATGCAGCTAGCGACACCTGATCGCGCAACACTTCAGGGGCACCTGCTAAGGGCACAAACTTTGATCTTAAAAAAAAAAATAAAAAAAATGAACATGTGTTGTCACTAATGTTGGATCCCAGTAGTGGCCGGGAGTTTTGTTTGTCTGTCTGTCTGCTGTTATCAGGCTCCGTTCTGTAATGTCCTCCACCCACGGCGAGCTCTCTAAACAGGAAGCCATGATGGATAGCCTCTGACAGAAAGGCCTCGTCCACACTTCCTCCTCTGATAGGCTGGCTGCGCCACAGGGACGTGGCTTTCTCGTCTCCTCAATCCAGAGGGTCGGCAGAGCTCCTCTTAATCCGGTGCTATCCTCATGGCCCCTTTATATAGTTTAGCGTCGACATCTTGCCTTGTTCTTTGTGAACCACAGAAAGCAGATGTGGCACCACACCAGATCTGGTTTCTAATCTTGCAAAACAATAGAAAGGTCCACATCCTCTGTGGCACTCTGGTCACTCTGTTCTTGTTGTTGCTGCTGCTGCTGCTACTGCAGCAGCAACAACACTGTGACACACATTTTTAGTCAGACTGTGGGAGGATGGAGCAGCAGTTTACCTCTGTCAGCGAGCGGCCTTCATCAGGAGTGTGAGGTTGCAACATTAGGCAGAAGTTGACAAAGACGGCGTGAGGAGGAAATGAGGATGCCGTCTGTAGATGGGTCACCAGTGTTGTCGAAGCAGATGGTGTGTATCTCCACCGTCTGACACACTGACTTGTTTATCACCGTCCTCCCTGTCTGCAGTTGAAAGGTCTCGCTTCTCTCTTCTGTCTGTCTGTTTTTTTGTTTTTTTTTAATGTTAAATACACACTGGCAGTTGGTTAGCTAAACAAGAACACATATCCTCAATGTGTTTATTCACCTATAAACACTTGAAAACTAACTTCTAATCTTGTTGATTTAATCAGTGATGTGTAAAAACTGTGGGCCTGACTATTTCTTGGTTTGAAGCATTAACTTCCTGGAGTTTCGTCTGGTTGTTTTGCAAAAATGCAGAGAACGTGTAAATGCTCCGTTGAAGTAAAGATGCAGAATTCAGCGCTGTAAATATTTTGACTTCATTTCTAGTTTTACTGATGCTTTCGAGACAGTCAGACACCGGAGAATCGTGCCTATATTCAACCCGTTTTTTGGACAGTTGAACTTGTGTAGTTTTTAGATGCTGGAGCCCTGAAGGCACCGCAAACCAGCCGTTACACAATGCTCACAACTTGCGCTGCCACAGCAGAGTAACTCTGACGTTGAATCGCAAAATGAACGGCTCCCGAGGAGGATGTATACGGGCTTAGAAGGTGTTTGCCGTCAGCAGCTCGTACCGCCGATCGCTTGTAGGCAAGAACGCCTGAGTCCTCCCTCCCCCGTTGAGACGTTTTTTTTCCCCTCGCCGCCTCTCGTCTCACCTGCTCCGTCTCGCCTCAGGTAAGGAGAGCCAGCGGCCCGTGGCCCACGAGTGTTTGGGGGAGGTGCTGCGGATTCTGCGCCAGGTCATCAATACCTATCCTCTGCTGAACACCGTGGAGATCCTCACTGCTGCTGGCAAGCTCATATCCAAGGTCAAAGGTCAGTGAAACCGAACGTTTAGGTTCAAATTTGATGAGGACTTAGTAGAAATGTCAGTGACTAAATCATGATCATGGAGCCTCCCTTGTGACTGTACTTGTGTTCCTAACTGAAACGTATGATTTTTCAGGTTTCCACTATGAGTCTTGTAACGACGCAGATAAAAAGGACTTTGAGAAGGCCATTGAAACCATTGCAGTTGCTTTTAGTAGCAAGTAAGTACACCATGTACCTTCACGTCACTGCCAACCTGTCAAAGTTACTCTCATGTGTTTTCAGTCCAGGTATCTGTTGTGCTTCAGAGGAGGTAATAACGTGGAAGCTGTAGTTCCCCCCCTAAAAAAAAGATGTCACCTCTGTTTTACACAGAAAGCAGCGGGGCCGTGTGTATTAATGTCTACAAAGTAGACTGCCGTTGAGAAGTGCAGGGATGGTGACACATTTGCATGAGGCAAAGCTGAAAACAGGAAGCGGTTTTTCTTCTACCGTATGACACAAAACCAAAACTTAGACGCTGTAGAGTACCTGACTGCTAAATGAACAGATTGCACTGACTGAGATAATGAAGCGTGAGAACGCTCCCTTGATTTTGAGAGACTTGTTAGGAGCAGAGTGTGTGAGTTATTAAATGTAGCGACTCTGACGTCTCTCTGAGTCTTAGTTTTTTTTTGTTAACCCCAACGTGAATGTTTATCGTAAAAACCTTTTCAGTGCAAACCGCAAAAGGAAGAAATAAGTTTTCGGGATGAATCGAGCGTGTTGCGCCAACAGCTCTGTCACATGTCTGTCGGTGCCATTTCAGGGTTTAGACAACACAGCTGTAGGAGGAAGTGAGCTGGCAGAGACGGTTGAAATCTGCCTGACAAGTCTGTTTCCTCATTTCTCTCCTCTGCTCTTCCTCTCTTTCGACTCAAACAGGGTCATGAACCAAAAACACCAAGATGGAGATTCCACTTTTTGGTGACAGTTCAGCATTTTCTAGAGAGAATTGTACATAAAAAGCACAAACATATTTATTATGGAAATACATGAAACCAGGGACAAGTAAAGGGGATGAATCTTCTCTTATGATCACTTCCTGCTCTGGTGTACCTGTGGAGGTTTCATTCAAGGCCCTTACCTCTTCCTCTTTTAAAACCTGCTCTTTGCTCGCGACTCTTGGCCAGGGATCACAGTCGGAAGGTGAATTTCTGACGCGTCTTCTTCCTGCTGAGACTGACTGCGTCTCTCTCTGCTGTTTCTCCACAGCGTGTCTGAGCTGCTGATGGGTGAGGTGGACAGCAGCACGCTGCTCTCCCTGCTGCCCACTGAGAAGAGCAGGGTGAGTTTATCTCGGAGATACCCGAGTACTAAAGTAGAAAATACTAGTTCATATTAGGTTTGCACTTCCTATTTTCCACTGGGTGTAGAATAAAAACAAAATCCCCGGTGGCGAGCCCTGGTGCATTTGTCATTAATGAATCATCTCTGTGCTGTTTAGTCGATGGAGAACTTGTACACGGCGTCAGGAGCGGACGGGGGACAGTTCAGGAGCGACCTGCAGGACATGGGTAGGCAATAAGTCACTGTCCAGGTTTAGTTGTCTCTTTCAGACTGTCACTGATGCTAATGTTGACTCCATGTTGTTCCATCTGTGAAAAAGGTAAATTTTCTTTACTATGTGGTTCAGGGGTCGTGAACATTTTTCAGGCTAAGGACCCCAAACTGATGGAGAGATTAAGTACCTACCTACTATGTGTTCTATATTAAACTCGGCCTAATGCCGTTTATAAATATACATTGTTATTATCATTTTCCATTTAATATTAAGCTATCCCTTATCTCTTTACTAAAATATGTTGGATCCATGTTAATGTGTATTAAAACTAATTTAAATTTGTGGGGGAAAATAAAACAAATATATATAAAAAAAAAAAGTCTAATCAACCAAAGCTTTTGCGACCCCCCCTGGCAGGTCATGGACTCCCTGTTGAAGACCTATGATCGAGTTATCTAGCAGGTGTCCTCCTGCTGATGTTACTACTGTGTATAGTGTGTTACAGCTGGCTGGTTTGAGAGCCAGAATTAGAATAACTGAGGACAAATAAAAGAGCAGCATCTTAAGAAAGTGATAGTTCGACCTCAAAAAGACCACTGGCCGTAGTGAAACGCATGATAGTAACTAAGCCATACGCTTTAAGCCACTGAGGTGTCACCACATCAAAACTCCTTCCACAAATAAAACATAGCCTGAGACGAAACTTTGCTTTGATGACTTTTCCTCACAAAAACGTGGATCGATGTAACTCAAACATATAATCACATACCAAGCGTGTACTAATTGTGCAAGACTCCTGCAGCCAAATGCAGCTTCACTGGTCAAAAACCTGTTTACTATCCAGGTGAAACACGTGACCTAGTAAGTAAGGGTAGGTTCCTATTTGTAGCCACAGCCTTACAATTAGGCCTCATATAGAATACCTTCAAACACGTATGTATTACGGCTCCTAACATGCTGCCGCCAAAAGTAAATCCTCAATAAAACAGACAAATGTTGCGGACGATCACTGCAAATATTTCCCAAATGAAAGCGGCGTGTTGTCACAGCCGTGAACTCGTTGCTGTGCGTTGACCTGCGCGGGTTTGTCTGTGTGCAGGCAGAGGTGAGGAAGTGGACATTATCCTCCAGCGCAGCGAGGGAGGGGTGGACTCGGCTCTGCTCTACGCCAAAACCATTTCAAAGTACATGAAGGACCTGATGACGTACGTGGAAAGGAGAACTTCACTGGGTAAGTGGAAGTGCGAAAAACAAAACAGTGATTGTTTATAGACAGGTTCAGGCTGCCACGACTGGTATGTGTAGTTATATTTGAAAGTTTACAAGCAGAGTTATTCACTATAGATAAAAAAATAATATTAATCAATGTCTGTTTCTTCCCTGTCACCAGAGACTGAGTTCTCCAAAGGCCTCCAGAAATTATACCAGAACTGCAAACACAGCATAACACACGTAAACCTCATTTCTACCACCTCTAAAGATTAAAAGAGCAAATGCAAAGTTCTGTGACATTAAATGTAATTCCTCTGGTGTTCGTTATCTCCCTCCAGCCGCACATGCCCCTCTTCTCCATATACTCTCTGGCTCTGGAGCAGGACCAGGAGCAGAGTGTGGGGCTGCAGCAGGCCAACACCACCCTGCACAACCAGACCTTCATCCAGGTAACTCTAGACGGCCTGTTTTGAGTGATTACAGTTCTTGAATCCACTTGCAGCATCCCTCCTCTTATGTGCTATTGTGTCTGTGCAGCCCCTGTTGCAGCGCAAACAGGAGCATGAAAAGAGACGGAAGGAGATCAAGGAGCACTGGATTCGAGCGAAGAGGAAACTGGTCCGTCTGCTTGATTCTTCTCATTTTTTTTTTTTTGTTCTTATTTACTCATAAAAAGGAGATGTAGAAATATTCTGTGGGTTTCTGTCTGCCGTCGTTTAGATGGAGTGTGAGGCTAACCTGCGGAAGGCCAAGCAGACCTACTTGGCCCGCTGCGAGGAGTACGACAAGGCCAAAACGGCAGCCAGCCGGGCTGAGGAGGAGGGAGTAGGGTCAACGGCGAAGTCTCTGGAGAAGAAGAAACGAGTGGAAGAAGAGGCTCGCAACAAGGTTCTTATCAGCAGCAGTTTTATTTCTCCTTTTAAACGTTAAGCCATGCCTATGAAACGGGGTGATGTGTGATCATGTGGGATAGAAATCCTGTTCATCAGCTGCTAACCTAATAGATTTAACCAGATGTGTGTTTGCATGCGCAGGCAGACGAAGCGGAGGCCACCTACAAGACGTGCATAGCTGACGCCACCACTCAGCAGCTGGAGCTGGAGCACACCAAGGTCACGGTCCTGAGGCAGCTGCAGGACGTCATCAAACAGAGCGACCAGACCCTCCGCTCGGTCAGAACCCACGCACACGAAGCCACAGTCCTCTCTGCAGTGTCACAAGCTAACGCTCGTCGTTGAAACCCCGCATCGTCTTTTCTCCTACAGGCGACCATCTCCTACTACCAGCTCATGCACATGCAGACCGTAGCCTTGCCCGTCCACTACCAGACTCTGTGTGAGAGCAGCAAACTGTACGACCCCGGCCAGCAGTATGCCGCCCACGTGCGAGACCTGCAGCTGCCAGAGCAACCGAGTGTCCAGTACGCGTTCGAGGACTACTCCCCCTCCAGCTCACAGTAAGGGCTTCGATCACAGCCTCCATCACTAGTTTGAAGATCCACTAATTTGCACAGAAACATGAAAACATGACAGTTAGATTATTTATTTACTTTTGAAGGAACCCAGTGAGCACTTTCTCTTAATGTCCGGTCTTTGCACTAAGCTAACCAGCTCTGGTAGTAGCTTCATAATTGACATATAAGTACTCTACTGGAGTAAATCCATCTCCTAATGTTTTTTACATTGTTGCAGCCATGGCCACAGACCGAGGAACGACAGCTTCAACACTGAGACGCACCAGAGTCAAACAGACAGTCCTGCCATCATCGTGGACACAGTGGCTGTTGACAACAGAGACACGGAGGCCAGTCGTAAGAGTAAGTGATTCCTGCTGCGGCCGTTGATGTTATTAATTCATTTCAATCCTTATTTTTATGTGACTACTAATATTATGATCTGTTTGTTCTGTTCTCCAGGACAAGGCCACAAGTCATGGGGTTCAACGGTGAGCGATGACAGTGTTGCAGGAGACGGAGGCCTGGACTCTCCTACTGCCAGCACAAGTTAGTGGCAACTCTGTGGAAATAGCTTCCTCTTCTGAGTATTAGTTTAGGAAGTTTAAAGAAATAAACACGGTTTGTTTTTAGGTGACATCACTAAAATGGCTCGGACGTCATCGACTGGAACTATGTCGTCCAATGAGGACGCGGATGAGAAAGACGGGAATGTGGCCTCATTCGAAGCCTCAAGTAAAACCCACAGACTTTCCTCTTTCAGCGTTGCTGTGTAATCCTTTGAGCGTGTGTGACGGTGTTATTCTGTTGTAGACATTAACGGCATGGATCCAGACGTGGTGGTGTCCACCAGACCTTTCCGTAACGTGGGCCTGTCCAAAGCAGCCCAGACCCACCGACTGAGGAAGCTGCGGGCTCCGGCCAAGTGCCGCGAATGCGACAGCTACGTTTACTTCCAAGGGGCCGAGTGTGAGGAGGTGAGGTGCTCCAGCCCCACAGTGTGGGATTCATTAGGTTGCTAAAAATTAAAGATGATGTTTAGGGACATGTTCTCGATGTTTGGGTTGTATCGTCTTCCTACGATAAAACAACACACCACTTTCTCTTTCTAATAACTTTAATAGTTTCACTGTTAACATTAGTGCCTTTTTTTTAAATTGCGCCTCAGCTGCATCTGTTTTAGTGACAGCATTTTGCAAATGAGTTGGGTGGGCTTTATGCAGTGATGGACAGAGGACTAACACTGACGTCATCTGAGCGCTGTTGAGTTGTAGGTCCATTCAATTTCACGCAGAGGTATTTCTTTCTCTGTATCGGTTGAAGCGCGCCTTATAATCAAATCCAAATGAAGTGTTACCCATTCTGACAAGAACTGACTAATCTGTGTTCATCATTTAAAGCCTCTCAGTGTCAGCTGATAAAACTGGGTCATGTCCTGCTTTCCTCTACATCCACGTTGGCTCTGGCCATAGAGTGTTTACATCGTTTTATAAAGTCCATCTTTCAGGTCATTATCCAACCACCATGTTGTCAGGTAAACATCGGTCGTGCAGCCGAATTCCAGACCTATAAATATATTGTAATCATGGCTGCGTGAACTTCAATTATCATGAACTCATGACAGAAACTAATAATACAAAAACTTTAAAGAAACAGGCCTCTGGGACAGTTCATCATACGTACTGCGTACTTCCTGCAAGAGCTTGAGTCACCAGCTCTAAAGAAACAAACTCTAACAGCACGTGATACGGTTTAAATAGGTTTAAATAATAAAAAAAAAAGCAAAAAACTAGTTGGTATCCTGTTACCTGGTGTTATATGAACACAAACCGCAGATCAGTATGTTTGAGGGTTTTCAGTCATCTAGGTCGTGGTGTGCCTAACTGCACTAGTTTGAGTTCCTTTGGGTTTTTTGGGGGGCACAAGTCAGTCAGAGGCTTGACCAATAATCCTATTTAGCTTCACTGATGACGTTCTCTTACAGCTGGAACGACATTCTTCACGAGTTTTATATTATTTAACTCAGAATGGGTAAAGATTTGATTATTCATTGCTTTCAGACCAGTTATTTAAAAATTCAGTGTTATATAACCTGCTTTTCACTTACCTGTCATCTTAATGTATTAGATTCACTACATCTTTAACAGTAGGGATATTTTAGATGATTTACTTTAGTAAATATTATACTTTTACACAGTTAATTATGTCTTCCTCTTTTTTAATTTTGATGTTATGATAATGTTTTTTTTTTGATACTCAATTCCTCTTATTCAGTTATTGCGCTACAGCTTTGTTTATCAGTTTCATTCTGTACTCCAGGCATGTGTGTTGGTTCTTTTTTATGTGGTTACGATGACGTAGGTACTATTTTAATCTGCTTTTCTCTGTCCTCTCAGTGTTTCCTGTCGTGCCACAAGCGCTGCCTGGAGACTCTGGCCATCCAGTGTGGCCACAAGAAGCTGCAGGGCCGTCTGCAGCTGTTCGGCAGGGAGTTCTCTCAGGTAGCCAGCTGTGCCAGTGACGGCATCCCCTTCATCATCACCAAGTGCATCTCCGAGATCGAGAGACGGGCGCTCAAGATGAAGGTGAGGAGGGATACACTCGTAGCGCGTTTTAAAGGAGCGTGGATGTCTTTGCCCCACTGTCGGATATGAGCTGCTGCTTCCTCTTCGCAGGGCATCTACAGGGTGAACGGGGTGAAGACGCGCGTGGAGAAACTGTGCCAGGCCTTCGAGAACGGAAAGGAGCTGGTCGAGTTGTCCCAGTGTTCACCACACGACATTAGCAACGTCCTCAAGCTTTACCTCAGACAGGTACACATGGATGCAGACATATTTTCACCCGCTGGTAGCAGCTAAATAGACATCAGCTATTTTATTCGACGATCACTCCTTCTGGAAGAGCAGGTTAATGTTGGTGTGCGTTCCTGTTGAATGCACAGCAAGTTTTGCAGCTTTTTTTTTTTTCCCTTTCAAATTTTAACAGAACAATTCAGACATGAAACTCTAGTCTTAGTATTTATATCCATAAATATAAATGTAAGAAATATAATTTGCACATTTGAGACTTTCATTGACGTTCAAGTCCAGGACTTGAGGTAAAAAATAAATCAATAAAAATAGTTGTGGTCTGACATAATGCAATTTATTGCCAACATGATAGGAAATTATGCCTGACTCACAGCACACTAGGAAGAAGATAAGGGCACATTTAACATAAACACTAAATGGTAAAACAAAGTGAGGAAGTAATGAATAACGAGCAGTTGTTACATAGAATATCACAACTTATTGTGTCAATCTCAAGAGGATCAATATAATTATGCGTTGTTGTATTTTCTTACTCCAAAGAAAGATGGAGGACCAAGGGACTGCTGTGACACTGTGTGAATGTTTAAATTGATATTAATCTGTCTTCTTCTCCCCCAGCTTCCAGAGCCCATCATGCTGTTCCGTCTGTACAACAAGCTGATGGGTCTGGCCAAGGAGAGCCTCCACAGTGAAGCAGACCACCACGAGGGAGAGGAGGCTGAGCCGAGCAGCACTAACCCGGTAGTGGTCCGGGGGCCAGAGCTGGTGGATCTGGGCCCTGACACGGACCCAGAGGTCCTGGTCCTGGTGGACAGCCTGAAGGAGCTTCTGAAGGAGCTTCCCAAAGCTAACATCGCCACGCTGCGCTACATCATTCGCCACCTTCGAAGGTCAGTAATCAGTCCTACTAAAACGGCACGGAGGTCAAACTCCAGGTCCTGTTGACTTTATTTTATCATCTGAACCCACTGGAACCTGATCCTCCTTTCATCTCGCATCTTTTCCTTGCATCACAGGATCGCAGAGCTGGAGGAAGATAACAAGATGAGCCCCAATAACTTGGGGATTGTGTTCGGGCCCTCCCTGATGCGGCCCCGGCCGACTGGGGCCACGATATCGTTGTCCTCTCTGGTTGATTACCCCCACCAAGCCCGCATCGTGGAGGCCCTCATAGTCTTCTATTCGTCCATCTTCCAGTCCAAAACGTCTCAGTCCCACAAAACCTGCCGCAGTCCTTCCATCTCCATCCAGCAGGTACGTGTACTGTAACGTTGAGCTTTAGTACATCGTTATCACTGAGCCTGTTTACGCGTTAAGGAAATGAAAGAAGAAGAACAATGGATTTATGACACCAGAGAGAAATAGCTTTTGTTTCTAGATGTTCCCAGCAGACGTGATGTGTCAAAAGTTCACATTAGAGAACTTGTTGCTTTGTTTGAGGAACTCTAAATAGTTAAGTTGTAAAAAAGCTTTCAAAGAAGCTGTCAATCTTTAACAAATACCAACAAACAGATTTTAACTCTTCCTGTGAAAATCAAGAGGCTTAAATCTCAACACATTTGCGACCTACGTATTTATTTGAAACCTGTATTATCTGCATTTTGAGGCCAAGAGACGGACACTTAAACAACACGTCTTTGTTTCATTTTAGGAAAGTATTTCTCAGGAGAAGATGGGGAGCTCTGCTGATGGAGAGGAGGAGGAGGACGGCAGCAAGGAGGTGCAGAACAAACCAGAGTCTGACAAGACGGAGGAGGGATGTGGTAAGATATTTTATTGTCATCTGTGGTAATGACTTACCCTTAAACATGGTGCTTTACGCGTTACTGCTGCTGAACAAGTACAAATTTGTACAATATGACCATTTATCTCCAACTCAGGGAGTTCTTTGGGGTCGCTGGGCTCCAGCGAGCAGCTCCCTGACTCCGACTCAGAGCTGGACGAGAGCGGCCAGAGGAATGCCCTCTCCCCCCGCCTGACGAAGCAGGAGAGTGAGATTAGCATGGAGGACGACCAGCTGAGCTACCGGGACAGCCTGGACCTGTCCGGTCAGTCTGCGACTCACACCGACCTCGAACAGGATGTGGACCAGGAGCAGGACAACCCGGAGGGAGGAGAAGAGCCCCCCGCTCTGCCACACAGCGAACCCCCAGACGACGACGCTGGAGCAGAGCAGGACGTGACGGCCTCTCTGGCTGAGCTCAATGTGAACCAATCCAACAACAACAACAACAACAACTACCCTCCCGCACTGAGCCTGTCGGGGCTTCCACTGGCGCGCCTGTGTGGAAAGAAATTACCCCTGACGAGAAACCGGGACAGCGAGCCCGAGTTTGTCTGATAAAATCATTACATGTCAAGTCGGGATATGATCCATAAAATTTTTTAATCTGTGTAGATCTTCGTGGTTGTACTGGTCTATCCTGGCAGTGACACCTCTGCACGCTTCCTGCTCTTTGATGCAATTACTCCTGTCGTTTCAAAAACTTTGGCTCAAATGATTTAAAAATGAGTTGGCTGTTAAATTTTTAAATGTCCCCCCTCCCCCTTTGCTCTACAAGCTTGAGCAAAAGTGTGTAGCAAGTCGCATCAAAATTTGGATGATGTGCAAAAGCAGATGGTTTTATTTCAGCTCTTAAGAAGCAAATTTATTATGTCGTCTGTATTTTCTTAGTATACATGTTTGGTCTATTTTAATAAAAATTCTTGTATTTTAAAATGGTTTGTAGTTTTGTCTTGTTATGTTTTACAGAGGGAAGTTACAGACATAAAAATAGCTACAACCAAAACATGTGATGAACTGAAATTTGATTAGCGTTGTGGGCTGGTATCCATAACATGGCTACAGTACATGAGATTACTGGAGAATTTGTTTATGCATTTGATTGTTATCACATAAAAATAACGTTAGGAGGAAGGAGGAAGAGACACTTTTTGCCTGGCAACCTCCCAAAACAATGTCAGTTTGACTATGTATATATATATATATGTATATATGTATATATGTATATATGTATATATATATGTATATATGTATATATGTATATATGTATATATATATATATATGTGTATATATGTGTGTATATATATATATATGTGTGTGTGTATATATATATGTGTGTGTATATGTGTATATATATGTATGTATATATATGTGTATATATATATATACATATATATATACATATGTGTGTATATATACATATATATACACACACACACATACAAATATATATATACATATATATATGTATATATATTTGTATGTATGTATACATATTCTTTTAAATGTTTCTACTGAGCATTCTGCAGAGCTGACAACTTCATTCAAAACGAAGTAGACTTATGAGGAACAATACTTATACCGGAGCCGGAAGGCAAATGAACCTTCCACCTACGTGTGTGGTGGATGCAGCTACTCGACTATTTAATACAGCAGGAAATGAGAGGACGTGACTTCGGTACTGCGAGGCTCAGTAATAAAACACTGAAAGCTTTAGTCTGCAGGAACTACAGGATGGCTTTCTTCAAAAGGAAAAATAAGGTAGGAATCGACTGCTTCAACATGATTTATAGAAGCCATAATTATAAAAAAGTGGTAAACTCATGTAACTGGTTTTGCAGGGCTTCGTATTTTAAAATGTGAACAGTGGTAATAAGCGAATGAAAACAGTCTGACAACAAGATATATCCATTTTGAATTCTTTATTTTACAAAACTTAGGAGAAATATTCAAATCTGAAGTGAAAAGCAGAGAGATAATCCAGGGTTTGTCAAAGCTGTAACGTTGAGTTTCCTTCACTGGTCCAAAATTCTGATCCAGAACAATAACTAGAAAAAAAAACGCATAGTTTTAGCATCGATGCACTTGTGATTTACCACAAACCTATTTTGACTGATACACCATGAGTCAGCAAAACCCAATTATATAAAACATTCTAAAATACAAATATGCTTATAGCTATGAGCCTGATATAAAAATGTATCAATATTAGTTTGTTACAGCTTAAACACACACCTGTCTATCACTGGACCAGTCTGTATGTGATGTACCTTCCAGCTGTTTCACTAGGTCTGATGATCTTCACCACCTGGAAAGGTTCAGGAGTAACAGCTGAATGTGGATATTGTTGTGTCATTTGATGGATTATCTGTGCGCTGCATTATAAAAGTATTTGCATTCTGGCTTTCATTGCAAAGGCAAATTATGTCATAAATCCACAAAATAATCATTGTACATAATACAGGGAATTTATTTTAACACTGGGCTTGTTTTCACATGTGTCAGGCAACCACCCGAGTCAGAACAGAACATCCCGATTGGCTCAGATAGCTCTGTCACTGCGCTTGGGGGTGGTGTTTATACCATGTGGTGTGATGTGAAGAGCTCCTTGGAGCAACATGGCCAATGATTACTTCTTGTTATAATTCTGGCAGATCTTAAAAGCTTTTATCTGCATAAAGGATTACATAAATTACATAAATTAGTCTTCAGGTTATGTTACCTGTCCTCTTTTTAAGCCAAAGTAACGAGCCACAGGGTCTCCCGCCTGGATCCTCGGCAACTGACTTTCCTTTAATTTACTGAGGTAAAAATATCAAGGATAATAAATACATATTTGCTCAAAATAATGCGTAATCTCAGGTCGAGTAGAGTAGTTCAGTGTATGAAAGGATACTATCTCGCCAGAAGCTCTGTCACTTCCTCTTTGGTCATGACAATGTGCTCTGGTACGAGCTGAAAGTCAACAGAGCAGAGAATCATAAACAAACATGGAGGCACAGTACACAGGCTCATTTTGACATTTACAGTTTAATAAGGCAGACAGCGTGTTGTTTACCTCGTGCTCTGTGATGTTAATAAGCAGCTCCTGTTGTAGAAACTGTTCCAGTATGTACTTTGGTGCCATGTCAACGAGAGACTGTGAAATATTTACATTAACATGTTAACTATCTGGACAGCATCCAAGACGGAGTAGACTCAAGGCTGGTACAGCACACATCGTGGAAATGGATGTGTGAACACTAAAGCGGTGTTTACCTGTTTCGCCGAAGGCGTCATGCCCATCTGAACAACAATGATTGCGCGTGTGATGTTCTCCTCCTGCATCCTCTGACAGTACATCTTAATTGTCTTGATCCCCACCTTAGGCTCCTCTGATAATGACAGAAGCTGGCTTTTTAAAACTGCACAACTACGAGTGTCATGCAATGTCACATAAAATCTAGGTTTTTCCACAACGCAGTTTTAGGTTTTATCACATCACTTGTCTGTGACAAAGTCAAAGTCAGTGTTATTGTCAATTTCTTCTATCCCACGATGAAGAGGTAAACGGATAAAGACAGACATTTTGTAACACACAAGTAAACAATAACTATAGTGCACAGTTTAAAATGCATTGCAATTCAATAAAGGAATATAAAATAAAGAGTCCCCAGTGTAGTATATGTAACTGTTAGACATAGCAGCAGTAAGTTTTTCTGGTGAGGTAGGATTGTAACCGTGAACGTTATGTCGTTGATATTTACATACAGTGGGGGAAATAAGTATTTGATCCCCTGCTGAATTTGTAAGTTTGCCCACTTCCATAGAAATGATCAGACTCTGGTTTTTATGGTTGTTTACTGGTTATGGGTATAGACAGAATATCAATCGAAAATGCATAAAAAACACACAATCTAAAAGTTATAAATTGTTATGTATTTTATTAAGGGAAATAAGTATTTGATCCCCAACAATTCACTTAGAATTCAGGCTCCTACAGATTGGCTGGTGCGCATGTGGCACGGAGCTGTGCTCAGTCAACTAATTACCAATACTCCTGATCTTAACTCGTCATGTATATAAAGCACACCTGCTCTAAGAATCAGTTTCTTACATTCCAACTTCTACAGCACCATGGGCAAGACCAAAGAGCTGTCAAAAGATGTCAGGGACAAGATTGTAGACCTGCACAAGGCTGGTATAGGTTACAAAACCATCAGCAAAAGGCTTGGTGAGAAGGTGACAACTATTGGTGCCATTATTCGCAAGTGGAAGACCCATAAAAGGACCATCAACTGTCCTCGGTCTGGAGCTCCCCGCAAAATCTCGCCTCATGGAGTGAGGATGATGATGAGAAAGGTGAGGGAGCAGCCTAAAACAACACGGCAGGAGCTTGTTAATGATCTGGAAGCAGTTGGGACCTCCGTCACCAAGAAAACAGTTGGCAACACACTGCGCCGTTATGGATTGAACTCTTGCAGTGCCCGCAAGGTCCCCCTGCTCAAGAAGGCACATGTACAGGCCCGCCTTAAGTTTGCCAGTGAACATCTAAATGACTCAGAGAAGGCTTGGGAGAAAGTGCTGTGGTCTGATGAAACCAAAGTTGAGCTATTTGGCATTAACTCGACCCGCCGTGTTTGGAGGATGAAAAAACGTGAGTATGACCCAAAGAACACCATACCCACGGTTAAGCATGGAGGTGGAAACATCATGTTTTGGGGCTGTTTTTCAGCAAAGGGTACAGGGCAACTTCACCGCATTATGGGGCCAATGAATGCAGCCATGTACTGTAACATCTTGGACAAAAACCTTCTTTCCTCAGCAAGAACACTGAAGATGCCTCGTGGGTGGGTTTTCCAACATGACAATGACCCAAAACATACTGCCAGGACAACAAAGGAGTGGCTCAAGAAGAAACATATTAAGGTCATGGAGTGGCCTAGTCAGTCTCCAGACCTTAACCCGATCGAAAACCTGTGGAGGGAGCTGAAGCTCAGCCAAGAAACTTGAAGGATTTAGAGACTGTCTGTAAAGATGAATGGGCCAAAATCCCTCCTGCGCTGTGTGCAAACCTGGTGACGAACTACAAGAAACGTCTCATTGCTGTGCTTGCCAACAAAGGTTTCTCTACAAAGTACTGACTTGTGTTGTGCTTGGGGATCAAATACTTATTTCCCTTAATAAAATACATAACAATTTATAACTTTTAGATTGTGTGTTTTTTATGCATTTTCGACTGATATTCTGTCTATACCCATAACCAGTAAACAACCATAAAAAACAGAGTCTGATCATTTCTATGGAAGTGGGCAAACTTACAAATTCAGCAGGGGATCAAATACTTATTTCCCCCACTGTATGGTCGGTGTATTAGCGATAAACTTACCGGGAAAGAAAACGAACATCTGGTCAGTGGGGTCGTCGTTGTGTGCCACCAGGACTGTGAGGTCTGTGCGTCTGGGACGCCCCTCACTGGGCTTGTCCCCAAACTGACTCTTGAACTCGTCCAGAGTCTGGTCCAACTCGTCCTGGGTCACCAGGTAGCCTCTATCGTGGCACAGCTGTGGGAATAAAGGTGAAGCAACGAGGATGTCAACACTGGAGGCTAGGCAGACTACAGCTCTGAGGTACACTTTGAATTACCGGTTAGTAAACCAGGGCCGCCGTACGACCCTCGTGTGTGCTGTGACTGTGTTATCGTTGTGATCTAGTAACACTGCACTGACTTTGCAGTAACTTATAGTTCGTTGTATCGTTTTGAGCCTGAGAGCGCAGCTTCCCCCAAACAGTGGAGGTATAAACCAATACAAAACAGCTACAGTCTCTATGTAGTCAAGAGTGTTAACGCATAAGCCACAAACTACCCCACACCGACGACATATACAACCAAATAATAACTTATACGACATTACAAAGCGGAACATCGGTTTAAGATTAGCTTCATGCTAAACGAACCATTCAAATACAAAGGGAAACTTCTCACGCACTTGCATGATGGTTTTGCGAATCTTCCACAGCCTGTATGTTTCCTCTTCGTCGTCCATGTTTTCTCAGCTAGTTTATTTACTCTTTGTTTGATTTAAAAATATTTTTTTAATCTATTTTTCATGTATCACATTTGCTACTGCGACCAAACAACGAGTCGCACGTTTTCGATTTCCGACACAGGCTGATGACGAAAGCACCGCATACACAAGTGCCTCGTGACGTATGCTCCTATATTATATAAGTGTCCAAACATCGTGATTAAAGATAATCACACCTCGTTTGTAAAATTCCCTAAAATGTAAATATAGAACACAATATTTGGGGAAAAAAGAACAAGGAGAGAATGGATAAATAATAATTATATATATATATATATACTGGGTACAATATATCTGCGTGGGGTTATCAACTTGCTTCAGACACTGTTTCAGCAAAGATACTTTTTAAAGCAGGAGGTGATTTGACGTAAATCAACATTTGTGTATGAAATATTTTGGAAAGATTATCAGATTATTAACTATGCATTTGGATTTTTCTCCTTCGGGATTACACCAACTTAAATATTTTGATATGACCAGAAGTCTATAACTGTGGAACCGGGTGAAATTATTTTGTAGAGAGATTTCCGAGTTCACATTAAGAAACAACAACAACAACAACAAAATGTATGGTTTTGAAGTAACTTCTTTGCATTTGTGAGAGACTGAGAATTTTTGCTTGGCATTCAAATAATGATGGGTATTATATTTATATCTCATTTGTATCACATTTGTTTCACATTTTCTACTGCAACCACACAACAACTCATTCTGTTGTTTGCCAAGAACTTCTGTGCAGCAGTCCATGTCAGTGTGGTTTCGCTGAAAATTATGACCCATTGTAGCAAGTAGGTTAAGTTAAAATGGGCCTGAACTTAAAATTAATTTTACAAGTTGTTGTCTGTTTTTTTTTTATTTGTTTTTTTTTTTTTATCTCATCTCCTTTCATTTGATTGAGCAAATCTAAAAACTGTTCCTTTATATTTTACTTTATAGGTAAGTGTACTTATATTTGTAATACAACCCTTATTAGCGATGAGTAGAGTTTCCTATGCTTTGCTTATTTACTATACAATTTGTCAGGCATATTTGTTGTTCTTGTTTGTTACTTTGTTACTAGTGAAGAAAGATTAGTTATCGCTGTAAAATTTCAAAAACCTTTGACATTCACCCATTTTAGTTGACTTTCTCTATGTCATGGAATACAGTGAAGACAGTCACCCACAAGTGGAGAAAATATGGCAGTGACATTATCAAAAATGTATTATGGTGTTAGGAGAACCAAGATGGAACCCAAATTGTTAAAGGTAGGACAGCCAAGGAAACAATGCTTAATCAAGAGAACAGCATAGCCATAGTGAATCCGGTTTGCCACAGTATCATGTTTTGAGCAGCTTTTCTTCAACTGGCATTCAAATAATGAATGAAATTGGAACGGAAATTTTTCCGAAACAAAGACTGGGATCATATTTTTATATTGTTAATTAAAACAGACTGCATGCGTAATAAAATTAAAGGGAGATTTACAAGATCCTTCGAACAAGAAAAAGCTGGCGTACTAAACGAGGTGGAGGAACTGAGACATCTTGCTACACAAGAACATCAAAATCGTCATATGTCAGTCCTTTATGTTTATGTCTACAAAAGGTTTAGGCTGAATGTAGTTATTGCCAAACAAAGAGGGCAGCAGAAGGAGAACAGGCAACAAATAGACAACATCCACTATGAATGCAGAAGTGAACAAAGGGCTGGAGAACCTGGAGGACAGTCTACTGAAGTCCATGAGTTCAGTGAAGGAGGCTCTTGAGGAGAAAAGTGCAGAAACCACAGAGACTGATGGACACTGACCAAGCTCCTTCACTACTTTGCTGTTTATGTCATCTTGTTTTTCTTTCAGACAATACATAAAAAATAAATAAAAGCATTAAATGTTATATATTTTCAGCCTATAACTAAATTTGGCAATACAATATAATAGATAATATATATAAATTTATTCTACATTTATAGAATGATTACATTTCAGTAGAACTACAAATATTAAAATATGAGATAAAATAAGATTAGATAAGATAAGATAGGACTTTATTTATCGCCGTGGGGAAATTAGAGTGGCAGGGAACAACGGTGCAAGATACAAAAAGATACAAAAAACAGAACAAGGTAGACAAGAAAAAAAAAGTGAACACGTTATACAAAAAAATATTAAGTGAACAATAAATGAATAATAAAATTAACTTTAATCAGCAGCTCTCTCACTTGATTTAAACTAATACTGGATACTGTAATCTCTTTAAGATTTAGTATTGTTTTGTTGATGAACTGTATTATTACGCTGTCTTGGAGCCGAGTGGTCGTTGTGTGGATATGTTTTGTCCTGTAGAGGGCGGTACTACACCCAGTACCGTCAACACCACCACAAATAAAAAGGAGCAGAAGAAGATCTCGCGTCTTTCCTGTCAAGCTCCGTTTCACTGAACAGGGGCGGAGTCGGTATCCACAATGTACAGTGACTTAGTATAAATGTGGCCTCATCTATAACAAAATGAGGCCATTGTTTGTTGTTTTGGCTTTCGGGGCCGTGGCGAGCAGTGGAGTACTTCTCGCGATGGTACTGTACTTTGTTCTATCCACAACGGTAACGTAAACCCATACTGTTGTTTGAACGCTCCCGTGATTTGTAATTTGTGAAACAGTTATGTCTGTAGATATCCTCTACTGAGTTTGCCTATTTGTAGAAGTTTTTTATATATAGATTTATTAGTTATTTTACAGGTTGTGTTTGACGCAGCCTCACAGGATATCCTCATAAGACCTCTTATCAGCATGTTTAGGTGATGCATGGATTAAAACAGTAACACATATACATACTTTCATTAAACAGTTCATACATTAGTTTGCACGTGCATTTTTAAAATAAAAAGGTTCCACTGAGTTTGTTAGGCCGGATGTTTTTGCAGCATCACTCCCTCCTCTTGGCTGCTGCTATCATCTGATTGTGTTATCATCAGAGGACACAGCTGAGGACACAGTCACAGACACTGTCAGTGTCCTGTTAGCTCATTTTGCTGACCTAACCCTAACCCTGTGGCAGCTGATGTTTTATTGTTTGAGAAGTGAACGTTTGCTTTATGTTACCAGCACCCGATAGGATATTCCACTTTATTTGCGATGAGCCTTCTCTGTAAATATTTCATCAGTATTTGGACTGGCACTTATTTCTAACCATTTAGCAAGTCATAAAGAACGGATACTATGCAGCCTCGACAGAAGAAAAAAAGAAAAAAGTGAATTAATCCTTACAAATCAGATGAAACCTTTTGCCTAATCGCTTATTTTGTTGAGAAATGCTTTGCTCCGCGCTTTCCACAGAGGTTCAGAGCAAATAAATACCAGTTTTGTAATACTTGAAACAACAGCTCTCTTGTTTTTGTGGGATTATGGATTAGTTGTAGATTGAATAAATGTTTCTGGTCCTGGCACTGACTTTCATGTCCGGGTGTGACTTAGGAGTTCTACTGTTTTTTTCATTAGTTTAGCAATTACAGTAATATTGACTTTACATGTTTATTCTGTTGCTCTTTGCCCTGGCCACATGGAACTCGTTACTCCATAGCCCAGTTCTCTTTCTTTTTTCAGAGATTAAGTTGTGAACTGTGGACTGCAGGACATATTTGCGATGTTTTTAGTCAGCAGGAGAGAGGGACCAATCAGAGAATCACAGCGTATCAGTACTGTTAATGATCGCCTTCTCCCTTTATATGAGGGAGGACGGCGTGTGCTCTCAGTAGCGGGGTTGAGGCTAAGCAGTGATAGTGTAGCTGAAGCCACTGAGGGGTTTGGAGATCTGATAGTGCTCTTTTGAAGGGCAGCCATGCGCCTGATAGGGTGCTCGGTCCTCTTCTCTGTCCTGCTGCAGGCTATGGTAAGAAGAAATTAGATCAGCACTGAAACGCTCATTTTTGTGGCCGGATCAGCATTTTTCTTTTTTGATGTTTCTGTCTCTGTCTTCATATTTATTACGTAATATTTTTTTGGATTACTGAATATCAGCAGAAGCATATTTCTTGCTATGTATTGTTCCGAGTGTCAGCGCTCTCTTGTTCGTATTCATCGCATTTTGGATGCAAGCTCCCGCTACTCACTAAGTTTTTCATACCCCTCTTTTTTTGAACAGGCAACCCCGACAGAGGACTGGCAGAGGGCCACATCAATTTATAATTTCTCCGCAGTTGATATTGATGGCAATTTAGTTTCCCTGGAAAAATACAGGTGAGTGGAGCAGCATCCCGATATGTGCAGCTTACAGTCGCTGTGTGTGTGTGTTCATGTGCCTCTTTGTATTTTCAGGGGGAATGTTGTCATCATCACCAACGTTGCCTCTAAATGAGGTAAAACTCCAGTGAACTACTCTCAGTTTACCGACATGCACGCCAGGTACGCTGAGAGAGGTTTGAGCATTCTCGCCTTCCCTTCAAACCAGTTTGGGAACCAGGTAAATAACACATCATATTAAAGCTCTGTGCTACTCTTAGGCTGTGTTTTTATCTGTGCTCAGTGATGCTGTACTGTGATCTGAAAAAACAAAAACATTGTATCATATCAACGGTAATTTTACTATTAAATAAAAAGATGTATTGTAGTCATTACAGCCACAACATTAAAACCAAAGTTGAGTAGGAGTTCTCTGCCTTCGGGTCAAGGGCATTGTCCTGCTGTCGTCGGAGAGTATCCTCAGTTTAATGTTGTGACTGATGCTGTGGCTTCATGCACTTCAGAGGGGAAACAACACCCCAGTGAATTAAGCCCACTTCAGTCGTATGTTATTGAATTTTTTTTAATCATTTCTCACTGGCTTTATTTTGTAGGAGCCAGGCAATGAAACTCAGATCAAGCAGTTTGCCCAGTCCTACAACTCTCAGTTTGACATGTTCAGTAAGATCGATGTGAACGGGCCCAACGCTCATCCTCTCTGGAAATGGCTGAAGGAGCAGCCCAATGGGAAGGGCACGTTTGGCAAGTGAGTGGCGAAAAAAAAATGTGCGATTAAAATCTGGAGCAAAGAGGTGGCACGAAAGCTTGTTTGACACAAACTCCTCTAACTCGATTCTACGTCGCCTTTTTATTCTTGTTATGACCAAGTGAGCTCAAGCAACTCTTTTCTAAAACATTTTTTTCTTGTCATTCCTGCAGTAACATCAAGTGGAACTTCACAAAGGTAAATATTTATTTGTTATGTTAGATATTCTATACATTTTTTTTTTATTGTTTTATTGTAAAGGTAAAATTGAAAATGATTGATTCTTAAATTTCATCTTCAGTGCCTTTCAGTTTTCTCTTTTTCTGTGTCTCTCCAGTTTTTGATCAACAGAGAGGGGCAGGTGGTGAAAAGATATGGACCCCTGGATAACCCAAGTGTACGTAAAACTCCTCAGTAATTAACAGGCCTATGGACAGTCTACATAAATCTGTGTGTTTATCATGAAGACCTCTACTGTACTTTCACTACTGATGACATTTATTTATGTGTTGCCAAACTGCTCATAGTTCAGCATCAGCTAAAGTCAGAATCGAGAGAGACTTAAGCATTTTAATAAAATACTTCTAGTGACCATTCATTAACACATTGCAAGATTTATATGTTATCTGTGACTGTGACTGTCTAGATAATACGACTGGGGCATGCAACTGTTTCCAACTTGATGCTCTCTCTTGCAGGTGGTGGAGAAGGATCTTCCCAATTACCTTTAAACGCCCTATGTATAACTCATACCTGCCTCACTGAACCTCCATCCATTTCTTCTTTCCGTTGTTCATTCCCATCCTTTCTCTGACATTCCAAGCACTAGAGGATATGTTTTGGGTCCACCCCAGACCAGTGACGGTCTGTTCAAAAACCTGCATGGCAGGCAGGACAGACCTGATGAAAATGGCGTGCAAACCTGCTGGGAGGATGACCCTGTGACATATTCTTATGGTGCTCTGTTGTGAAGGAGAAAGGATCTTTTAGCACACTTTTAACTCAACATGTTGTATGTTTTCAAAATAAAATCTACTAAGGTTTCGTTTTAATTACGTGCCAGTGACATTTATTGTGTGTTTCTCAAACATTATTTTCGACTGTAAATATCGCTAATGGGTGTTTTGTCCCGAGATGTTCGAGTGCACAGTGATATTTACTCCTTTTGTGTGATGAAAGCGGTTAAAAGGGACGTCTGCTAAAGTGTGAGTTGTAAAATCTTCAACTAGTGAACAGTAGTGGTGAAAATGCACACACACAAAAAGAGTTTAGGAATAACTCAAAAACCATGAAAAACAGCACAAGGTGTTGACCTGTCCTCTACATTCACTAGATCCCAAACTGATCAAGTATGTGTGGGATGCACTGAAACAAATGTGATTAACAGAGACCCCTGTCCTCAACCCTGAGCACCCAAAGGCCCCCAATAACAACATTCCCAGACATCACGGGTGTTGTTGGCACAAGGGAGACTTACACAATATTTGGAAGGTGCTCATATTGTCTGATTGTCGTACAGTATGTTTACTCATACAAGGGAATGGTTCTACATTTGACCAGTTGTCTTGCAAGGCACCAGGACATGGAAATAGAGGGAATCAAACTAGCTCTGGGTTATCTTTTAGTTTTTGGGGAATTTCTTTGTCAGTAGCAATAATTGAGATTAATAAGGGTCAAAAAGAAAAATCACACTTTGTAGAAATGACAAGTCACAATCAAAACTCAAATCGCAAGCGGATTGACACAATTTAAATAAAACCGCATTACTTGAACCACAAATATAGTAAAACATGCAACAGAAAGCTGCCTCGCCACACAACATGTGCCTCATCAGGTCAGGGCTTATCAGGTCGGGTTGACCTCTCTCGTGTATGTAGAGACCAGTTTGTAGCGATGGACTCAGGACAACACCGTCCCGAGCCGACTCGTCAGGCCGCTGCCTGCAGTTCCCTGGGTCTCCTGCAGAGGGAGCCGCGGCGTCCATCAGCACAAAAAGCGGGCAGCGGCAGTAGCGGCAAGTGCGGCGCAGTCGACCTGGGAGGAGCAAAGAGGAGAGGAGGAGAGAGCAGAGGAGAGGAGAGGAGAAGAGAAGACGAGAGAGGAGGAGAGGAGAAGAGAGAGGAGAGGAGAGAGGAGCGGACCCTGCTGCCGTCGCGAGGAAACACCGCACAGATGAAGGGACCGTCACGGACAACTACCACACATCCATCCCGTCTTTGATTGGCGCCACACAGCAAACGACAGCTTCTCCCTTCGTCTGAGCGGGATCGCGCCGTGGCCGTGGGTCTTTCATCCGCCTGTGTGTGTTTTTTTTTTCCTCCGGGAGGTTGAATGGAAGCAGCAGCCGAGGGAGCGGTCGGGCTGTCGGAGGCCGGTGAAGGGAGCCCTCTCTCCATGGCCGCAGCATCCGATGATGCGGACACGGTGGTGGGAGTTAGCTACGGGATGGACGCCGCGGACATGGGTACTTTTTCCACTTATCTTACTGAGTCTGAATTTACTGCTTATACGATTGTCCCCCCACCAACCACCCACCAGCGTCTCTGCTGCTAGTGACCACAAAGTCCCGACTCATCTTTGCTAGCAGGCTAGTAGCTAACTGAGATGAGAGGGCGAAGGGAGCAGGTGGAGGTGGATACTATACATACTGCACTTTATACCGAGTATATACGTATATATCCGCAGTACTGGGCAGTAGGAGACGTAATAACCATGTGCAGTATTATGACATGAGGGGTGGCTTATGATATAGCTGTTAACGTTTCTAACAGCCGCGGGTGCAGCTGTCACAGCCGAGCGGTTCATACATACAGACACATACATGAACCTGTCACAGTGGTAAAAGCACAGCTGTCCATAATAACACCGGCTAACTAACATGTCTCTGTCCTGACTCTGATAAGCTTTCACCCAAGCAGCTAAATGGACCTAAATTTATTCTATTATTTACTGCCTTATCTGAAATAAAGGCCCATCGACAGTGGGTGTGAAGATGCCGTTTTATTCTTTATAGTAACCTTGGTTCATGCAGACACTCGCCCAGTGAGTAAGCAACACCACATCAGCCCTGTACCCGCCTCCCTCCATTAGCTTCCTAGGGCTGATTTCAATATTCTGCTGTTTGCGTTCAAGTGTCTTAACGGTGAGACACCCATCTATGTCTCCCACCTGCTCCTGCTGGAACCCCATGTTCCTCCGAGCTCCTCATTCAGCTCCTCCTGGATCCAGGCTGAAGCTCAGGGGAAACCGGGGCTTTCGCAGTGACAGCCCCAAAGCTCTGTCTGCAGGTGTTTATATCACACCTCAAGGCACATTTTTTATTCTTTGGCTTCAGCAGTTGCTGTTCTTCACGTGACCCTGTGCATGTGTTTATTTATGAGTCTGTATTGTGGTTACTTGTTATGCACTTTGGCCTTTGGCCTTTTAAATGTGCTATAGAAATAAACTGGTATGGCATAGTATGATGCTCGCCACTTTATTGGGTGCACTAGTGAAAACGAATGTATTCAATGATGACAGTCCTGCACTAAATCTTAGGTTCGTCAACGTTATAATTTTCAATTTATTTTAAAGTGTCTGAAAGGTGGTAGTCCAACTGCACGGTCATTTTGGAAAAGGTATTTTGTGGCGGCGTTAAACTGAATTGAATTAAACGCGTGTTTCTTATTTAGCCTGGCCCACTGATTACTCTACAGTTTTCAAAATAGCATAAACATGTGTCGTATTCAGTAGTACGACAAACCACAGCCTCCAAAGTGAAACCACAGTTGTATGAGCAGCTACGACACCGCGCCTCAACCTTCACGAAGCTAAGATTGAGAGCAGGGCTGATACAGTACAATGCATTAGTGTTTACTGGTGTACCTAATGAACTGGCAGCCCATTGGCGGCTGGTGCAAGGATGTGTTACCATTATTTGGGAAGATATCCTCAAGTCAGTCAGTGGTAATAATTTAAAGATTTGAGTCAAGAATCTTGTTCATGCTAAAAAAAAAAAAAAAAAAAAAAATCATCACACATACGCCAGATCTTTCACACTCTCAAATATCCATATGAAACATTTGCCTCGACTAAAAAATAGTTCAAGTAAATCGAGAGACAACTGGAGAGTTTTCTGGGTCACTTCGGTGCGGCTGATCTTCCTTGATTAAAGCTGTGGATCTAAATTTCAGCTGAAGGTGCTGCTTCATTTGTTAAATCAGTCGCAGCTGATCACCAGACCTCACGAGAAGGCGCAGTGGCCTCCAGACTGAAGTGAGAGTCTCCTCCACATTTCCATGAGTGGCATGTTCAGCTGTTAGCTGCTCTGTGATTTGGCTGTTTGTTACTTCGCTTCTGTTGCGATCAAATTTAATTTTACTGTTTGTACATTATCCAAGCGGATGGAGAAGTATATGCAAAAGCAAAATTACCCATATGTCTGTTTTTCCTTTATAGCCAAAATTAGTCTGCACAAGGTGCTACACTGGTGTTATGAACTGGATGTTTTCTTCTTGAACTGAGAGGAAACTGCCAATTAGAGGTCTTACATTACAGGTAAACCTTTAGTTAACAACACCTGCACCGTTGTGTTTGTGCAGGATCAGTTGGAACAGCGTGAGAACATCATGCTCACTTTTAATTTGTGCGTCTAAAGGAGTCGTTAAATTTCAGTTTGTGACATCAGGGCGCTGGGGGATATTATTTATATCGGTTCTCAACCTGTGAAGCAACATCAGCGCAGAGTAAATAATGTTACGTAACCCGGCGAGGACCTTAAAGCTAATGGATGTGCATACGTGTGTAAATTGAACACGTGGCTGCCTTCAGATGTGCGCTCAGCTCTTGGGTCGGTTGCGTTCGCTGGCCTCATTCACTATGCGTCGCAGTTTTTTTTTTTTTTTTTTTTTTCCCCATTGTTCCAGGTGAGAGAGGTGCTGACTCTGACCCGAGCTCGGTGCTCCCTCAGAGAACAGGCTCGTGAATCAAAGGGGCCGTCTGCTGAGGGTTATTAGTCGA